>NC_092768.1:33259579-33859579 GCF_047496795.1 Chiloscyllium punctatum
GTCACCCAGTCTACCCAGTTAACACTGGTAACTATTCAGCTTAGTTACAGGTCACCCAGTGTACCCAGTTATTACTAGTATCTATTCAGCACAGGTACAGGTCACCCAGTGTACCCAGTTATTACTCGTATCTATTCAGCATGGGTACATGTCAGTCAGTGTATCCAGTTAATACTGGTGACTATTTAGCATAGGTACAGGTCACCCAGTATACCCAGTTAATACTAGTATCTATTCAGCACAGGTACAGGTCACCCAGAGTACCCAGTTATTACTGGTGTCTATTCAGCACAGGTACAGATCACTATGTATACCCAGTTATTACTGGTATCTATTCAGCACAGGTACTGGTTACCCAGTAAGCCCAGTTAATACTGGTATCAATTCAGCATAGGTACATGTCACCCAGTGTACCCAGCTAATACTGGTGTCTATTCAGCACAGGTTCAGGTCACCCAGTGAACCAAGTTATTACTGGTATCTATTCAGCACAGGTACATGTCAGTCAGTGTATCCAGTTAATACTGGTGACTATTTTGCATAGGTTTAGGTCGCCCAGTGTACTCAGTTATTACTGGTGACTATTCAGCACTGGTACAGGTCGCCCAGTTTGCCCATTTAATACTGGTATCTATTCAGCACAGGTACACAACACCCAGTGTACCCAGTTCATACTGGTGACGATTCAGCATAGGTTTAGGTCACCCAGTATACTCAGTTATTACTGGTATCTATTCAGCACAGGTACAGGTCACCCAGTGTACCCAATTAATACTGGTATCTATTCAGCACATCTACAGGTCACCAAGTGGTCCCAGTTACTACTGGTGTCTATTCAGCACATCTACAGGTCACCCACCATATTTAGTTATTATTGGTGTCTATTCAGCACAGGTACTGGTCGCCCAGTGTATCCAGTTAATACTGGTATCGATTCAGCACAGGTATAGGTCACCCAATGTACCCAGTTATTACTGGTATCTATTCAGCACAGATACAGGTCACCAAGTGTACCCAGTTAATACTGGTATCTATTCAGCACGGGTACAGGTCACCCAGTGTAACCAGTTATTACTGGTATTTATTCAACAAGGGTGTAGGTCACCCAGTGTACCCAATTAATACAGGTGTCTGTTCAGCACAGGTACATGTCACCCAGTGTACCCAGTTAATACTGGTGTCTATTGAATACAGGTACAGGTCACCCAGTGTACCCCAGTTAATGCTGGTGTCTATTCAGTGCATCTACAGGTCACCCAGTACACTAAATTAATACAAGGTTTGACTGCAAAGTTGATAACTGCACAGACATTTTTACAAATCAGTGTGCCAGTTCACCATGACATTAGCTTAATCACATATGGATGGACTTACCGCACTTGATTAGAATTTAGACAAGAATTACACTATTAACCTTGAAATGTAATGCTTTTTATGTTTCCTAAGGACTCTGTCTTGCTAAAGACAAGCTTTTCAGTTTGGACCGAGGCCATTTCGATGACTCCACCGAGAGCAAGAAGTGAAGCAGTTCCTGCGAGGACAAACTCCGATATCGGCAAGTTCCAAACCCGTACACTAATCGTCTGCATTTATGTAGCACCTTCATTGTCGCAGGTCTATACTGAGAGCATGGAAGTCCTCTCAAAATGGCGCAGTGAGAATTCGGGGTCAGGGTGCTCCTCTGGGAGTGAAGGGCAAGGGCAGAAAATCCGGGGGAAAATCCTGGATGTCAAGGGATCTTGAGTATTTAACAAAGGTAATGTCCAGGTACAGCTCATTAAAAACAGGGCCGGCCCTACACCAGTATGGAGTGTGTGAAGAAGTTAAAAAAGAAACTAGGAGGGCAAAGAATGGCGGGGGTTGGGTGGGCAGTGGCAGTCACAAAATATCTTTTGCCGATAGGATTAAGAACAAAGAACAGAGAACAGTACAGCACAGGAAGAAACCTTTCAACCCCCGAAGCCTGTCCTAACACACACAGCCTTTCCGATTGTAATCCTTTTGTCTCTGTGCACTCCATATCCCTCTACTTCCTGCCTATTTATGCAGCTGTCAAATTGCCTCTGAAACATTGCTAATATTGCTTCCACCACCTCCTCTGACAGGCACTTAGCACCCCCGTGTAAAAAAAAAACCTGCCTCTCACATCTCTTTTAAACTTTCTCCCTTTTTACCTTAAACCTACATGCCTTTGTCTTTGATATTTCTACCCGGGGGAAAACAGACTCCAACTATTCATTCGACCCGTGCCCCTCCTATTTGCAAAAACCTCTATCAGATTGCTCCTCCTCCTCATGTTTGTGTGAAAACAAGCCTGGTTTGTCCAATCTCTCCTGGTAGCTGATGCCCTCCCAACCAGGCAACAACCAGGCAAACCGTTTCTGTAGCCTCTCCACATCCTCCTGACAGGGTGGCAAACAAAACTCTATGCAATATTCCAAATATGGCCTCACTAAAGCTTTCAGAGACAGAAAAATTGCAGATGCTGGATTCCAAAGTCGACAGACTGGCAGGAGGCTGCAAGAACACGGCAAGCCAGGCAGCTTCAGGAGGTGGAGAAGTTGAAGTTTTCGGTGTAACCTTTTCTCAAGAAGAATTACACCCAAAGCATTGACTTCTCCACCTCCTGATGCTGCCTGGCTTGCTGTGTTCCTTTAGCCTTTTGCTTGTCTATTTCCTAAAACTTTTGCCATGGAATAGAATTCCTACAGTGTGGAAGCAGACCACTCACCATGTTAAGTCTGCACCAACCTTCTGAAGAGCATCCCATCTATACCTGATCGCTGTAACCCAGCATTTCCCATCGCCAATCCTCCACACAAGCAGTCGCCTGAGGCTGGAATCAAACCGGGTCCCTAGCGCTGTGAGGCAGCAGCGCTAACCACTGAGTCAACGTGCTCCCTATACAGCTGTAACACAACTTGTCAATTTTTATTCTCGACACCCCAACCAATGAAGATGCACATGCTGCATGCCTTCTCAACCACCTTATCCAATTGTGTCACCACTTTCAGGGAACTGTGGACCTGTGTGCCCAGATCCCTCTGTATGTTGATGCTTCTAAGGGTTCTGCCTTTTACTGTACAAGATGTATTCGATCTTGCAAAGTGCATCACCTCGCATTTATCTGGATTAAAGTCCATCTGCCATTTCTCCACCAAAATCTCCAGGGTGTCTTTACCCTGCTGTATCCTCTGACAATCCTCTGACTAGCCACAGCTCCCCCAACCTCTGTGTCATCCGTAAACTTACTGCTCAGGTCACCTCTATTCTCCTTCTAATGATTTATCTATATTTGGATTCCAGCACTGATTCTTGTGGAATGCCACTGGTCACAGATCTCCAGTCAAAAAAAACACCCTTCCACCACGACCTTCAGTCTTCTGTGACTAAGCCAGTTCTGTGCCCACCTTACCAGCTCTTGCGGATCCCATGTGTCTTCACCTTCTGTGTCAGCCTGCCATGAGGAACTTTGTCGAAGGCCTTGCTAAAATCCACCTAGACAACATTTACTGCCTGGCCCTCATCAATCACCTTTGTCACTTTCTCAGAAAACTCAGTCAAGTTTCTGAGACGCAACTTTGCCTGCACAAAGTCTATCACCAATATATTCATAGTTTTCTAACTGGGACAACTCTGTGTGGAGTTTGCACCTTCTCCCCGTGTCTCGGTGGGTTTCCTCTCACAGTCGAAAGATGCGTAGGTTGGGATTGGTGATGGGAAAGGCAGAGTTACAGCGATCAGGTATAGATGGGATACTGACCCTAAGAATCTTCTCCAATAATTGCCCTACTAGCGACGTAAGGCTCAGAGGCCTGTGTTTCCCCTGATTATCTGGCAGCACATCTTAAATGAAGGAACCCTCTGGGACCTCATTTGCGATTAAAGAAGACACAAAGATTTTGTCCCAGCAATTTTCTGCCTCATCTCCCTCAGGATTCTGGGATAGATCCCATCAGGTCCTGGGGACTGGTCTACCTTAATGCTTTTCAAAACACTCAACACCTTTTTAGTATTGACATGCCGTGGAATATCAACAGACCTCTCCCGAGACTCACCACCCACCATGTCCTTCTCCTTGGTGAATAGCGATGCAAAGTATTCATTAAGGGCATCACCCACTTCCTCCAGCTCCAGCCATGTTACTTGTTATATAATTATGAAAGGCTATGGGATTTTCCCTAACCCCCTTTGCCATTTCATTGCCTCTTTTAGCCCTCCTTGTCTGAGTTCTTTCTTGCTTTCTTTATCTTCTTGGAGGGCTCTTTTAGCCTTCAGTTTCTTAAACCTTACATATGCTTCCTTTTTCTTTCATCCTGCACTCACAATATCTCTTGGCTTCCGGAATCTTACTATCCTTACACTTTTACAGGAATGAGCTGGTCCCCCCAGTTTAGTACTTTCACCTGAGGACTGCTTTTATTCTGATGCAGAAGTAACTTGAAACTTGTGGAATTATGGTCACCGCTCCCAAACTTCGATCACCAGGCTGGGCTCATTCCCAAATACCAGGTCCATTATGCCCCCTCCCTTGTTGGGCTATTTGAGCGTTGCTTCAATAAACCCTCCTGGTCGCACCAAACAAACCATCCAAGCACTAAGCGAGTCCTGTCAATACAGGGGAAGTTAAAATCACCCATCACAACAATCCTGTTGTTTTTACATCTTTTCATAATCTGTCCACATGTCTTTTCCTCTATCACCCACTGGCCATTGGGAGGCCTATAGTCCAGACCAGTCATAGAGTCATAGAGTCATAGAGATGTATAGCACGGAAACAGACCCTTCGGACCAACCTGTCCATGCCGACCAGATATCCCAACCCAATCTAGTCCCACCTGCCAGCACCCGGCCCATATCCCTCAAAACCCTTCCTATTTATATACCCATCCAAATGCCTTTTAAATGTTGCAATTGTACTCGCCACCACTTCCTCTGGCAGCTCATTCAATACACGTACCACCCTCTGCGTGAAAATGTTGCCCCTTATGTCTCTTTTATATCTTTCCACTCTCACCCTGAACCTATGCCCTCTAGTCCTGGACTCCCTCACCCCAGGGAAAATACTTTATCTATTTATCCTATCCATGTCCCTCATGATTTTATAAACCTCGATAAGGTCACCCCTCAGCCTCCGACGCTCCAGGGAAAACAGCCCTAGCCCCTACTCAGCCTCTCCCTATACCTCCAATCCTCCAACCCCGATAATATCCTTGTAAATCTTTTCTGAATCCTTTCAAGTTTCACAACATCTTTCCAATAGGAAGGAGACCAGAATTGCACGCAATATTCCAACAGTGGCCTGACCAATGTCCTGTACAGCTGCAACATGACCTCCCAACTCCTGTACTCAATACTCTGACCAATAAAGGAAAGCATACCAAACGCCTTCTTCACTATCCTATCTACCTGCGACTCCACTTTCAAGGAGCTATGAACCTGCACTCCAAGGTCTCTTTGCTCTGCAACACTCCCTAGGACCTTACCATTAAGAGTATAAGTCCTGCTAAGATTTGTTTTCCCAAAATGCAGCACCTCACACTTATCTGAATTAAACTCCATCTGCCACTTCTCAGCCCATTGGCCCATCTGATCAAGTTTCTGTTGTAATCTGAGGTAACCCTCTTCGCTGTCCACCACACCTCCAATTTTGGTGTCATCAGCAAACTTACTAACTGTACCTCTTATGCTCGCATCCAAATCATTTACATAAATGATGAAAAGTAGAGGACCCAGCACTGCTCCTTGTGGCACTCCACTGGTCACAGACCTCCAGTCTGAAAAGCAACCCTCCCCCACCACCCTCTGTCTTCTACCTTTTGAGCCAGTCCTGTATCCAAATGGCTAGTTTTCCCTGTTTTCCGTGAGATCTAACGTTGCTAATCGGTCTCCCATGGGGAACATTGTCAAAGTGGTTGCACCCTTCCTAGTCCTGAGCCCTACCCATCAGACCTGACTGGATGAGCCCTCACTCAGTAAATCTGTGATATTCGCCTTTATCAGAAAGGCAACTCCCCCACCTCTTTTACATCCCTCTCTATCTTGTTTGAAACGTCGAAATCCTGGAATATTAAGGTGCCAATCTTGCCCCTCTCGCAATAATCAAGACTGTACATAGCTACAACATCATTGCTTTGTGTACTGATCCAAACATTAAATTCATCTGTCATACTCCTCACAATAGAACAAATGCATCTCCAACCACCAGGATCAGGATAAAAGCAGTCCTTGGGTGAGAGTAGTAAACTGGGGAGGGGATGGCTAACTCCCACAATATTAGGTGGGAACTGAGGAATATAGATTTAGGGATGGCCGGTTGAGGGTAACTCTTACATCTGTCAAGTGGGAATCTTTTAAAGACCGGTTGATTAGAGTTTAGAACCAGCTCGTTCCTGTAAAAGTGCAAGGAAAGTAAGATCCAGGAAGACAACAGATTTCGTGTTCTGTGCTCTCTGCCTATTCCTCCACTTAGTCTCTTGACAACTCCTCAGTCTTTTCATTCATTGACCAACTGCTTTGTTTCCCATCCCCGCGGTCACACTCGGGCAAGGCATTTTGTAAGTATATGGAGAGTAGGAGGATTACCAGAGAGAGAGTGAGGCCTGTTTGAGACGAAAAGACCAGTGTAGAGAGTGAAGTCTTAAATGAATATTTCTCATCTGTGTTCATGGAGGAGAAAGGCATTGTAGCCAGAGATATCAGTCAGAATGGTGAGGTTCTAGAACATGATAAGGTTAATAGGGGGGAGGTATGAGATGTTTTAGCAGGCATAAAGCTGCATAAATCCCCAGGGCCTGTATCCCAGGCTGCCATGGGAGGCAAAGGAGGATATTGCTGGGGCTCTGGTGGATGTATTTCATCTTTCAATAGTCTCAGATGAAGTGTCAGGTGACTGGAGGCAGGCTAATGTGATTCCTTCATTCAAGAAGGGCATCAGAGATAGGCCAGGGATTTACAGACCAGTTAGTCTTATGTTGGTCGTAGGGGAATTATTGGAAAAAGTTCTGAGAGAAAGGATTAATCAACACTTGGAAAGGCAGGGATCGATCAGGGATAGTCAGCATGGATTTGTTCGATAGAGATCCTGCCTGACTAATTTAGCTGGATTTTTTGAAAAGGTGACTAAATATATTGATGAGGGCATTGCAGTTGATGTGGTTTACATGGACTTCAGTAAGACCTTTGACAGGGTCACCCATGGAAGGCTAGCCCCAATGATAGAGTCCATGGGATCCAAGGTATGTTTACACATTGGATACAAAATTAGCCTGCAAATACAAGACAAAGGGTAATGTTTTTGTGATCAGAAGCCTGTGACCAGCAGTGTACCACAGGGATCAGTGCTGGGACCCTTGCTGTTTGTTATGTACATTATTTGACTTGGATGTGAACGTGGAAGGCATGATTAGTAAGTTTGCAAATGGTAGGAAAATTGGTAGTGTATTAGTATGGAGGAATGGCTTCAGTCTGATATTAATGAGCTGATACATTAGACAGAACAATGACAGGTGGAATTTGATTCCGATAAGTGAGAGGCAATGCATTTTAGGAGGTCTAATAAGGGAAGGATATACACAATGAATAGTAGGCCTTTGGGGAGCACTGAAGAACAAAGGGACCTTGGTATACAAGTCCACAGATCCCTGAAGGTGTCAGCACAAGAAGACAGGGTGGTGGAGAAGGTATAAGAGAGGCTTGTCTTCATTAGCCAGGGCATTAAAAAAGGAGCAAATAAGTCTTGTTATGATTTTATAACAACATTGGTTAGGCCACAGATAGAATGCTGTGTACAGTTCTGGTCACCTCACTATTGAAAGGATGTGATCACAGTGGAGAGGGTGCAGAGGTGATTCACCAGGTGTTTTCCCCTTGGGATAGGAAGTCTCAGCTATAAGGAGAGAATGGATCGGCTGGCTTTGTTTAGGAGCAGACTTGTTCAGGGTGGGAGGCCAGCAGGAGTGGATTAGATTATTCAATTCTGCTGGTAGTAGAGGGTTAGCTGCGGGCATGGGGCATCAGATGAACTGATAAGAAGATGGACACCTGTCAACATTACTGAGGTGCAAAGAGGCCATCTTAATGCTGAGGAAACATGAGGGACTGAAACATGGTAAAATAGAAAGTAGGAGCGGGAGTAGGCCATTCAGCCATCCAATTCAGTACCTTATTCCTGCAGCACCCCATAAACATTGGACCCTTTAGCCCTAAGAGCCATATTTAATTCCTTCTTGCAAACATTCAATGCTTTTGCCTCAACTGCTTTCTGTGGCAGTGAATTCGAGAGGGTCCCCACTCTCTGGATGAAAAACTTTCTCCTCATCTCAATCCTAAATGGTCCACCCCATCTCCTTAGACTGTGACCCCTGGCTCAACAGGGTCACTGTTTGAGGATATTTGAGTTGTATTTGTTCAGATTTGGTTTTTTTTTTCACTCATGGGACCTGAACATTGCTGGCTGGGCCCAGTATTTATTGCCCATCCTTAGTTGCCCTTGAGAAGGTGGTGGTGAGCTGTGTCCTTGAGCCACTGCTGTTCATCTGCTGTGGGTTGTTCCATAATGCTTAAGCATCGACAAGTTTGCAAACAACCAACACTGTTTCACAAAATCACAGAATCTTACAGTACAGACCTACTGTGTCTGTGCCAACTACTGAAAGAGCTACCCAGCGAGTCCCACTGTCCAGCCCTGTCTTCATAGTCCTCTAAACTTGTTACTTCCAAATACATATCCAGATCTCTTTTGAAACCTCCGACGGAATCCACTCTCCCGGGCAGCACATGCTGGGAGGGAATTCCAGGACTTTGACCCAGTGACAGTGAAGGAACGGCGATATACAGCCAAGTCGGGATGGTGAGTGGCTCGGAGGGGAACTTGTAGGGGCTGGTGTCCCTACGTTTCTGCTGTCCTTGTCCTTCGAGGTGATAACTGCTCATGGAAGGTGTTCCTGGAGAATTGGCACCTTTCTGCAGTGCGTCTTGTAGATGTTAGAGTCTGCTGCTACTGAGCATCAGCGGAGGAGGGAGTGAATGCTTGTGGACGTGGGTCCAATTAAGCGGGTGGCCTCGTCCATCTTGAGTGTTGTTAGAGCTGCAGTCATCCAGGTAAGCGGGGATCAACCTATCGCACTTGTGACTTGGAGATGGTCATCAGGAGAATCAGGAGGTGAGTTGCTCACGAAAGTTCCCAGCTTCTGATCTGCTCTTGTAGCCACTGTATTTGGATGGCAAGTCCAATTCAGTTTCCAGACAGTTTCCAGCAACTTTCAGGATATTAAGAGAGGGATTCTGTGATGACAATGTTTTGGATCAGTGGATAGGCTGAAAGGAAATATACTGTCCTAATAAGAATGTACATTATAATCTTCTGTAAATGTAAGTGACAATTTGTCATAGTCTGTAAATTCTCTCCAAGGAGCATTGAGCAATGAAGGAAACATTTACGGCCCAGACACTCGCACAAGTGCTTATTTTCATGCAGACCGGCACACACATAAGATGGCCAATCATACATGTGGTCTGAATCACATGCTCAGTCTCAGCCATGTGTAGACAGACTGAAGGTCTATCCCTGTGGAGTTAAGATTACATAGTCCTTGAAATCTCCATTAGCTCATAACTAAGGGTCACCACTTCGAGACTGTTAGTGAGAGATTTAGGAATGAAGTGAGTTGAAACATCTTTACTGAGAGAGTTGTCAGGATTTGGAATGCGCTGCCTGGGAGAGTGATGGAGGCGGATTCCATCAGAGGTTTCAAAAGAGATCTGGATATTTATTTGGAAGTGATGAGTTCAGAAGGCTATGGAGAGAGGGCTGGACAGTGGGACTCGCTGGGTAGCTCTTCCAGGGCATAATAGGTCTGTACTGAAGATTCCTTGATTCTGTGAAACAATGTTTGTTGTTTGCAAACTTGTAGGTACTCAAGCAATTTTAGTGGTCTTAATGCATAAAAAATAAAACATGTTCAATTGTCAAACTCAGAAGATTCGGTACTGCTTCCTAATACTTGACAGATTGTAAAACTGACCATGATTCTTGGCTTGTTTAGCTTGAGAATGTTTAAGTTGACCACAGCATGTAAAATCTGTGAGGTAACTTTCCTTTGAAATTTCCCATTATTTGACAAAGTATTCCTTTTAGCAGTGGAACAAGATTGGCAAGTTTCTGAAAAGTAATTGGCACTGGCTTTACATGTGACACCTCTCACACAACTGGGGCTGATAGTAATTTCAACACAAAACATGGACATTTTTCCTAAAGTGCAGCTAGGGCATATAATGCAGTCAGAAACATACGTTCAATGAACATACTCACCATCGTCTTTTTGATTTTGCATTTCAGAAGGACCCTATTTCTAAGATGAAAGAATATATAAAAGTCGGGGGGAAAGCCTATTGTATCCATGGAGATTCCTGGAATGAGTAATTGCCACAGATGTCATGTAACATTTATTGACTTCTAGAATATGAAGTGAATTTGATTTGTATTGCAATGGAATAAACATACTGTGCTAACAGTTTCTGATATTCTTTTATTGATGTGTAACAGGCATTGCAGAAACAGGTTATTCAGACTCAAAGACCTTTATTTCTGGTCTTTGTGAGCTTCCTAACTTTATCTCATTTTAGCTACATGCCCTTCTTTTCATCGTCACATTGCTCTCCTTGCCATTACAGATCTCCTGAAGATTAGCAAATTCTACTTTTAATCACTCTCCTTCATAAAAGGTTTCCCTTGAAAGTTTTGGACTTTAACACCAGACAATAAAAAAATGACTGACACAATTTTTGTTGCAATCAGAACTGGCTAGTGGCCCGTGAAATGAAGTCAGTGTCTTGCTGATCATGGCCTCTAACTTGCTATGCATAAAATGGCAGTGGGGCCTGATCATTGATCATGAATCAATAGTGCCCAACCACACACCCCTCCCCCCACCCCCAAGAAATTACAAAGAGTCTAAAAGGGGTTTACCATGGTTTGAGTGACATTAAACATCTCTGCTATTGACAGAGATAACAGTCAATTATCTCTTGGTAATTCACTAGGTAGTTCACTCTTTTTTCCTGAGACTGCCCTCCAGCACCTATGCATAGGCACAGTTCTAGTTTCTGTGAGCCTCACTAAGCTAATACTGCCTGAGATTTTTGAAACTCAACTCAATATCTCTCAGCTGCACCAAGCAAATAGTGTTTGCGGGCTTCCGTTAAACACTCCCCTCATGATCCTTTGCACTGAATTTTGATGGCTCATAGCATTCTATGAGGTGACAATGTCCCTTCCTCCTCTTCTGCCCACTGTTCCCCTCCACACAAGCATGGACACACACACAGGTAGACAGATACACACAAACAGACACACAGATACATACACAAACACAGAAAAATACATACATGCAGGTACATACAGAAACACACACATACATACCGAAACAGACACACAGACTGATACACATACAAATGCTCAAACATACACAGACACATAACCAGACACACGCACACAGACACACATGCACACAGACAGACGCACACTCTGGCACAGAGACACACACAGATACATACACACAGGCACAACACACATACACAGACATATGCAGACACACACATACAGATTCACACAATTAGACACACACGGACACATACAAGCACATGCACCAACTCAGACAGATACAAATACAGATACATACACACAGACACAAACACACAGATATATACACATAGATACATACACACACACAGATATATACAGATACACAAAAAAACACACACACATCCACCCACATACACACACGCACACACACACACACTCTGACACACACACAGACACCCATACACACACAGGCACACATACACAGATACATACACACATGCAGATAGATACATACACAGTCACACAGATACATGCATACACACACAGACACACGTAGACACATAGATACATACACAGGTACATACATACATACAAGCAGATACATGCATAGACACATATACATGCACGCACAAGCATACACACAGGCACACATGCACGCACACACACAAAGACACATACGCACATACACAGACACACACAGACGAACACACACATAGACATGTACATGCATACACACAGATACATTCCCACACACAGGGGTCAAGACATAATGTCTTGTCTGTGATTTTCATTGGTGCAACTCTGCATTCATTTGGACCATCTCACAGCAGCCATTTTCCTTGTGAATAATTAACAATCCAATTGAAAAGCCAGATGTTGACCACCTGACATCGTTCACATCACATGTAACCTTCTCAGGAAGAGGAAATGAAGGATCATGTCTGATGTTGTCAATGCAAAGAAGTGACTGCTGATCCTGGAGGTTTATTCCCTCATTACGCTGCCCGTGGTGGGGTGGAGAAGAATCACTTTTGATGGTACTGTGGCTTTAAGAGACTTTTGTACTGTGCTCATCTTTTGCAGAGAGGTTTACACCACCACGATGGTTTGGAACAGTCAGTGAACAGCTCTGAGCACCCTGACGGTTTTTTGTTATCATTAGATAACAGAAGCAAGAGTGGGTGGAGTCAAGGTTTAGTTTTGGTTCCAGTTGAGAGTTTGACTGTTGAAGTTGATAGATGCAGTTCTCTCTCTCTCTGCTGCAGGAAAAGGCTTGAGTCCTCTCTCTCTATTACTAGATTGTTTCGTTCAGTGTTCCTTTCTCCTGGACTGAAGGAGGTAGCAAGTGAGGGAAATCTGATTTGCTGAATTTGCCTTTGCCAAGGGTGTGTCTGTGGGATGCTGCGGTATTGGAACAGTTGATGATTAGTAGTTAAACGATATATTATTTTATGAAGTATTTCAATGGAGTTAAAGTTATTGCCAATTCTTCTTTTTTGTATATATTTTAATAGTGTTGTAAGAAAAAAGCGTGTCTTGCAGCTGGGAAATGGCATCATACACTGGCCTCTGAATAAAATAAAAGTTATGGTCAAGGGTCTTTCCTTAATTATCTTTTGAGGGGATTTGGTCTGGTCTGTAACACTCTTGCTCCCAGACCGTGCATTTGCAAAGAGGGAGATGAATTTGTGGGATTCTATCTTGAGCGTTACTACACCCAGGACTCAATGATCAATGAACTGTTCCCAAAGGAAAGCAATACCACAACCACAAACTGTTGATGGAGGACCAGCAGTTGAAAGAAACCCTTTCTTCCATTCCAATCCTATTGACGTTCCACTGCTTGAAGCCCTCCAAGATTGCCCCTTGCGTACTGGCACACTCCATAGTTCATGACTATGTGTTTAAGGCTGAACTGAAGCTTGGAACGTTGGTTGGGAATGTTCAATGGAAAAATGTTACAGTCACCAGTCTTCCAGTGAGCGGTTTGCCTATGTAAATGGGCTATAGACATCAGAAAACCTGTGTTATGAAATATGTATCTACATTAACAAAGTAGCCTGTAGTTATAAATATAGTGAAGCACCTCAGATACCTTGAACCATATTTAGAAAAACTGAGCTGTAATTCTCTGTGAATAATGACAACTTAGCAATGACTTGTACCTTTATAAAAAAAAGACACTTAGTCTTTGAAATAAAAGGTTCAAAAACTTTATCTTTTTAAGTGCAATAGTCAGGTGATTTATAGAGACATGATGTTATCCAGCATGGAAGCAGACCCATTGGTCCAACTAGTCTATGTCGACCATGATCCCAACCTAAAGTAATTCCACCTGCCTATTCCTGGTCCATGTCCCTTCAAACCTCTGCTATCCATGCACTTATCCAAGTGTCTTTTAAATGTTGTAACTGTACCCATATCAACCACTTCCTCTGGAAATTAATTCCTCATGTGAACCATCCTCTCTTTGCCCCTCATGTCTCTCTCCTCTCACCTCAAAAATGTCTCCCAAATCTTAAATCCTCCATCTTAGGGGAAAGACAATTATCATTAATCTTATCTACACAGAGAACTCTCTTATTTGAATGACTTAAAATCTTGCCAATATTGAAGTAATCTTTCAGCTCTACACGAAATTAAATACCACTGCACATCAAAGTGCAATGTGATTGGACATTGCAAGTGCTTCAAGATCAAAACCAAACACATTGCAATTTTTATTTTATTCAAAGGTCTTGCTGACACCCGACCATAATATGAAAGATAATTAAAGCAGTTTAGATTCTAACACACTGCCCGTTATTGGTTAAGTCGTTGTATGGTATTGTGTACATGCTTTTGAGTGGTTTGCCATCAAACAGACTTTGGGAAGGAAAGATTCTGGATTAGTGGTGCTGGAAGAGCACAGCAGTTAAGGGAGCATCCAAGGAGCAGCGAAATCGACGTTCATCAGGAATAAAGCCCTTCATCAGGAATAAAGACAGAGAGCCTGAAGCATGGAGAGATAAGCTAGAGGAGGGTGGGGGTGGGGAGAAAGTAGCATAGAGTACAATAGGGAGTGGGGGAGGGGATGAAGGTGATAGGTCAAGGAGGACAGGGTGGAGTGAAATGGTGGAAAAGGAGATAGGCAGGTAGGACAAGTCCGGACAAGTCATGGGGACAGTGCTGAGCTGGAAGTTGGAACTAGGGTGAGATGGGGGAAGGGGAATTGAGGATACTGTTGAAGTCCACATTGATGCCCTGGGGCTGAAGTATTCCGGGGCGGAAGATGAGGCGTTCTTCCTCCAGGCGTCTGGTGGTGAGGGAGCGGCGGTGAAGGAGGCCCAGGACCTCCATGTTCTCGGCAGTGTGGGAGGGGGAGTTGAAATGTTGGGCCACAGGGCGGTTGATTGGTGTGGGTGTCCCAGAGATGTTCCCTAAAGCGCTCTGCCAAGAGGTGCCCAATCTCCTCAATGTAGATACAATAAATGACATTAGTGGATGTGCAGGTAAAACTTTGATGGATGTGGAAGGCTCCTTTAGGGCCTTGGATAGAGGTGAGGGAGGAGGTGTGGGCGCAGGTTTTACAGTTCCTGCCGTGGCAGGGGAAGGTGCCAGGATGAGAGGGTGGGTTGTAGGGGGGCGTGGACCTGACCAGGTAGTCACGGAGGGAATGATCTTTACGGAAGGTGGAAAAGGGCGGGGAGGGGAATATATCCCTGGTGGTGGGGTCTTTTTGGATGTGGCGGAAATGTCGGCGGATGATTTGGTTTATGCGAAGGTTGGTAGGGTGGAAGGTGAGCACCAGGAGTGTTCTGTCCTTGTTACAGTTGGAGGGGTGGGATCTGAGGGCGGAGGTGGGGGATGTGGACGAGATGTGTTGGAGGGCATCTTTAACCACGTGGGAAGGGAAATTGCGGTCTCTAAAGAAGGAGGTCATCTGGTGTGTTCTGTGGTGGAACTGGTCCTCCTGGGAGCAGATACGGCGGAGGCGGAGGAATTGGGAATATGGGATGGCATTTTTGCAAGAGTTAGGGTGGGAAGAGGTGTAATCCAGGTAGCTGTGGGAGTCAGTGGGTTTGTAAAAAATGTCAGTGTCAAGTCGGTCATCATTAATGGAGATGGAGAGGTCCAGGAAGGGGAGGGAGGTGTCAGAGATGGTCCAGGTAAATTTAAGGTCAGGGTGGAATGTGTTGGTGAAGTTGATGAACTGCTCAACCTCCTCGCGGGAGCACGAGGTGGCGCCGATGCAGTCAACAATGTAGCGGAGGAAGAGGTGGGGAGTGGTGCCGGTGTAATTACGGAAGATCAACTCCTCTACGTAGCCAACAAAGAGACAGGCATAGCTGGGGCCCATACGTGTGCCCATGGCTTACCCCTTTGGTCTGGAGGAAGTGGGAGGATTTGAAGGAGAAATTGTTAAGGCTGAGGACCAGTTCGGCCAAACGAACTTCAATACAAATTCTGGGCGGCTGTGCCAAGACTGGGGAGTTCCACTTATGGAGAGAGATGCGAGATTACATTCATGAATAATTACAAAACGCTCCATCGGGACTCACTCATTTTTCTTGTTTGGAAGTCAGTGAGAGAGCTTACAGACAGCAGAATATGGGAGGCCAGTCTGGAGAGTGATGAAACACTTCAGTCCGGTATAAGCACAGGCATGGATAAGGCCTCCAGCTGAAGGCACAGTGAGGCAGGGAAACGGTCAGGTAATGTTACCAAGGTGGAACGAGGTGGTCATGCATCACCAGAATCCCATTTCTGTGCAACACAGAGATTGCAATCAGTCAGGTTTAGCCTCCCAGCGCTGACAAGACAAGAGACGTGCCAATCAGTAAGAAATAAAAGTTGTCTCGTCTACTCAAGAGAGTGGCTTTTTTGTCTTCCCAATATTTCACCAAAGGGAATTGCAGCATATCCAGTGTTGGATGTTAGAGATGCTGTCTGGAAACCTGAGGGATGGAGGGAGATGATGTTGAAGTAAGTAGACATAAAATTACAAGAAATCAGAACAGGAATCGGTCATTCTCCCCCGTGGGCCTGCTCCGCCACTACTAGGATGATGGCCCCTCCAACATTCCTCATGCCCACTTTCCTGCCTTTTAAGTCATTGTGCACTATTGTGTGGTATTGCGTGTGTGTTTTTGAGTGGACTGCCATTGAATAGACCTTGGAAAGGAAAGCTTTCAATGCAAATCCTGTGCGGCTATGCCAGGACTGAGGAGTTCCACTTACGGGGAGAGATACAAGATTGCATTCCTGAATAACTACAGAACGTTACACCAAGAATCGATCTCAGCCTTTAAATACACACAAAGACCCTGCTCCCACAGCTCTCTCTGTGGTAAGGAGTTTCTAAAGACTCACAGGCCTTGGAGAGAAGAAATCCCCCCTCAGCTCAGTCTTAAAGAGACAAGGCCTTTATTCTGAGACCATGCCCTCTCTTCCTCAACAAGGGGAAACATCCTCTCAGCAGTTACCCTGTCAAGCCCTTGAAGAGTCACATATGTTTCAATGAGCTCACCTCTCGTTTTTCTAGACTCCAATGAGTCGGTATATCTAGATGTCTTGAGTGTATGTGGGGGGAGGAGGGGGGCACAGAGTCTTTAGGTGATAATGTCCAGGGAGTGGTGTGTAGATACCCACTCTATCTCTTCACTTTTGGCATTTCTCTCCCTCTGGCCTCATTGCGCTTCCAGTTCTGGTCGCCCTGTTATTTGAAGGATATTATCAATTTGGTGAAGCTTCAGAAGAGATTTCCCACGACGTTGCTGGAAGTGGAAGGTTTCAGTTCTAAAGAAAGGCTGGGATTTTTTTTTGCTGGAGCGTAGAAAGTCGAGGGATGAGCTGTTGAGGATTCTGGGATTGTATTGGATTAGATAACTTACAGCGTGGAAACAGGCCCTTCGGCCCAACAAGTCCACACCGACCCTCCGAAGAGCAACCCACCCAGACCCATTCCCCTACATTTACCCCTTCACCTAAAACTACGGGCAATTTAGCACGGCCAATTCACCTAACCTGCACATCTTTGGACTGTGGGAGGAAACCGGAGCACCCGGAGGAAACCCACGCAGACACGGGGAGAATGTGCAAACTCCACAGACAGTTGCCCGAGGCGGGAAACTATTCATCAGAGTTTAGAAGGTTGAAGGGAGGTCTAATAGAAACTTGCGCTGAAAATGTGTTGCTGGAAAAGCGCAGCAGGTCAGGCAGCATCCAAGGAACAGGAGAATCGATGTTTTGGGCATCAGCCCTTCTTCAGGGCTGCGCTTTTCCAGCAACACATTTTCAGCTTTGACCTCCAGCATCTGCAGTCCTCACTTTCTCCTAATAGAAACTTACAAGGTAATGCATGGCTTAGAAAGGGTGAATGCTGGGAAACTGTTTCTGTCAGGTGGGAATATTAGGACCCAAGGGCACAGCCTTAGATTTAAAGGGGGTCAATTTTAAATGGAAATGAGAAGACATTTATTCAGCCAGAGAGTGGTGGGCCTGTGGAATTCATTGTCACGGAGTGTAGTGGAGGCCGGGATGTTAAATGTGTTCAAGGCAGAAATTGATAAATTCTTAATCTCGCAAAGAATTAAGGGATATGGGGAGAGTGCAGGAAAATGGAGTTGAAATGCCCATCAGTCATGATTGAATGGCAGCGTGGACTCGATGGGCCGAATGGCCTTACTTCCACTCCTATGTCTTACGGTCCTTGTAGAAATGCATAAAATAATGACATGGCATGGATAGAGTTAACAGCAGGTGTCTTTTCCCTCAGACATGCGATTTCAAGACTTTGGTGAACATTTTTAAGATGAGAGGAGAGAGATTTAAAAAAGACATGAGGGGTTTTTTACACATAAGTTGGTTCATGTGTGAATTGGGCGTCCTGGGGAAGCGGAGGAAATGGGCACAGTTACAATGTTTAAAAGACATTTGGATAAGTACATCAATAGGAAAGGGATATGGGCCAGGAGCAGGCAGTTGGACCTAGTGTAGTTTAGGATTACGATAGGCATGGATGAGTTGGGCCGAAGGGTTTTATTCCGTGCTGTTGTCTCGATGATTCCACCTCCCCAGCACCTTTAATAACCTCCTCCCATTGGATGGCGCTTGCATGTCACTCAGTGTTCACTCATTTTAGTAGCCTCCGTGCACAGTTGGCATTCTCTGTGTGCAACAGAAACCCCTTCCCAGCATCCCAAGTGATCCGTTGACAATCTCCCTCTGCTGGTTTCTCTTGGTAACACAGATAAGATGAAGAAGGAATCGCAATCAAGTTTAAGAATTAAAACAGGGACATTATTGGTGGAAGCAAGACAGTTCTGTGCCACAAATCATTCGATACACAGGTGAAGCATTTCTTCCAGAGATAATAAAGCAGTTCAACAGGCTACATGGTGAACAAGTCCTTTTCCTTACAACTTTTCCTTACAACTTTTCCTTACAACTGGCATCCGTCTTTTTGAAGATCATCCATGAACTGAACCAATTTCTTACAGATACTTCTGAAATTCGTGCTGTTGCATTTTACTTGCGGCGGTATCTCTTCAACCCAAGACTCTGAATCCAGGATGTACTGGGTGCTGCGTTGTGATTGGTTGGCAGAGCGGAGTGGGGCCAGTGCGATTGGGGGTGGGGTGGTGGGGGTGAACGACAAAGAGAGAGGCAACATTAATTTCAAAGCACCTTGTCTCACCCCAACTCACGGCAAGAAGACTTTGCAGCAAACTCATCAGTTGTACACGTGTTGGAGGTGGGTACCCAATCGGTGCACAGCAAGATCCCACAAGCAACAAGGTCGGGATACCAGATAATCTGACTTTTAGCCAACTTGGGGCCACGGTCAAAATGCGCAGCTCTTAGTGGTGTCACCCCTTAGAGAGTTTTGAGATGTTTTGGAGCTCAGGTTGTGGTTCTGGATGTAGGTTCATTTTCAGACGTTTCACCACCATGCCAGGTAACATCTTCAGTGAGCCTCTGAATGAAGCTTCATCCGTTGGCCCACTGATGATGTTACCTCGTATGGTGGCGAAACATTGAAAAATGAACCTTCCAGCTCAGTGAGCAAACCTACATCCAGGAGTCACCCAATTTCAGATGCTCGGATCTATTGCAGAGACTCATTGAGCTGTACAGTGCAGACACAGACCCTTTGGTCCATCTTGCCCATGCCGACCCGATATTCTAAGTAAATCTGGTCCAATTATTTTTAAAAGGTATTCATTTGTGGGATGCGGATGTCACTGGCTGGGCCAGCATTTATTGCCTGTCCCTGGTTGGTGGGGCGAGCTGCCTTCTTGAAGCGCTGCAGTCTACCTGCTGTGCGTCGACCCACAATGCCCTTAGGGAGAGTGTTTCCAGGATTTTGACCCAGTGACAGTGACGGAATGGCGACACATTTCCAAGTCAGGGTGGTGCCTGGCTTGGAAGGTGGCATTCCCGTGTACCTGCTGCCGTCGTGCTTCTAGACGGAAGTGGCTGTGGGTTCGGAAGGTGTTTGTTTTGCCTTACGACTCAGTTGAGGCCATCAAAATCTCACGTACTTGTGGTTTTCATCTTTGGTCTTGCCATCCTTTCCCATGAGGAGGTAGGACCTGTGAGGCACCAGGTTCATGGGGCAGGCCATCTGTTTGAGGAAGTGCCGGACATCATTCACCTGAATGCCGTCGTCGCTGGCTGTTTGAAAGAGGGGGAAAGAATGCATAATCTTAGTTACCTCAGCCTGGTGGGGTAGGCCCGCGAAATGGAGCCCAATCAAACTGTGGCTTATTGAATGCCTTATTCAAGCTGGGCCGCCTTCAGAATACAGTTGACCAATGCTGATCGCTCTGAAGCCTTCGGCCTACGCAACTGCTGCCTGTCATTGTGGCTCTCCAGCATTCTCTTTTAAAGCACACACTGTTTTTGCTCAAAGCTGGAGACTTGCAATGGATGCTGGAGAAACGCAGCAGGTCTGGCAGCATCTTTGAAGAGAGGGAAAGAGACAGAGAGCGCGATGAGAGAGAGAAAGAGAGGGAGAGAGAGAGAAAGAAACAGAGGCAATGTTCCAAGTCCAGACCTACTCATCTGCAAATGAGTTCCAAAGAAGAGTTATAGAGAGCTTTATAGCAGAGAAAATAGTCCTTCAGCCCACTGATTCTGTGCTGGTCAAAATAAAACACCGAAATATTCTAATTCCAAAAACCCAGGTAATGCTCGGGGGACCTGAGTTTGAGTCCCATCTTGGCAGTTGGTAGAATTTGAATTCAATGAGAAAAAAACATGGAATTAAGAGTCTACTGAAGCCAAGAATCGATTGCTGGAAAAACCCATCTGGTTCACTAATGCCCTTTAGGGGAGGAAATTGCCATCCTTATTTAGTCTGGCCTACATCTAACTCCAGACCCACAACAATGTGGTTGACTCTTAACTGCCCCTTTGGTTAATAAGGGACGAGCAATAAATGCTGGGCCTTGGTAGCGGCACCCTCATCCTGAATGAGTTTTCGAAATTTCCAGTTTCCAGCACTTGGCATATAGACCTGGCATTGCAAGTGCACATGTAAAGGCCTCTTCAATGAGTTCTCTGTCTCTATCAGACTTACAGCACTTACTGCCTCACAGCACTAGGGTCCCAGGTTCAATTCCAGCCTTGAGCGACTATCTGTGTGGAGGTTGCACATTCTCCCTGTGTCTGCATGAGATTTCCTCTAGGTGATCTGGTTTCCACCCACAGTCCAACGATGTGCAGCTCAGGTGAACTGGCCACGCTAATTTGCCCACAGTGTCAGGTGTATTAGCAGAGGGAAATGGGTCTGGGTGGTGACTCTTCAGAGGGTCAGTGTGGATTTGTTGGGCTGAAGGGCTTGTTTCCACACTGTAGAGAATCTAATCATACTGTAGCCTTTTGGTGGCATGGTGGCACAGTGGTTAGCACTGCTGCCTCACAGCGCCAGAGACCCGGGTTCAATTCCCGCCTCAGGCAACTGACTGTGTGGAGTTTGCACGTTCTCCCCGTGTCTGCGTGGGTTTCCTCCGGGTGCTCCGGTTTCCTCCCACAGTCCAAAGATGTGCAGGTCAGGTGAATTGGCCATGCTAAATTGCCCGTAGTGTTAGGTAAGGGGTAGATGTAGATGTAGATGTAGATGTAGGGGTATGGGTGGGTTACGCTTTGGCGGGGCGGTGTGGACTTGTTGGGCCGAAGGGCCTGTTTCCACACTGTAAGTAATCTAATCTAATCTAATCTACAGGCAGTGTGTTCCAGAATCCCACCAGCCCCTTGGTGAAAATGAATTCCTCACATCCCCTTCTGCCTCTTATCTTAAATCTATGGCCCCCGGTCATTGATTCCCGTACCATGGGAGAGGTTCTTTCCCCATCTACCCTTGACAATTCCCCTAACCATTTTACACACCTCAATCAGGTTCCTTCTCAGTCTCCTCTGCTTTAAGTTGCTGTGAGTCTAGAGTCACATGTAGGCCAGTCCAGGTAAGGATGGCACTTTCCTTCCCTAAAGGACATCCGTGATCCAAATGGGTTTTCCCAACAATAGATTCATAGTTTTGTTCAGCTCTCAATTCCAGTTCTTTTTCATTGAATTCAAATTCCACCATCTGCCATGGCGGGATTTGAACCTAGGTCCCCCAAACATTCTGTTATAGAGTCATAAAACCATAGAGATATACAGCATGGGTACAGACCCTTCAGCCCATCTCATCCATGCCGACCAGATATCCTATCCCAATCTAGCCCCACTTGCCAGCACCCAGCCCATATCCCTCAAAACCCTTCCTATTCATATATCCATCCAGATGCCTTTTAAATGCTGTAATTGTACCAGCCTCCACCACTTCCTCTGGCAGCTCATGCCATAAACGCATCACCCTTAGTTGCACCTTAGGTCTCTTTTATATCTTTCCCCTCTCACCCTAAACCTATGCCCTCTAGTTTTGGACTCCCCACCCAAGGGAAAAGACTTTGCCTATTTATCCTATCCATACCCCTCATAATTTTGTAAACCTCTGTAGGGTCACCCCTCAGCTCCAGGGAAAACAGCCCCAGCCTATTCAGCCTCTCCCTATGGTTCAAATCCTCCAATCCTAGCAACATCCTTGTCAATCATTTCTGAACCCTTTCAAGTTTCACAACATCCTTCCAACAGGAAGGCGGCTAGAAATAGTTCGGTGCTTTATGTCGACCAGCACAGACTCAGCCAGGCTGAAGGGCCTTTTTCTATGCTGTTAAGCTCTCTGTGACAGTCTGTCTAATCTCCTTTCATATATAAAACTCTTCAGACCAGGCAACACCCTGGTCAATCACCTCTGCGCCCTTTCCAGTGCAATCACATCCTTCCTACAATGTGGGTTCAAGAAGCGTACACAATACTGTAGCCTATCCAGCACCTTATCTAGTTGCCACTGGACTCGGAATTTGAACTGTGGTTTTCTGTCTCCACAGGTGCTGCCTGACCTGCTGAGTTTCTCCAGCAATTTCTGCTTCTGTGGTCGGGTGAGCTGGTCTCACATTCCATTTTGATGCCACATTAGATTGTAGCTTATGTTTTCCTCCTTCAAAATAATTCAGAATATATTGTTTACAGCTCTCTATAACCATCATGTATAGAAACATCAAGTTGCAAATATTATTAATCTCTTTACAATTTTTCAAATTAAATCTCACATGCAGACTTTATATTGTGCGGGATGGAAGCTTGACCACTCGGGTAAAATGTCCTTGAATAGGACGTACTTTGTGAGTGCCAACAATATTATAGCCATGTCACTGGATTGTGGTCAATGCTCTGGAAATGCAAGTTCAAATCCCTCCTCCTCCTCCGATGCTGCCTGACCTGCTGTGCTTTTCCAGCACCACACTCTCGACTCTGATCTCCAGCATCTGCAGTCTTCACTTTCTCCTAGGTTAGGTGGATTGGTCACGCGAATTGACCTGGGTTCAATTCCAGCATTGAGCGACTGTCTGTGCAGAGTTTGCACATTCTCCCCACATCTGTGTGGGTTTCCTCCCACAATCCAAAGATGTGCAGGTTAGGTGGATTGGAGCTGCAAGTGTGGTGCTGGAAAAGTGCAGGAGAATTGATGTTTTGGATTTCCTGATGGAGGGCTCATAACCGAAATATCGATTCTCCTGCTCCTCGGATGCTGCCTGACCTGCTGTGCTTTTTCAGCACCACACTCTCATCTCTGATATCCAGTATCTGCAGTCCTCACTTTCTCCAAGGTTAGGTGGATTGGTCATGCTAATTGCCTATAGTCTTCAACGGTGTGTGTAGGTTAGGTGCTTTATCAAGAGTTAATGTAAAATAATAGGACAGGGGAATGGGTCTGGGTGTGTTACTCTTCAGAGGGTTGGTGTGGACTTGTTGGGCCGAATGGCCTGTTTCCACACTGTAGGGATTCTATGAAGAGTCGTGCTGGACTCGAAACGTTACCCCTGTTTCCCTTTCTCCACAGAGGCTGTCAGACCTGCTGAGTTTCTCCAGCAATTCCTTGCGTTGTCTCAGATTTCCAGCGTCTGCAGTGTTTTTCATCTCGCAACCTCTGGCCTGGTGGGGGAAGCCCCTCTTGTTTGCAATTTTGTTCTGTTTTAACGTTCACCTGCTGCTTTCATGGAATTCAAGTGAGGCTAAGCACGGAGCGTTGGAAGGCAACATCGCTTCTACTGGTGCTAGGCCGGTGTTGGTTCCTTGCTGTTACTTACCGAGTTTAATCCTCTTTGTGATGGAAACTTTGTAAACTTGGAAACTCCCTACTGTATCGATTCCCAACAGGTTGACAACAAATGCTGGGACAAATGGAAGAAAAGGATGGTTAGAAAAATTGAAGCTTTGAGCGTTTAACCCGAACGTATAGGGTAGGATATAGAAGAGAGTGTAACTACTTCTCCTGGAATAAACTGCATACAATGTGCTCTGCAGGATAGCAAAATATAAACTAAGAGTAAACTAGGCACTCAATCCCTTCAAGCCTGTTCAACCACTCAATATAACTACGGTTGATCTGATAACTCGACATCCCACCTACCTTGATCAATATCCCCCTCCCCTTTTCGCTGATTAAGAATCTATCTATCTACCATAAATTGAGTCCGATCACATCTCGTGTTCCACCATTGTTTGAGAAGCAAAATTTCAATAGCTTACTGCCCTCTCTATAAGAGAAGTAAACGTCGTGGACAGATCCCCGAATTTGAGCCCGGGACCTCGCGTTCGCGACTCTCCCGTGACAGAAAAGGGTCTTTTCCACAATCCGCCCTGCCGACAGCCCTCAGGGTCTTAAGCAATTCAATCGAGTCAGCTAAAACTCTAGTGGGTGTAAGCGTTTCAATAAAGGACATTTTTAAAGGCCTAGTTTAGCCACAGACCCAAGGCTGTTATGAGTAAGAAGTAGGAGAACTCTGACCTGACCGTGTTCTGACCTGTTTCGGTGATTGCAGAATTAGAAAGGCAAATGACAAGTTAGTATGAAAAGGTGAGATACTTTCTGTTTTTAGGTAGTGATGAGCGAGGCCCATTGCATTATTAGGGAAGGAAAAAACAACAAATGACGAAACCAGCCAACCTCCAAGAGAGCAAAAGAGGATGTAAAACATTAAAACAGATTGCAATTTAAGTGCAGATTCTTACATCCAGGGGAAGAGTGACAGAAACCAATTACAGAGTGAAGATGTGACCAGTGGCTGAGTGGTTAGCACTGCCGCCTCATAGCAGCAGGGTTCAATTCCAGCCTCAGGCGACTGTCTGTAGGGAGTTTGCACGTTCACCCAGTGTCTGCGTGGGTTTCCTTTGGGTGCTCCAGTTTTGTCCCACAATCCAAAGATGTGCAGGTTAGGGTGGATTGGCCATGCTAAACTACCCAAAGTGTTCAGGCTTGTGTAGGTTAGGCCCACTGGTCAGGGGTAAATATAGAGTAATGGGTTTGAGTGGGATACTCGTCGGAGGGTCGGGGTGGACTAGTTGGGCTGAAGTGCCTGTTTCCACACTGTAGGGTTTCCATGTGGCCACGTCCCCCCAGTTATTTCTGGAATCTAAACAATTTGTCAGTCGTATCACCGAAATGTAGTAACTTCACATTAGAGGTGATTTTAAAGACTTTATAACAATTGGCAGGAATTAATATCTTTCCTAATCCTTCAGAATATTTTCCGAAATTCCAGTGGATACAAGGTTCGCCGTCCAAACCCATCCCCATTGGACGACCATGTCACTCTGGGCGAACGCGGTCCTTTAGGATGGCAGGCTTAAAATGCTGGAATTGCCCTCTCAATCAGCACTGTGAGTCTAACTACACCACACAAACTGGGTCAAGAAGGTACCTCATCGTTATCTTCTCATGGACTGTGAATGCTAGTCTTGTGAGCTCGTTCCATATGTCTAATTTTAAAAAAAAACTCTTAATTTTCCTCCGAATAAATGCTGCTGGAGATATCACAGAAGATTTCAAATGTTTACGAGGGATATATTCAGAGCAATTCATGTTCAGTTGCCTTATGGCTAAGTGGCCAATGACCTTTCCTGCAGCTGTGGGCAAAATATACTAGATTCGGTTCAGAAACTGAAGGCTGGCTGAGCAAGGTATTAGTGCATCGATGAAAGGCGACAGGCATTTGCCAAAGGAAGTTGGCTTTCCGCTAACTTGATGTTTTGCAATTGAGGAGGTGAGAAGACTTGGGTAGTGCGGTGGATGTGGTCTGTATGGCCTTTTAGACAAGGGTAGAGGAAATTGGAGCACCCGGAGAGGTTAAGGCTGCTGCCTCACAGTGCCAGGGACCTGGGTTTGATTCCTACTTGGTAAACCGTTCCGAAAACGCACAGGTTCTTAAATTCCAAGGAAGGGTGCCAAACCGGATCCCAAGTTGAGTTAGCGATAGGGAGCAACGGGTAATGGTTCCCAGACATCTTATGCAACTGGAAGGCTGTTTCCAGTAGAGGGCTCAATCCCTTTTAGCTTGTCGCATACATTAGCAATTTCGGGGGCCGGTTAGTTTTATTGGTTCGATGCCTGTCTCGTATTGCAGAATGAAGTCAAGAGCCCAGGTTCGATTTCCATTGCAGCTGAGGAAGACTGGAACCTGCCTCCTCACACTGCTGCTTCCACAGGCAAATTACTGCTGACACAAACCTCAGCCACGAAGGTGGCTCAGTATGGTGTATTGCCAGACAAAGGGCTAAATACTTGGGCAGAGCACACGAGAATATCTTCATGATTTAGATTCAAATGTAGGGAAGTGTGGTAACAGAGTTAGGAGATACCATAAATATTTACCGCATGGTTGACAATGAGGAGGAAACTTTGGGCTGCAGGAGACACGTGGTTTGGTGAGTTGGGCGGCAAAGTGGAAAATGGAATCCAAACTTGGGAAGTTTTGGGAAACTCAACAAGGAATACGAAATAAATGGAAGGATAATTAACAGAGTGGAGGATCAGATGGACCTTGAACCCTACAGCCTCATGGGTAATAAGGTAGATCGATAAAGGTGATTAAGAAGGCACAGTATATGCTTTCCTTCATTAGTCAAGATCATTGATATTATGGTACAGCATTAGTCAGCTTGAATACTGTTTGAGACTTTCATTGTAAGGAAGATGGGACTGCACTGGAGAGGGTGGAGAATAGCTCGTCATGATCATAGAATCCCTTTAGTGTGGAAGCAGGCCATTCGGTCCATCGAGTCCACACCACTCTGGCGAGCATCCCACCCAGACCCACACCATCCTTATAACCCTGCATCCCCATGATTAACCCATCAACCCTGTGCATCCCTGCACATTATGGGCAATTGGCAATTTAGCATGGCCAATTCATCTAACCTGCACATCTTTGGACTGTGGGAAGAAACCAGAACACCTGGTGGAAACCCACACAGACACGGGGAGAATGTGAAAACTCCACACAGACAGTTGCCCGAGGGTAGAATCGAACCTGGATCCCTGGCGCTGTGAGGCAGTGGCATTAACCCCTCCAGGTGCTCCAGTTTCCTCCTACAATTTAAAGATGTGCCGGTTAGGTGAGCTGGCCATGCTAAATTGCCCATAGTGTTCAGGGATGTGCAGGTTAGGTGCATTAGTCAGGGGCAAACGTAGAGTAATGGGGAATAGGTTTAGGTGGGTTACTTTTCGGAGGGTCAGTGTGGACTGTTGGGCCAAAGGGACTGTTTCCTCACTGTAAGAATTCTGTAACTGTATAATCACCCAGAATTGAACAATGACCTATGGATGAGAGGTCAGACCAATTGTTCCTGTTGCATCTTGAACTGGACAAACTGAGCAATGATTCAATTTAAGTTGTTTCAAAGTAGGAGGGGGAGTGTATGCAATGGCACGTTGACCTCAGAAGAGAGGTCAAAAACCAGGGGACGTTAAATTTAAAGTTTTTGCAGATAGGACCAGTGGGGAACGAGGGAGTATTTTCAGTCAGAAGCTGGCCAGGACCTGGAAATCAGTGACTGAAAGGGTGGAAGAGGCGGAAACTGGTACCATGCCTAAAAAAAAAGACTTTTTTTGCTTCTACTTGAGGACATTTGATCCTATCTAGATTCATCATGTTCTGCTCTGCCCAGGACCGTAAGAAACTACAGAGAGTTGTGAACGCAGCCCAGTCCATCACTCAAACTAACCTTCCATCCATTGGCTCCATCTACACTTCTCACCTCCTCCCCCAAGATTATAATCTCTTCCAACCTCTTCTCTTGGGCAGAAGATAAAAAAACTTAAACACACATACTAACAGATTCAAGAACAGCTTCTGCCTTGCTGTTATTAGACTCAGGTTTAAAAGTTAATGTTGACCTCATTCACTGTGCACCTTCTCTGTTGCCGTAACACTGTATTCCTTGCTCTGTTCTATTTCCCTCACACACTCTGTGTGGTATGATCTGCCTGTACTGCATGCAAAACAGAACTTTTCACTGTACGTGTGACGAAAATAAATCAAATTTAAAAAAAAATACTTTGTATGACCTCTCTGATTTCTAAACAAAAAAAAACCCACCGTGGCCCTTGTGTCTTAGCATATTGTGAAATAAATTCTTTGAAAGTTTCCATCGATTTGGTTTAAGCTACTTCAAGCCCATTAGCAAGGGCGGTTAAAATTTATTCAGATGAGCAATGTAACATTCCCATACTGCACCTCTGGAAGGTTAAGGCTCCAGGACACTTGACATGGTTTGTTAGTCATCAGGTTACTGAGCAGTTGTCAGCTTGCCCGCAAAATGAGTCAATTTAACAAGATTTGCCTTGCTGACTAATATTTTTATGCTTTTGCGAAGACAGGTTACAACTGCAGTGATACAAATACACAGATCATTGAAGGTAGCAGGACAGGCAGAGAGTGTGGGTCATAAACTAACTGGGAGGCAATGGCCTAGTGGTATTATCACTAGATTATTAATCCAGAAACTCAGCTAATGTTCTGGGGTCTAGGGTTCAGATCCAGCCATCTGGAGTCAAAAGTCATCATTAGGCAATCCTTTATGGTTGGCTCAGTGGTTAGCACTACTGCCTCACAGCACCACGGAACTGCGTTCGATTCTTGCCTCAGGCGACTGTCTGTGTGGAGTTTGCGCATTTTCCCCGTGTCTGCGTGAGTTTCCTCCGGGTGCTCCGGTTTCCACCCACAGTCCAAAGATGTGCAGACCAGGTGAATGGGCCATGCTAAATTGCCCCACAGTGTTAGATGCATTCGTCAGGGATAAATACAGGTTAGGGGAATGGGTCTGGGTGGGTTACTCTTCGGAGGGTCGGTGTCGATTTGTCGGGCCGAAGGGCCTGTTTCTACACTGAAGGAAACCTAACCTAATCTAAAACCTGCAGTGCTCTTGGCTTTAACAACATGGGCATAGAAAACAAGAGGAAGGAGGTGATATTAAACTTGGCCAGAAGTCAGACGATACCAGGTTATGGTCCAGCAGGATTATCTGAAATGATGACCCTTTGTTAGAGTACAGATCTGGCTGCTGCGTTAGATGTGAACATACTGGAGTGAGTGCAGAAGCGATTTACAAGAACGGTTCCAAGAAAGAGAAACTTCAGTCTGAAGGAAATGGGCCTGTTCCTCTTGGAGAGAAGGCGGTGACTTGAGATTTAATATGGGTCTTCGAAATCATGATTGGGTGGGTTGGAACAGACCGAGAGAAAGTGCCCCCACTTGTAAAAGATAAAAAAAGAGCGATGCAGCGTAGATTATAATAAACGAAGCAAAGGTTGATGTGAGAGGAAACCTTTTCACACAGCCAGTGGTTAGGTTATGGAAAGTACTGCCTGGTAGATTGTGGCAGAGACAGTGTGTAAGATATTCAGGAGGGACATTGGATGCTTACTTGGATAGAAATGGTGTACAGAGGAACCTCGATTATCTGAAAATCAATTATCCGCATTTCGGATTATCCGAAAGAAGATCTCAAGGTCGCGAGAGAAACATTACATCAAAGAGGTGTTTCCAACACTGATTGTGCCTTTTGTTTACAGTGATCAAAGATGAACTCGGCTTACTGAAGTGTTGCTGAGTGCTGTGCTGGACATCGCTGGGAGCCCAGACACAATCTCCAAATGACTAACCGCCGGCCCCTCTCTCTCTCCCCACACTTTTTCAGGAGGACTACACGGAGGTGTACCCTAAACCCTCTTCGCCAGATAATCTCTCCAACATTGTAGTGTACAGGGCAGAGGTGGAACTTGTCAAAAAGTTGCAGTAAAAAGTTGTGTGTGTGGCTGTGTGTGTGTGTGCTTGAGTCTGTGTGTGTGAGAGTGTGTGTTTCTGAGTGTGTGTGTCAGTATGCGTGTGTGAGTATGTATGTCTGTGTGTCGGTGTGTGTGCTTGTGTGTGAACGTTTCTATGTGTCTGTGTCTCTGTGTGTTTGTGTGTGTGTGGGGCTGCGTGTCTGTGTGTGTCTGTGGCTGCGTGTGCATCTATGTGTGTCTGCGTGTGTGGGTGTGGCTGTGTGTGGGCGTGTGTCTGCATGTGTGCATGTGAGAGTATGTGTGTGTGTCGCTGTGTGTCTGTGAGTGCGTGTGTGTGTCTGCATGTGTGGTTGTGCATGTGAGAGTATGTGTGTGTATGGCTGCGTGTCTGCGTGTGGGTGCATGCATGTGGCTGTGTGTGGACATGTTTCTGCATGTGTGCATGTGAGAGAATGTGTGTGTGGCTGCGTGTGTGCGTGGCTGTGTGTGTGCATGTGTGGGCGTACTTGTGGCTGTGTGTGGGCGTGTGACTGTATGTGTGTGTGTGAGAGTATGTGTGTGCGTGTTTGTGTGGCTGCGTGTGTGTGTGGCTGCATGTGTGCGTATGTGTGTGTGTGTGTGTGTGTGTGTGCGCGCACTATTTTGAGCCTAACCCCCAAACCCCATCCCCCAAAAGCAGTAGCAGTCATACTGTTGGTGTTCAGTCTGGCTGCCTCGGAGAGAGGTTGCGGAATGGGAAGGGCATGGGGAGCAGGCAGAGGGTGGGGCCAGATGGGGGATGGGGGTGGACGATGTTGGACGGGGTAGGGGAGCAGACAGGAGGGAAGTGTTAGACAGCGGTGAGGTGGGGTCAGATGGGAGATGGTGTTGGAAAGCGGTGAGGTGGGGTCAGACGGGGGAATGGTTTCAGACAGCAGTGAGGTGGGGTCAGACGGGGGGTGGTGTTAGACAGCGGTGAGGTGGGGTCAGACGGGGGGTGGTGTTAGACAGCGGTGAGGTGGGGTCAGACGGGGGGTGGTGTTAGACAGCGGTGAGGTGGGGTCAGACGGGGGTATGGTGTTAGACAGCGGTGAGGTGGGGTCAGACGGGGGGGGGTGGTGTTAGACAGCGGTGAGGTGGGGTCAGACGGGGGGATGGTGTTAGACAGCGGTGAGGTGGGGTCAGACGGGGGTATGGTGTTAGACAGCGGTGAGGTGGGGTCAGACGGGGGGATGGTGTTAGACAGCGGTGAGGTGGGGTCAGACGGGGGGTGGTGTTAGACAGTGGTGAGGTGGGGTCAGACGGGGGGTGGTGTTAGACAGCGGTGAGGTGGGGTCAGACGGGGGGATGGTGTTAGACAGCGGTGAGGTGGGGTCAGACGGGGGGTGGTGTTAGACAGCGGTGAGGTGGGGTCAGACGGGGGTGGTGTTAGACAGCGGTGAGGTGGGGTCAGACGGGGGGTGGTGTTAGACAGCGGTGAGGTGGGGTCAGACGGGGGGATGGTGTTAGACAGCGGTGAGGTGGGGTCAGACGGGGGGATGGTGTTAGACAGCGGTGAGGTGGGGTCAGACGGGGGGTGGTGTTAGACAGCGGTGAGGTGGGGTCAGACGGGGGATGGTGTTAGACAGCGGTGAGGTGGGGTCAGACGGGGGGATGGTGTTAGACAGCGGTGAGGTGGGGTCAGACGGGGGGATGGTGTTAGACAGCGGTGAGGTGGGGTCAGACGGGGGGGTGGTGTTAGACAGCGGTGAGGTGGGGTCAGACGGGGGGATGGTGTTAGACAGCGGTGAGGTGGGGTCAGACGGGGGTATGGTGTTAGACAGCGGTGAGGTGGGGTCAGACGGGGGGTGGTGTTAGACAGCGGTGAGGTGGGGTCAGACGGGGGGGTGGTGTTAGACAGCGGGCGGCACGGTGGCACAGTGGTTAGCGCTGCTGCCTCACAGCGCCAGAGACTGGGGTTCAATTCCCGCCTCAGGCGACTGACTGGGTGGAGTTTGCACATTCTCCCCGTGTCTGCGTGGGTTTCCTCCGGGTGCTCCGGTTTCCTCCCACAGTCCAAAGATGTGCAGGCCAGGTGAACTGGCTATGCTAAATTGTCTGTAGTGTTAGGTAAGGGGTAAATGTAGGGGTACGGGTGGTTTGCGCTTCGGCGGGTCGGTGTGGACTTGTTGGGCCGAAGGGCCTGTTTCCACATTGTAAAGTAATCTAATCTAATGAGGTGGGGCCAGACGGGGGATGGTGTTGGACGGGGGTGGAGCTGGGGCCGGTTGGGGGCAGTGTTTGGTGGGGGTGTTGGAGGGGTGCGGGGGGGCTCACACAGTGTGCTACTGCCTTGTCTCCTGAACGGCGAGCAGACTTCGCACATGCTGCCTGTATCAATCCCATTGAACTGACGGGGTGGATGCGGGAGGCTTCAGCAATGCAGCAGGTCCCTTCCACACAAGTGTGCGTGTGCTCAGAAACAAACTCTGAGACACAGAGAGAGAGGGAGGTAGAGCATAGCAAATAAACAAACTTCAGAAAACTCTGAGCCCCAGAGGAGGGACATTGAATCAATTAACCGAATAATCAATTCTATGAACGAAATAGTTCCCTCCCATCTCTTTTGGATAATTGAGGTTTCTCTGTATATGTGGAAAAAGCAAGGGATAGAACCGGGGTGGGGCATGATGGGCTGAATGGCTACCTCCTGCAAATAACAGTTGTATGAGCCTGTGTGATTCCGTTTTCACTGAATGTTCTTCATTTTACAGAAATGTCTCCACTGGAATCAGTCGTTGGGTGGGTACCTACATTGTTACTGGTGCTTTACAGCAAGGTCTACCTGAGAGATAATGCAAACACTCACTCAAAAGCCAAGCATTACAAATGGAGCAATCGGCCGCGGTCTTTTTTTACCGTAGTCCACAATGGGTTTGTAACAAGCGAATTCTATCCGGGCATCATCTTCCAATTGTGGAGAAAATGTTTTCTTCATTCGTGGGCAACGACCTGAAAGTGAGAGAGAGTGTGAGAAATACAGTGAGGGAGTTGAGAGAGAGAAATACAGTGCATGTGTGTGTGTGTGTGTGTGAGAGAGAGAGAGAGAGACAGTGAGATAGTGGGAGTGAGAGACAGTGAGAGAGAGAAGCAGTGAGAAAGGGAGAATGACTGAGAGTGAGAGTGTGAGTCCTTGAAAGAGAGAGATACAATGAGAAGGAGAAAAACAGAGAGAGAGATAGTGAAAAAGAGAAAGAGGAAGACAATATGAGAGTGTGTGTGTGTATGAGAGAGAGAGAGAGACAGTGAGATAGTGGGAGTGAGAGACAGTGAGAGAGAGAAGCAGTGAGAGAGACTGAGAGAGAGAGAGAGAGAGAGAGAGACAGTGAGAAGGAGAAAGACAGTGAGAGACAGAGAGAGAGAGAGAGAGAGACCATGAAAGAGAGAGAGAGAGAGAGAGAGAGAGACCATGAAAGAGCAAGACGGTGAGAGAAAGAGAGAGAGAGGGAGAGACAGTGAGTAAAGGAGAGAGACAGTGTGTGTGTGTGTGAGAGAGAGAGAGAGAGAAAGAGAGACAGTGAGAGATAGTGTGTGTGTGTGAGAGAGAGAGAGACAGTGAGAGACAGTGAGTGTAAGAGAGAGAGACAGTGAAAGAGAGAGAGAGACAATGAGAGAAAGTGAGAGAGTGTGAGAGACAGTGAGAGAGAGAGAGAGAGACAGTGAATTAGAGACAGTGAGAGAGACAGTGAGCGAAAGAGAGAGAGAGATCGTGGAAGAGAGACAGACAATGAGAGAAAGTGAGAGAGTGTGAGAGACAGTGAGAGAGAGAGAGAGAGAGAGACAGTGAGAGTTAGAGACAGTGAGAGAGAGAGAGAGAGTGACAGAAAGAGAGTGAGAGAAAGAGAGAGACCGCGAGATAGTGGAAGCGAGAGAGAGACAATGAGAGAAAGTGAGAGAGTGTGAGAGACAGTAAGAGGGAGAGTCAGTGAGAGTTCGAGAGAGAGAGTCAGAGAAAGAGAGAGAGATGGTGAGAGTGAGAGATAGAAAGAGAGAGAGAGAGAGCATCAGAGCAAACAGACTCATGAACACAACCCATAGTGTGTTTTGCAATGAATAAAGAGGCAAAGGTCACTCCACTGCTTTCAAATTCTGTTTGAGTTCATGAAAAGTTCGGAACAGAAATAAATTGGTCGCTGCTCTGAAACAGAAAAGTAGATCAGTCTCGTGGCTGTTGCATGCTGCAGTATTTAGGGAGGCGGGCAGCTAGTCAGCAGTGCAGGGTGATGCCAACAGAGTGAGCTCGATTCCTGGATTAGCTGAGATTACCATAACTACCCTGTATTCTATACCTTTGCTGTTGCTTGAGGTGCAGTGACTCTCAGGTTAATGCACCACCAATTGTCTCTGTCTAATGAGAAAGCGGCTCTCAGGGATTATGGCAGAATTACTTATTCTTGGTTCATTTCGAACATTCGAGGATGATTGAAGAGTTCCACACATAACAGCGAAAAGGATTCCTCAGCAGCAATAAGACAGCTTCGACTGCGAAGGGGGGACAGAGGTTTTAGAGGTAGTGACAGTTTCTCAAATAGCATGTTCTTTATTTCAATAAACAGAGATGTAGAGCAAATTAATAACATTATACGGGCACAGTGTCTCGGAGAATCTGCTCCCATCAGGAAATGGGTTTTACATTATAGTTAGTTCTGTAGGTCTGCAAGCTGTTCTTTTAAGATGCATGTTCTAAATGGAAGGTGACAAAGCTTCCTTTCCCATTTGGCAGTGCACGGAATGTAATAGTTTATGCAGGTTCACGCAACAAGGATGACAATAAAAAAAATCAAATAAGTGCCTGCGTTCTCAACTCGGGCTGGAATGTCGAACAAAGCCAGAGCCCACAGGTAAAGTACAACACCTAGAAACAGGAAAGCCCACCCTTATCATTAGTCTAGACTAGAGTGGTGCTGGAAAAGCACAGCAGGTTAGGTAGCATCCAAGGAGCAGGAAAATCGACGTTTTGGGCAGGAGCCCGTTGTCAGGAATAGAGGCAGGGAGCCTCTGGGGTGGAGAGAAAAATGGGAGGGGGGGGTGGGGCTGGGGAGAAAGTAGCAAAAAGTACAATAGGTGAATGAGGGTGGGGATGGGGGTGATAGGTCAGAGAGGAGGGTGGAGTGGATAGGTGTGAAGGGAGATTGGCAGGTAGGACAGGTCATGGGGATGGTGCTGAGCTGGAAGGTTGGAACTGGGGTGAGGTGGAGGAAGGGGAAGTGAGGAAACTGGTGAAGTCCACATTGATGCCCTGGGGTTGAAGTGTTCCGAGGCGGAAGATGAGGCGTTCTTCCTCCAGGCATCGGGTGGTGAGGGAGCTGCGGTGAAGGAGGCCCAGGACCTCCATGTCCTCGGCAGAGTGGGAGGGGGAGTTGAAATGTTCGGCCACGGGGAGGTGTGGTTGATTGGTGCGGGTGTCCCAGAGATGTTCCCTAAAGCGCTCTGCTAGAAGGCGTCCAGTCTCCCCTATGTAGAGGAGACCATGTTGGGAGCAACGGATACAATAAATGATATTGATGGATGTGCAAGTAAAACTTTGATGGATGTGGAAGGCTCCTTTAAGGCCTTGGATAGAGGTGAGGGAGGAGGTGTGGGCGCAGGTTTCACAATTCCTGCGGTGGCAGGGGAAGGTGTCAGGATGGGAGGGTGGGTTGTAGGGGGGCGTGGACCTGACCAGGTAGTCACGGAGGGAACGGTCTTTGCGGAAGGCGGAAAGGGGTGGGGAGGGAAGTATATCCCTGGTGGTGGGGTCTTTTTGGAGGTGGCAGAAATGTTGGTGGATGATTTGGTTTATGCGAAGGTTGGTGGGTTGGAAGGTGAGCACCAGGGGTGTTCTGTCCTTGTTACGGTTGGAGGGATGGGGTCTGAGGGCGGAGGTGCGGGATGTGGATGAGATGTGTTGGAGGGCAGCTTCAACTACATGGGAAGGGAAATTGCGATCTCTAAAGAAGGAGGCCATCTGGTGTGTTCTGTGGTGGAACTGGCCCTCCTGGGAGCAGATACGGTGGAGGCGGAGGAATTGGGAATATGGGATGGCATTTTTGCAGGAGGTAGGGTGGGAAGAGGTGTAATCCAAGTAGCTGTGGGAGTCGGTGGGTTTGTAAAAAATGTCAGTGTCAAGTTGGTCATCATTAATGAAGATGGAGAGGTCCAGGAAGGGGAGGGAGGTGTCAGAGATGGTCCAGGTGATTTTAAGGTCAGAGTGGAATGTGTTGGTGAAGTTGATGAACTGCTCAACCTCTTCATGGGAGCATGAGGTGGCGCCAATGCAGTCATCAATGTAGTGGAGAAAAAGGTGGGGAGTGGTGCCGGTGTAACTACTGAAGATGGACTGTTCCACATAGCCGACAAAGAGACAGGCAAAGCTAGGGCCCATACCGGTGCCCCTTTGGTCTGGAGGAAGTGGGAGGATTCGAAGGAGAAATTATTAAGGGTGAGGACCAGTTCAGCCAAATGAATGAAAGTGTCAGTGGAAAGGTATTGTTGGGGACATCGGGAGAGGAAGAAACGGAGGGCTTGGCAGATGGAGGTGTAGAGGAATTGGATGCCCATGGTGAAGATGAGGCATTGGGGGCCAGGGAAATGGAACTCTTGGAGGAGGTGGAGGGCGTGGGTGGTGTCTTCAACGTATGTGGGGAGTTCCTGGACTCGTGCTAATTGGACAATATCGAGGTAGGTAGAGATGAGTTCAGTGGGCAGGAACAGGCTGAGACAATGGGTCAGTCAGGGTGGTCAGGCTTGTGGATCTTGGGAAGGACGTAAAACTGGGCAGTGCGGGGTTCACGGACTACAAGGTTGGAAGCTGTGGATGGGAGATCTCCTGAGGTGATGAGGTTCTGTATCATCTGGGAGATGATGGTTTGGTGATGGGGGTGGGGGGTGGGGTCATAGTCAAGGGGGCGGTAGGGGGAAGTGCCTTCGAGTTGGCGTCTGGCTTCAGTGGTGTAGAGGTCAGTGTGCCGAACTACCACTGCACCCACCCTCATCGTTAGTCCAAGTAAGAGCTCAGATGAATGGATAAGCCCCTGTCCCTCTGTCCACAATCAAGGAGCTACAAAAGCTTCTGATGAAATAGGCAAGGCTGAGTTAGAAGGCCAGAGAGTGTATGTTTGGACTTTCTAGCACACGTCGCTGTGGACTTACCTTCAGCACATTGGCACACATCGTGTTGACAGAACTTCGATACAATGGTGCTTCTTTCTGGAGCGTTATAAAATATATTGCATTTCAAACCTGCAAACGAAGCATTTAATCGTGAGTAGGGCATGTTATGGACAAATGCTATCGAGTATAGAGTGAAATTAACTGGACATTGTGGGCTTTCATCTCTGTCTGTATTATAGAGATATGCATGCACAGAAAGAGAGAAAGACTGGCATAGATGCTACGTGAGAGAGAGAGAGACGGAGACAAGGAGGGAAAGAGTGAGACACAAGAGACAAAGACAGAAGAAAGAAAGAAAAAGAAAGAGAGAAAAGAGAGTGAACAAGAGAGAAAGAAAGAGAGATGAGCGAGTGAGAGAAAAAGTAAGAGACAGAAAGAGATACAGGAGAGAAAGGTGGAGAGAACGAAGGAGAGAATTAGAGAGGAGAGAGAGAGATAAAAAAGAGAAAAAGAGGGAGAGAGACATGAGAGAGAAAGAGAGAAAGATAGATGAGAGAGAGAAAGAAAGTGAGAGAGAGAGAGAGAGAGAGAGAGAGACAGAGAGACAGAGACAGAGACAGAGTCACAGCACCAGGGTCCCAGGTTCGACTCCAGCCTCGGGTGACTGTCTGTGAGGAGTTTGCACGTTCTCCCCGTGTCTGTGTGGGTTTCCTCCGGTTTCCTCCCACAGTCCAAAGATGTGCAAGTCAGGGTGGATTGGCTGTGGATGGGAAATGTGGGGTTACCGAGATGGGTGGGATGTTGTTTGGAGGGTTGGTTTGGACGTGATAGGTCACACTGTAGAGATTCCATGAAATTTGGCCTCTCAATCAAGGAACTAATCATACTGAAAGTAAAATATTTCTTTATTTAATATTGAGGTGACCTGGCTCCCTGTGTCTGGGTGTTATCACCTATAATGAATAATATACAGTTGGATAATAATATTCACTCTCAGCCACTGTCCATGTGCATTTCATGTGAGCTCCTGTAACAACACAGTGTGTAAAAAGGATATAGGATACTCCCTGAACCACTGCTTCAGCAAACTGGGCTAATGTAAAGGTAATACTGGATTAGTGGTGCTGAAAGAGCACAGCAGTTCAGGCAGCATCCAACGAGCAGCGAAATCAACGTTTCGGGCAAAAGCCCTTCATCAGGAATAAAGGCAGTGAGCCTGAAGCGTGGAGAGATAAGCTAGAGGAGGGTGGGGGTGGGGAGAGAGTAGCATAGAGTACAATGGGTGAGTGGGGGAGGAGATGAAGGTGATAGGTCAAGGAGGAGAGGGTAGAGTGGATAGGTGGAAAAGAAGATAGGCAGGTCGGACAAGTCAAGGAGACAGTAACTGAGCTGGAAGTTTGAAACTTGGATGAGGTGGGGGAAGGGGAAATGAGGAAGCTGTTGAAGTCCACATTGATGCCCTGGGGTTGAAGTGTTCCGAGGCGGAAGATGAGGCGTTCTTCCTCCAGGCGTCTGGTGGTGAGGGAGCGGCGGTGAAGGAGGCCCAGGACCTCCATGTCCTCGGCAGAGTGGGAGGGGGAGTTGAAATGTTGGGCCACGGGGCGGTTTTGTTGATTGGTGCGGGTGTCTTGGAGATGTTCCCTAAAGCGCTCTGCCAGGAGGCGCCCAGTCTCCCCAATGTAGAGGAGACCACATCGGGAGCAACGGATACAATAAATGATATTGGTGGATGTGCAGGTGAAACTTTCATGGATGTGGAAGGCTGCTTTAGGGCCTTGGATAGAGGTGAGGGAGGAGGTGTGGGCACAGGTTTTACAGTTCCTGCAGTGGCAGGGGAAAGTGCCAGAATGGGAGGGTGGGTCATAGGGGGGTGTGGACCTGACCAGGTAGTCACGGAGGGAATGGTCTTTGCGGAAGGCGGAAAGGGGTGGGGAGGGAAATATATCCCTGGTAGTGGGGTCTGTTTGGAGGTGGCGGAAATGTCGGCGGATGATTTGGTTTATGCGAAGGTTTGTAGGGTGGAAGGTGAGCACCAGGGGCGTTCTGTCCTTGTTACGGTTGGAGGGGTGGGGTCTGAGGGCAGAGGTGCGGGATGTGGACGAGATGCGTTGGAGGGCATCTTTAACCACGTGGGAAGGGAAATTGCGGTCTCTAAAGAAGGAAGCCATCTGGTGTGTTCTGTGGTGGAACTGGTCCTCCTGGGAGCAGATACGACGGAGGTGGAGAAATTGGGAATACGGGATGGCATTTTTGCAACCTCCGCCCTCAGACCCCACCCCTCCAACCGTAACAAGGACAGAACGCCCCTGGTGCTCACCTTCCACCCTACAAACCTTCGCATCAACCAAATCATCCACCGACATTTCCGCCACCTCCAAAAAGACCCCACCACCAGGGATATATTTCCCTCCCCACCCCTTTCCACCTTCCACAAAGACCGTTCCCTCCGTGACTACCTGGTCAGGTCCACACCCCCCTACGACCCACCCTCCCATTCTGGCACTTTCCCCTGCCACTGCAGGAACTGTAAAACCTGTGCCCACACCTCCTCCCTCACCTCTATCCAAGGCCCTAAAGGAGCCTTCCACATCCATCAAAGTTTCACCTGCACATCCACCAATATCATTTATTGTATCCGTTGCTCCCGATGTGGTCTCCTCTACATTGGGGAGACTGGGCGCCTCTTAGCAGAGCGCTTTAGGGAACATCTCCGAGACACCCGCACCAATCAACCAAACCGCCCCGTGGCCCAACATTTCAACTCTGCCGAGGACATGGAGGTCCTGGGCCTCCTTCACCGCCGCTCCCTCACCACCAGACGCCTGGAGGAAGAACGCCTCATCTTCCGCCTAAGAACATCTCAACCCCAGGGCATCAATGTGGACTTCAACAGCTTCCTCATTTCCCCTTCCCCCACCTCATCCTAGTTTCAAACTTCCAGCTCAGTTACTGTCTCCTTGACTTGTCCAACCTGCCTATCTTCTTTTCCACCTATCCACTCCACCCTCTCCTCCTTGACCTATCACCTTCATCTCCTCCCCCACTCACCCATTGTACTCTATGCTACTCTCTCCCCACCCCCTCCCTCCTCTAGCTTATTTCTCCATGCTTCAGGCTCACTGCCTTTATTCCTGATGAAGGGCTTTTGCCCGAAACGTTGATTTCGCTGCTCGTTGGATGCTGCCTGAACTGCTGTGCTCTTCCAGCACCACTAATCCAGTATTTGATTTTTAGCATCTGCACTCATTGTTTTTACCTTAATGTAAAGGTAAGCTTTGACAAATGGTCAGTTAGACTTGAAATGTCAACTCTTTTCTCTCCTTACAGATGCTGCCAGACCTGCTTAGATTTTCCAGCATTTTCTGTTTTGGTAATGGTAAGATTCTTGGTACTCTAGATGAACGAAGTGATCTCGGTGTCCATGTACATAGATCCCTGAAAGTTACCACTCAGTTTGATACGGTTGTTAAGAGGGCATACGGTCTGTTAGCTTATATTAGTCGAGAGATTGAGTTTCAGAGCCACGAGGTCATGTTGCAGCTGTACAGCTGATGCAGCCACAGTTGGAGTATTGTGTACAGTTCTAGTCACTGCATTTTAGGAAGGATGTGGAAGCGATGAAAAGGGTTCAGAGGAGATTTACTAGGATGTTGCCTGGTATGGAGGGAAGGTCTTACAAGGAAAAGTTGAGGGACTTGAGGCTGTTTTTGTTAGAGAGAAGAAGGTTAAGAGGTGACTTAATTCATTCACACAAGATAGTCCGAGGGTTAGATTGGGTGGACAGTGGGAACCTTTTTCCTTGGATGGTGACGGTTTGCACGAGGGGACATAGCTTTAAATTGAGGGGCAATAGATACAGGACAGATGTCAGAGGTAGTCTCTCTTTACTCAGAGAGTAGTAGGGGCATGGAACACACTGCCTGCAAAAGTAGTAGACATGCCAACTTTATGGGAATTGAAATGGTCATTGGATAGACATATGGATGAAAATGGAATAGTGTAGGTTAGATGGGTTTCAGATTGGTTCCACAGGTTGGCGCAACATCGTAGGCCAAAGGGCCTGTACTGTGCTGTAATTGTTCTATGTCCTATGCCCTATGAAACCTGCAACCCATCTGTATTAAAACCCAGCAGCCACTGCTTTGCAGCAGAGTCTCTACTCACTTGGATTGTAATAGTCGTAGAGTGTCGCGCTTGCTGGCTGTATTAATCCAATGGGGATGGTTTGTTTGGCGGCAAATATGACACATTCTCTGTGGTCAGTAACCTACAGGGTGGAGCAGTCACCATTAGCAGTGGTCGCAAACAGATAACACGTAAAATGCCCAGATAACACGTAAAATAGTGCAAACACACCACGGCATAATGCAGGACCTGTATTGCAGTGCTGGTGTCATGCCAGGAATGTAGCGTGTTCACCTCAAAGTTCATACCCATTCAGTTGTCCACAGCGAACAAGGCACTGACGACACCCAGCTGCCCTGTACAATACTCACAGCAGCGTTCAACACGGTTCTGGGATTGGGAAGCAATTGCTGAATAATTCTGAATGTGCCCAGAATTGTGTTCACATGCAACGTGGGATTGTCTTTTGGGCTCACAGTGAGCAGCACTTCCATGTACTGGACGTTACATGTATTAACGTCTTGATGTGATCACTTTATTTGGCCCTGGTGTTTTGTTTCAAAGAGAGGTTGGAAGGCGGAAGTACCGAACTGGCTAGTTAAGATCCCTGGAGTGAACAGCCTGAGAGGCCTAGGGTTCTTGTTAAACGGCCTGAATGGCTGTGGCCAGCTCTCTCAGATTAGGATTTCTGGGTTTTGGTTTCTCAGTAACATCAGAAGCTAGTGGAGTCTTAACAGAGTTGGAAGCTTCAGTGAAAGTCTTCTCGCTGCTGTTCCCTCCAAATTTCATCTTGATGTCTTTTCCTCCTGGATTGGAAAACTGCATGTGAGAATCTGTGTCTGAATTTGCTTTTTCTGCCAAGCAATATGCTTATGGGACATTACTATATTCGAACAGTTATAGAGTCATAGAGCTTTGAGATGTACAGCATGGAACCAGACCCTTTGGTCCAACCCATCCATGCCGACCAGATATCCCAATCTAATCTAGTCCCACCTGCCAGCACCCGGCCCATATCCTTCCAAACCCTTCCTATTCATATACCCATCCAAATGCCTCTTAAATGTTACAATTGTGCCAGCCTCCACCACTTCCTCTGGCAGCTCATTTCATACACATACCACCCTCTGTGTGAAAAAGTTGCCAATGAGGTCTCTTTATATCTTTCCCCCAGTCTTCCGCAGTATCACCTGTGACTATTAATGATACAAATTAATAATGTTAATTAATAGTGTACCTGTACTGTGTCTATAATTCAGTTAAATTTTCCAATAGTGTTAATTTGATCAAAATTCCACTTTCTTTGGTTATATTTTAACTACAGTGTTTAAATAAATTGTGTTTTGATTAACATTGAGTAGTTTGACCAGTCGCACTGCCTCTGGAACAGACATTTTACATTTACATTAAAAATAAGAAAATGCTGGGTCTAGGCTACCATCTTAAAATATTTTGAGGGGGTTCTGCCCTGGTATATAATAAGACACAATGCCCTGTCATTGCAAACATCCACATGCACGCACCCCCCCCCCCCCCACACCCCCCACACACACACACATACACACACATGCACACACACACAATGCTGAAGTTTCTATTCAACACAAGAGGTAATGACTATTGACTGGGTCATTTCGCAGGGCAATGCATTGATCAAGCACAGTCAACCTGCCTGGCTTAAAATGTAAATGGTATGTGGCAGTTATCTGTCAGTCATCATTATCTGGTGAATTCTACATGGCATCACCTCTATGAATCAGAATCCACTTGCTGACCAATCAGCACCCTCCTCTCATTGTGTCTAAATAATGTTTTCCGTTCACTTGATATTTCTTGTGAAGTGTTCTGAAGAGTGCAAAATAGACAGTTTGATGCAATGACTTTTCAAGGAATACTCAAATAAATCAATTCGTAACATGAAATTATGAATTTTGTTGTGAAAATAGAGAATAGTTCTTGAACAGTGCAATCTGCTGTTTATTATTCGATCGCTAATGTATAAAATGTTTTGGAATTGAGACTGCCTCTACAGAGTCAATATTTCACCCAGCTGAAACCTGGTGTTAGAAGGAGGCACACAGTGGTTTCAGGGAACTGCAATCATCTCTTTATTTTCAGAGTATTGAATAGACAAGAGGGATTTTGTTTTTCCACAAATCCCTACAGTGAAGGAGCAGGCCATTCAGCCCATTGGGTCTGCATCAACTCTCTGAAGGACATCCCACCCAGACCCAGGCCCCATCTCCCAAGGCCAATCCACCCTAACCTGCACATCTTTGGACTGTGGGAGGAAATCAGAGCATCTGGAGGAAACCCACGCAGACACAGGGAGAATGTGCAAACTCCACACAGACAGTCACCTGAGGCTGGAATCGAACCTGGGTCCCTGGCACTGGGTGGCAGCGGTGCTAACCACTGAGCCACCGTGCCACCCCGTGGAGCTTGGTGAGCATATCCAGCCCATGTCTGAGCACAGGGCAGGAGATGGCAAGGAAATGTCAGGAAAGCCTTACCCCAACTTCTCAAGCCCAGTGGTTTGACAGGATTCGACCTTGGCTTAAACCATTAATTATTCCTTTATTCAGCACTTGTGACACTGTGTCAGCAAAAAAGGTGGCGTCGCAGCTCAGTGGTTAGCACTGCTGCCTCACAGTGCCAGCGACCCTGGTTTGAACCCACTAATCCATGGCAAAGTTTGCAGGTTTCCCCTGTTTCCTCCGGGTGCTCCAATTTCCTCCCACAGTCCAAAGATGTGCAGGTTAGGCGGATTATACACGTTAAATGGGAGAATGGTTAAGGTGCCCTTTGGACAGACTTGATGGGCCAAATGGCCTCTATGCGCTGTAGGGTACCTATGATATGCAAAATAAAATCCAAAAGCAATCACACATGCATACAGTGCCATTACCTTATCAAGATAGAGCAGCACTCTCCCATTCTTGAACTCGTATTTATCGATGTATCTATCGGCTAGGTTTTGTAACTGGAAAGGAAACATTTTTAATTAGCATCATATTGATCTCACCCACTCTTTCCTGAAAGAGGCTGAAATATATGCTCAAGGTGCCCTGGTTCAATAATAATAATCCAGAGTGTTAGACTCTTCCTTATCGAAGACCATAAAACACAGGAGCAAAAGTAGATAAAGGTTATGGCAGTGAATCGTGAATGGGCTCATTATGACCACAGATGTAGGAGCAACAGTAGGCCATTCATCTCATCGACTCTGCTCCACTATTCAATGAGATCAAGATTGAACTGATAGCCCTCAACTCCATGTTCCTGTGTTTTTCTTCTCCTGCCATAGCTCTTGATTCCTTCACTGACCAAAGGTCTGTCTAAGCCAACCATGAACACACTTAGGGCAGCACAGTGGCTCAGTGGTTAGCACTGTTGCCTCACAGTGCCAGGGATTTGGGTTCATTTCCACTCTTGGGCGACTGCCGATGTGAAGTTTGCACAGTCTCCTTGTGCTTGTGTGTGTGTGTTTCCTTCAGGTGCTCCGGTTTCTTCCCACAGTCCAAAGATACACAGGTTAGGGTGGATTAGCCATAGAAAATGTAGTGGGGTAGGTTTAGGTGGGATGCTTGTTGGAGGGTTGTTGTGGAATTGAGGGACCAAATGGCCTATTTCCACATTGTAGGGATTCTATGATTTAACAATCCAGTCTTGACAACCCTTTATGGTAAAGAATTCCACAGATTAGCCACCCTTAGAGACAATTAATTCTGTCTCATCTCTGTCTTAAATGGGTGACTTCTTATGCTGAGAATATGTCCCCTGGCTCTACACTCTGCGACCAAACTACTCACCAGTCAAACTCCATAAGAATCACACATATTTCAATAAGGTCACCCTCCTGCCCCCCCACTCTTTGGAACTCCAATGAGTACTGAATCAGTCGACACAATCTCTCCTCGTAAGAAAATCCTTCTCGAACACAGAACATCTACAATGTGGAAACAGGCCATTTGGCCTAACAAGTCTGCAACGACCCTCCAAAGAGTCACTCACCCAGATCCATCTCCTTAATCTATAACCCTACATTTTCCATTGCTATTGCACCTAACCTACACACCCCTGAACATTATGGGGCAACTTAGCATGGCCAATCCACCCTAACCTACACATCCCTGAACACTATGGGGCAACTTAGCATGGCCAATCCACCCTAACCTACACAGCCCTGAACACTATGGGGCAACTTAGCATGGCCAATCCACCTTAACCTACACAGCCCTGAACACTATGGGGCAACTTAGCATGGCCAATCCACCTTAACCTGCACAACTGTGGGAGGAAACCGGAGCACCTGGAAGAAACCCATGCAGACGCGGGGAGAACGTGCAAACTCCACACAGAGAGTCACCCGAGGATGGAATCGAACCGGGGTCGATGGCGCTGTGAGCCTACAGTGCTAACCTGGTCTGCTTCCAACACCAGTATATATTCCCTTAGAGAAGGAAAACAGCTTATAGTATTCTAGCTGGGGTCTGGCCTATATAGTTTTAGCAAGATCTCCTGATTTTTACACTTTTTAAATAAAAGCTATCATTCCATTATCCTTCTCTATTAGCTACTGGAACTAATTGCTTATATTTTATGATTTATTCAAGGACTACCAGTTTTTGGCAGTCTTTCCCAGTTTAAATAATATTCTGGTCTTCTATTCTTCTGGCCAAATACCTCCAAATGCATTATTCATGGGCTGGAAGGATATTGATCTGAATCCATAATATCACAAGGCCATGTTACTACAAGCCACTCAGTTTAAGATGTGATGGTGGGGAAATACATGGAAGCAATATTTAGGGATAAAATCAAAATTCATCTAGACAAATGTGGATTAATTATAAAAGCATCAGCCATGCTAAGTTGCCCCATAGTGTTCAGGGGTGTGTAGGTTAGGTGCAATAGCAATGGAAAATGTAGGGTTATAGATTAAGGAGATGGATCTGGGTGAGTGACTCTTTGGAGGGTCGGTGCGGACTTGTTGGGCCAAATGGCCTGTTTCCTCAAGGCAAAATCAAAACTAATGAACTTGCTGCAGATTTTTCAATAGATGATGGAAGCAGTTCCAATCAAATTTATCTTTCCCCATAAGACAAGCCTCTTAATTTCTTTTCCGTTCTTTCATGGGATGGGGGCTTTGCTGGCTAGACCCAGCATTTATTGCCCATCCCTAATTGCCCAGAGGGCAGTTAAGAGTCAAATGCATCACTGTGGGCCTGGAGTCACATGTAGGCCAGTCCAGGTAAGGGTGCCAGTTTCCCTCCCTAAAGGACGTTCGTGAACCAGATGGATTTTTCCCAACAATTAACAATGGTCATCATTAGATTCTTAATTCCAGATTTTGCTTTTTGTCGAATTCAAACTCCATCAGGAGAGGGTTCGAACCTGGGTCCCCATAACATTATCTGGGTCTCTAGATTAAGAGTCCAGCACTACTAATCCATTGCCCCCCCACCAGGGAGATTCAATTTTGATTCAATCTAGGTAAATTGCTTCCAGTGGGTAATGCTGTTGATGTGGTGTACATGGGCTTTGAAATAATTTTGAAAAAGGTCAAAATCAAGACCAGATTTTCAGACACTGCAGGAAACAAAGTCATTCTCTCTGGTCTTTCGCCTCAAATACCTGGAGCAAATGTACCCTGCGCTTGCACAGAAACCTGTTCTTGTTTTGTTCAATGTACTTCTCATGGAAGAGTGTTGGGCCTATTAGGCCTCGAGGAGAAAGTGAGGACTGCAGATGCTGGAGATCAGAGCAAAAAATGTGTTGCTGGAAAAGATCAGAGCTGAAAATGTTTTGCTGGAAAAGCAAGATTCCTGAAGAAGGGCTTATACCCGATACGTCGATTCTCCTGTTCGTTGGATGCTGCCTGACCTGCTGCGCTTTTCCAGCAACACATTTTCAGCCCTATTAAGCCTCACAAAGTATTTGTTGTTTTAACCTGGTGTGTGCTAATGATGATATGCAGAGCAGAAACTTTACCTTTCAGGACTCTGAACTCTGGTTGTTCACACTGACTGATTAAAGTAAATCAGGTAGTAAGCGAGGATGCAGGAAATCTCAAAATAGCTGCACGCTATAGCACAGCCCGGCGAGGCAAGATGGTCTGACCTTATTCAAATCGGCGGTTTCGGGTTCGAATCCACTGAGCAGCGAGATGTCCACGATGGCCATTCCAGAGGCTTTTCGGGTCTTGTTGCCGTCCGCCTCATGCCTTTGTGAAATAAAGAACCACCTTCTGAATCAGTTTGGGTGCTGGTTGCTGCACCGTGAAATCCGCGTGCCTCCCCCCCCCCCCCCCCCCCCTCCTCCAGGTGCCACGGGCACAAAGAGAACAACATACACAAAGGTTACCTTAGGAAAGATTCGGAGATGCCGGTGTTGGACTGGGGTGTACAAAGTTAAAAATCACACAACACCAGGTTATAGTCCAACAGGTTTAATTGGAAGCACACTAGCTTTCGGAGCGACGCTCCTTCATCAGCTGATTGTGGAGGGCTCGATCATGAATTTATGCATGAATTTATGCAAAACTCTGTTATCTCAATTTTTAGATTAGAATCAATCTAAACATCAGGTCATAGACAGAGAACACAGGGGGCCAACACCTTCAACATATTGTCTAGCTATCACCATTGTTAACAGCTAACCCGAGAATGCAACTTAAAAAACAGGTTTTGTGATTTACTCATGAAAGAAGTGAAACTATCACTGTATTCTAACAGATGAAAGGCTTAACAGACAATCAATTCTTCAATGTATAATTTCAGTTACACAACACTGTAAATTTTTGCTATAAATTCTGTGTTACGATCGAGCCGTCCACAATCACCTGATGAAGGAGCGTCACTCCGAAAGCTAGTGTGCTTCCAATTAAACCTGTTGGACTATAACCTGGTGTTATGTGACTTTTAACTTTGTACCTTAGGAAAGGCAACCATAGTCATTCAGTCATACAGTCAGAGAGATGGAAACAGACCCTTCGGTCCAACCTGTCCATGCTGACCAGATTTCCCAACCCAATCTAGTCCCACCTGCCAGGACCCAGCCCATATCCCTCCAAACCCTTCCTATTCATATATCCATCCAAATGCTTCTTAAATGTTGGAATTGTCTCAGCCTCCACCACTTCCTCTGACAGCTCATTCCACACACGTACCACCCTCTGTGTGAAAATGTTGCCCCCTAGGTCCCTTTTAAATCTTTCCCCTTTTACCCTAAACCTATGCCCTCTAGTTCTGGACTCCCCCACCCCAAGGAAAAGATCTTGTCTATTCACCCTATCCATGCCCCTCATGATTTTATAAACCTCTATAAGGTCAGTCCTCAGCCTCCGACACTCCAGGGAAAACAGCCCCAGCCTGTTCAGCCTCTCCCTATAACTCAAACCCTCCAACCCCGGCAATATCCGTGTAAATCTCTTCTGAACCCTTTCAAGTTTCACAACATCTTTCCAACAGGAAGGAGACCTTTTATAACTTTCCCCTCTCACCCTAAACCTATGCCCTCTAGTTCTGGACTTCCTCACCCCAGGGAAAAAGACCTTATCAATTTTTGGACACGAGCATATGAGGTACAGTTAGTGAGTTTGCAGATGACACCAAAATTGGAGGTGTAGTGGACAGCGAAGAGGGTTACCTCAGATTACAACAGGATCTGGACCAGATGGGCCAATGGGCTGAGAAGTGGCAGATGGAATTTAATTCAGATAAATGCGAGGTGCTGCATTTTGGGAAAGAAAATCTTAGCAGGACTTAAACACTTAATGTTAAGGTCCTTGGGAGTGTTGCTGAACAAAGAGACCTTGGAGTGCAGGTTCATAGCTCATTGAAAGTGGAGTCTCAGGCAGATAGGATAGTGAAGAAGGTGTTTGGTATGCTTTCCTTTATTGGTCAGAATATTGAGTACAGGAGTTGGGAGGTCATGTTGCGGCTGTACAGGACATTGGTTAGGCCACTGTTGGAATATTGCATGCAATTCTGGTCTCCTTCCTATTGGAAAGATGTTGTGAAACTTGAAAGGGTTCAAAAAAGATTTACAAGGATGTTGCCAGGTTTGGAGGATCTGAGCTACAGGGAGAGGCTGAACAGGCTGGGGCTGTTTTCCCTGGGGCGTCGGAGGCTGAGAGGTGACCTTATAGAGGTTTACAAAATTATGAGGGACATGGATAGGATAAATAGGCAAAGTCTTTTCCCTGGGGTGTGGGAGTCCAGAACTAGAGGGCATAGGTTTAGGGTGAGAGGGGAAAGATATAAAAGAGACCAAAGGGGCAACTTTTTAACACAGAGGGTGGTACGTGTATGGAATGAGCTGCCAGAGGATGTGGTGGAGGCTGGTACAATTGCAACATTTAAGAGGCATTGGATGGGTATATGAATAGGAAGGGTTTGGAGGGATATGGGCCGGGTACTGGCAGGTGGGACTAGATTGGTTTGGGATAACTGGTCGGCATGGACGGGTTGGACCGAAGGGTCTGTTTCCATGCCGTACATCTCTGTGACTCTATGACTCTATTTATCCTATCCATGCCCCTCATAATATTATAAGCCTCTACAAGGTCAACCCCTCAGCCTCCGACGCTCCAGGGAAAACAGCCCCAGCCTGTTCAGCCTCTCCCTATAGCTCCAAGGAGAAAGTGAGGACTGCAGATGCTGGAGACCAGAGTTGAAAAGTGTGGTGCTGGAAAAACACAGCAGGCCAGGCAGCATCCGAGGAGCAGGAGAATCGATGTTTTGGGCATAAGCCCTTCTTCAGGGTTCTCCTGCTCCTCGGATGCTGCCTGGCCTGCTGTGTTTTTCCAGCGCCACACTTTTCAACTCAAATCCTCCAACCCTGGCAACATCCTTGTAAATCTTTTCTGAACCCTTTCAGGTTTCACAACATCCTTCTGATAGGAAGGAGACCACAATTGTACCACTCAGTTATCATTTTCTAAACCGAGGTCCAGCACAGCGCGAAGGGAGTGGGTCCTGAGGCAGCAAGCAGGCAGCGAGTCCCAGGCAGGGGGAGACAGTCCTGGACCTTACCCTTCGAGCAGCTGAGTGCTGGGACCAAGCTGACTGGAGCTTCGCAGTGGAGCGGGGATGGCTGTTGGACTGGGGTCTGGCACGGGTGGTCAGACCAGGTGTGGAGACCCTGTGCTGAGCTGCTACATTGCAAAGGGTCTTTGAAATTTTTTAACCTGACTGTAATGACAATCCTTTAACGTTGTTATATTTCTAACTTTTTTTAAAAACTCTGCAAAGTTATGCATCTGCCTCTCATTCCTCTGTTGTATCCAAGATTTGAATTTAGGATCTTGTACCTGAGATGATGCCACAAAAGAAGCTCGATAGACAAATTTTCCGATGACACAAAGTAGGCAAATTGCAACGAGGAAATAACAACGTTACTAGGGATATAGATAAATTAGGAGAGTCGGACAGAATGTGGCAGATGGAGTTTAACGTGGATAAGTGTGAAGTCATGCATTTTGATCAGAAAAATGGGATGGAGACCTATTACCTAAATGGGAAGAGGTTTTGGAATTCTCCTATACAGGGGAATCTGGGTAACCTTATTCATGAGTCATGGAAAATTAGCGTGCAGATACAGCAGATAATAAAGCAAGTGAATGGGATGTTGGCTTTTGTAGCGAATGGAATAGAATATAAAGGTAGGGAAATATTGTTGCAACTATACAAGACAGTGGTCTGCACCTGGAGTATTGGTGTACTTCTTAGTCTCCTTATTTGAGGAAAGATGAATAGGAGGCAGTTCAGAGGAGGTTCGTGATATCAATCCCAGAGATGAGGGGTTTGTTTTGTGTGAATACAGACTGTACAGTTTAGGCTTTACTCTCTGGAGTTTAGAAGAATGAGGGGAGATCAAATTGAGTTATTCAAGATGTTAAAAGATGTGGATAAGATACACAAGGAGCGGATGTTTCCTCTTATGGGGCATTCTGGGATGAGAGGTCATAGGATAAGTTACAACAAATTTAAAACAGAGTTGAGGAGAAACTATTTCTCCCAAAAGGTTGTGAATTTGTGGAATTTGCTACCCCAAAGTGAAGTGGATGTTGGGGCAGTGAATAAATTTAAGGAGGAGTTAGACAGATTTTGAATGAATAATGTGTTGAAACATTATGAGGAGCAGGCAGGAAAATGAGGGTGAAGAACATATCAGCCATGATCGAATGGCTGCGCAGACTCGATGGACCAAATGGCCTAATTCTGCCCCTATACCTTATGAACTTATTGCAAAAGCTTTTCACTGCACTTCTACAATGGATTACATGCGACAATAAAGGCTATTCCATTTTATATCCTGGGCAGATAGGATTGGCACCGAGCTGTCCATCTAAGTGACACGTGTATCACTATTTGTTGATTCTGCAGTTTATTTCAATGAACAAAGATCAAAGTCAGTACTATTAACAATCATTTATTAGCTCCGTTGTCAACGCAACAATTAAATGGATTGACAAAATATATAGCGGGATTCTGCAGAATACATGACAGCTCATTGCTCATATCACATTGTTGAAATTCAGTTTTTTAACCACCCTGTTTCAATTTAATGTCAGAGCCAGTATGATTTTTATTTCAACATGGTACACATTATGCTCTGCGTTGTATGAGTCACTCACCATGCACACACTTCATAATATATTGTTGTGTCTTTCTCAGGATCTAGGACCTGTCTTCTTGCCCGGGATCGTAGATCAAACCAGTCAATTTCGCTCAGGGGTTGATCGGCTTGGACAAGTTCTTCATAGTCTTCATAGTTGTAATCTGGAGCTTTGGTGACAATAGTAAAATAATTCTGAAATTGGAGAATGATTCAACAGAGAAGAATTGCTTTTGTAAATCTATCTGCTCTGCTGCTCTTTCTAATAATTCCTTTAATGATCTTTCTGTCAAGTATTAATGAGTTCCCTTTGAAATCTGCTTCACATACTCTTCCAGGCAGTGGACACCAGATCACAATAAAGTACCAAAAACACAATAAATTCTTGCTCCACTTTGATTTCTTTTCTGAAAATTGCCTGAAAACTATCTCTGTTCGACATCAATCCCTTTTACACTGCCAAAGAAACATTTCTTCTTATGTACAGTACAGGTAATTCTTCTATAACATAATGGTTGCGTTCTTGTGCAATCCCGCGTTGTAGAAAAATCTTGCTTTCGAAACAGTGCTTAAAGTGTTGGTGATGTAATCGTGCTTCAGTCAAGACACATTTTAAACATTCCTGCTTTAGAAAGTGTCCTCAATTTGTCCATCGTGTTACAGCGGATTCACGTGAATGAAAAGCACATTATAGCAGAATGACCTGTACAGTAACCAGTCATAATGCTGAGCAACACAATATGACTTCCCTCTAGTCACTGCCATTCTCAAGAGGTTTGACCTCCATTTTTACAGTCTATGCAAACATTCCTCTACTGTGCGAACACTTCAGTTGTTCTGCCCTGCACCTCCTGTATGGCCTGTGAATATTCCGAATACGTGGTGCTCATATTGGATAAACTAAGGCCTAACCAATGCTTAAGCAAAGGTTTGAGTGGGAGCAGCGGCCGAGGAAAAACGAACCCGGGAGACTACAGCTAAGGTAAGACAGTTTGTTTCAAAATTACTTACCTGTAGCGGGCAGCGGAAGTGAGGTTGGAGCGCATAGCTGGGCGGGAAGGCAAGTGATTAGTATTTGAGTGGGTGTGTTCTAGACCCCAGGTCCTACTTCCGTAGGGCCTCCCTCCCCTCCCACCCTCCTCCTCTAACCTAACTTTAAAGTCCACAGGTTATTGACTCAGTGTTCTTGTTTTTGGAGACAGTGTACAGTCATGGCAGCGCAGGCGGTGGAATGTTCCTCCTGCAGGATGTTTGAGGTAGGGGTGACCACCGATACTCCTGCCGACTTCGTGTGCAGGAAATGCAGTCAGATCCTGATCCTCACCGAACGAGTTAGGGAACTGGAACTGGAGCTGGATGAGCTGAGGATTATTCGAGAGGCTGAGAGGGTGATCGATAGAAGCTACAGGGACATAGTTACGCCAGAGAACAGAGGTAGCTGGGTAACAGTTAGAGGTGGGAAGGGGAAGAAACAGGCAGTGCAGGGTTCCCCTGTGGTCGTTCCCCTAAAAAATAAGTATGCAGCTTTGGAAACTGTTGGGGGGGACAGCCTTGCAGGTGTAAGCTGCAGTGAAGGGGTCTGTGGCTCTGAGATTCAGAAGGGAAAGAGGAGAGCACTAGTTATAGGGGACTCTCTAGTTAGAGGGACGGACAGGCGGTTCTGTGGACATGGGCGAGACTCTCGGATGGTTTGTTGCCTCCCAGGTGCGAGGGTCCGAGATGTCTCGGACCGTGTCTTCAGAATCCTTAAGGGGGAGCGTGTGCAGCCAGAAGTCGTGGTACACATTGGCACCAACGACATAGGTAGGAAGAGGGGTGGGGAGGTCATTCAAGAGCTCAAGGAGTTAGGCTGGAAGCTAAAAGCTAGGACAGACAGAGTCGTCATCTCTGGGTTGTTGCCGGTGCCACGTGACAGAGAGGCAAAGAATAGGGAGAGAGTGCAGTTGAACACATGGCTGCAAGGATGGTGTAGGAGGGAGGGCTTCAGATATTTGGACAATTGGACTGCAATCTGGGGAAGGTGGGACCTGTATAAACAGGACGGGTTGCACCTGAACCAGAAGGGCACCAATATCCTGGGGGGTAGGTTTGCTAGCACTCTTCGGGGGGGTTTAAACTAATTTGGCAGGGGGATGGGATCCGGACTTGTAGTCCAGCAAGTAAGCTAGCTGTGTGTCAGGATGTCCAAGACTGTAGGGAGGCTGTGGAGAAGGTAGCACTGACAGGGACTACTTGCGGACACAGAGATGGGCTCAAGTGTGTATACTTCAATGCAAGGAGTATCAGAAATAAGGTGGGTGAACTTAAGGCGTGGATCTGTACCTGGGACTACGATGTTGTGGCCATCACGGAAACATGGATAGATGAGGGACAGGAATGGCTGTTGGAGGTTCCTGGTTACAGATGTTTCAGTAAGATTAGGGAGGGTGGTAAAAAAGGAGGGGGGGGTGGCATTGCTAATTAGAAATGGTATAACGGCTGCAGAAAGGAAGTTTGAGGGGGATCTGCCTTTGGAGGTAGTATGGGCTGAAGTCAGAAATAGGAAAGGTGCAGTCACCTTGTTGGGTGTTTATTATAGGCCCCCCAATAGCAGCAGAGATGTGGAGAAACAGATTGGGAAACAGATTTTGGAAAGGTGCAGAAGCCACAGGGTCGTAGTCATGGGCGACTTCAACTTCCCAAATATTGATTGGAAGCTCTTTAGATCAAGTAGATTGGATGGGGCGGTGTTTGTGCAGTGTGTCCAGTAAGCTTTTCTAACGCAGTATGTAGATTGTCCAACCAGAGGGGAGGCCATATTGGATTTGGTACTCGGTAATGAACCGGGACAAGTGGTGGGCTTGTTAGTGGGTGAACATTTTGGTGATGGCGACCACAATTCTGTGACTTTCACCTTGGTTATGGAGAGAGATAGGTGCGCACAACAAGGAAGTTTTTACAATTGGGGGAAGGGAAATTACGATGCTGTAAGACAGGATTTGAGGAGCATACGTTGGGAGCATAGGCTGTCAGGGAAGGATGTGGTGGAAATGTGGGACTTTTTCAAGGAGCAGATACGACGTGTCCTTGATATGTATGTACCTATCAGGCAGGAAAGAAATGGTCGTGTGAGGGAGCCTTGGTTGACGAGGGAGGTTGAATGTCTAGTAAAGAGGAAGAAGGAGGCTTACATAAGGGTGAGGAAACAAGGTTCAGACAGAGCAGTGGAGGGATACAGGATAGCCAGAAGGGACCTGAAGAAAGGGATTAGGAGAGCTAAGAGAGGGCATGAAAAATCCCTGGCGGATAGGATCAAGGATAACCCCAAGGCATTTTATGCGTATGTGAGAAACCTGAGAATGACGAGAACGAGGGTAGGTCCGATCAAGGACAGTGGTGGGAGACTGTGTATTGAGTCGGAAGAGATAGGAGAGGTCTTGAACAAGTACTTCTCTTCAGTATTTACGAACGAGAGGGACCGTATTGTTGAAGAGGAGAGTGTGAAACGGACTGATAAGCTAGAAGAGATACCTGTTAGGAAGGAAGATGTGTTGGACATTTTGAACAACTTGAGGATAGACAAGTCCCCCGGGCCTGACGGGATATATCCTAGGATTATGTGGGAAGCAAGAGAGGAAATTGCAGTACCGTTGGCAATGATCTTCTCGTCTTCACTGGCAACTGGGGTGGTACCAGGGGACTGGAGAGTAGCGAATGTTGTGCCCCTGTTCAAAAAAGGGAATAGGGATAACCCCGGGAATTACAGGCCAGTTAGTCTTACTTCTGTGGTAGGCAAAGTAATGGAAAGGGTACTGAGGGATAGGATTTACGAGTATCTGGAAAGACACTGCTTGATTAGGGACAGCCAGCACGGATTTGTGAAGGGTAGGTCTTGCCTTACAAGTCTTATTGAATTCTTTGAGGAGGTGACCAAGCATGTGGATGAGGGTAGAGCAGTGGATGTAGTGTACATGGATTTTAGTAAGGCATTTGATAAGGTTCCCCATGGTAGGCTTATGCGGAAAGTCAGGAGGCATGGGATAGAGGGAAATTTGGCCAATTGGATAGAAAACTGGCTAACCGGTCGAAGTCAGAGAGTGGTGGTAGATGGTAAATATTCAGCATGGAGTCCAGTTACAAGTGGAGTTCCGCAGGGATCAGTTCTGGGTCCTCTGCCGTTTGTAATTTTTATTACTGACTTAGAGGAGGGAGTCGAAGGGTGGGTCAGTAAATTTGCAGATGATACAAAGATAGGTGGAGTTGTGGACAGTGAGGAGGGCTGTTGTCGGCTGCAGAGGGACTTAGATATGATGCAGAGCTGGGCTGAGGAGTGGCAGATGGAGTTCAACCCTGCCAAGTGTGAGGTTGTCCATTTTGGAAGAACAAATAAGAATGCGGAATACATGGTTAATGGTAGGGTTCTTGGTCAGGTGGAGGAACAGAGGGATCTTGGGGTCTATGTACATAGATCTTTGAAGGTTGCCACTCAGGTGGATAGAGTTTGTAAGAAAGCCTATGGAGTATTATCGTTCATTAGCAGAGGTATTGAATTCAAGAGTCGTGAGGTGATGTTGCAGCTGTACAGGACTTTGGTTAGGCCACATTTGGAGTACTGTGTGCAGTTCTGGTCGCCTCACTTTAGGAAAGATGTGGAAGCTTTGGAGAGGGTGCAGAGAAGATTTACCAGGATGTTGCCTGGAATGGAGAGTAGGTCGTACGAGGATAGGTTGAGAGTTCTCGGCCTTTTTCTCGTTGGAACGGCGAAGGATGAGGGGTGACTTGATCGAGGTTTATAAGATGATCAGAGGAATAGATAGAGTAGACAGTCAGAAACTTTTTCCCCGGGGACAACAGAGTGTTACAAGGGGACATAAATTTAAGGTGAAGGGTGGAAGGTCTAGGGGAGATGTCAGGGGTGGGTTCTTTACCCAGAGAGTGGTGGGGGCATGGAATGCGCTGCCCGAGGGAGTGGTAGAGTCAGATTCATTGGCGACCTTTAAGCGGCATTTGGATAGGTACATGGATGGGTGCTTAATCTAGGATAGAAGTTCGGCACAACATCGTGGGCCGAAGGGCCTGTTCTGTGCTGTATTGTTCTATGTTCTATGTTCTATGTTTGATGGAAGATCCTTGCCTTGTGCTCACTTCCTCTTTCACTACTTGTTCTGCCACTGTCAAACAATTGCAATGCCTGAGCTCCCTTGTTTTGCACCTATTTAGATTAGATTCCCTACGGTATGGAAACAGGCCCTTCGGCCCGACAAGTCCACACCGACCCTCCGAAGAATAACCTACCCAGACCCATTACCCTACCTCATATTTAGCCTTATCTTGGCAATTTAGCATGGCCACTTCACCTGACCTACACATCTTTGGATTGTGGGAGGAAACCCACGCAGACACAGGGAGAATGTGCAAACTCCACAAAGACAGTTGCCTGAGGTGGGAATTGAACCCAGATCCCTGGCACTATGATGCAGCAGTGCTAACCATTGCACCCAATTTCAACTCTATTGTCTTCCTTAATTCCTTCCAGTAAATGTCGCCCGTCTCTTGGCACATTTCATTTCCATTCTGCTACTCAGTCTGCCATGATGTCTATGTCTTGCTGAGGTCTGTTACTGCCCCCCTCACTATTTTGTGCCCTCCTGAATATCCATCCATTCATTCAATGCTTGTAAGCCAGGAAAACATTACATTTCCTGCGACCAGTTTGTGAATTCCCAGCCCGACTCTTCCAGCTTCCCAGCCAAATTCAACCCTACAGCTGTGATGTGAAACTATAGGTGTTGTTTCAACGATATTGAATCCAACCTTAGTTACAGCAATGACTACTTGGGAAATCTGCAAGATCCGATGGGTAAAATCACATGAGAAAATGAACATCAGAGATGGTTTTGTCTAATTGTTCTACTGTTATTATTTAAGGTAGGCACAGACATGATGGGCCAAATGATCGCTTTCTATATGGGTGGCATGGTGGCTCAGTGGTTAGCACTACTGCCTCACCGCGCTAGGGTCCCAGGTTCAATTCCAGCCTTGAGCGACTATCTGTGTGGAGGTTGCACATTCTCCCTGTGTCTGCATGAGATTTCCTCTAGGTGATCTGGTTTCCACCCACAGTCCAACGATGTGCAGCTCAGGTGAACTGGCCACGCTAATTTGCCCACAGTGTCAGGTGTATTAGCAGAGGGAAATGGGTCTGGGTGGTGACTCTTCCGAGGGTCAGTGTGGATTTGTTGGGCTGAAGGGCTTGTTTCCACACTGTAGAGAATTTAATCATACTGTAGCCTTTTCTCGATACATACCCTTACTGTCATGCTTTAGTATTTGAATCCATTGTGATAAATATAATTTCTTTGCAGCATTAAAGTTTCTAAGTGTGTTTTTTAAGTGCTGAGATAGGAAAGGACATTAGCCAGTTAGAAAATTCACTGGAAATTAAAAATTTAGAAGTGTAAGGTTAGAAATGCTCACTGAAGCATTTACTACAAGTAGATATTTGACTGACTTATGCTTCTCTGTGTGAGATTAAAACTGTCCAAATCGTGTGTGCAGATCTGAACTAATGGTCACGTCCCGCAAACTGACTGTGAACAGAAATGATCAGCTCCCTCTGAAAAAATGTAGCACCTTTCAAAACCAAATTGAAAAGGATGAAATCTATAATTGCATTGATCAATGGTTATTACTATTTAGGACAAATGATGACACATGTGATTCAGGAGTTGGAAAAAGGAAGCTTGAAGTAATTTTACGAAGATCAAGGCATATGTTAACAATGAGTAAATTCAAACTTGCTAACAGGAATAGAACATAGAACATTACTGCGCAGTACAGGCTCTTCGGTGCTGACCTGTCATACCCATCTGAAGCCCATCTAACCTACACTATTCTATGTACGCCCATATGCTTGTCCACTCATCATACATTTGCTCCATTTCATTGTATACCTATGTATGGGCAGAGAGGAAAGATCTATGGAAGAAAATAGAAATGTGGATCCTAAGACGCATGCTAAAAACATTCCAAATACAATAAGACAAATGAAGAGGTCTTTGTAGGAGAAAAGGCAAAATTAACTCTTAAAACGTGATACAGTGTTTTGTCTATTTGATTAGAGCTGAAAAGCTGTAGATAATTCTTTCTAAAGAACAACATGGAAGTCAGCAGAAAGAGACGTTATAGAGTCATGGAGTCAGAAATCGCGGAAGCAGACCTTTCAATCCATGCTGATTATAATCCCAAACTAAACTAGCCCCTGCTGTCTGCACTTGGCCCATATCCCTCCAAACACTTCTTATTCATGTACTTCTCTAAATGTCTTTGAAATGTTGTAACTGTATCCGTATTCACCACTTCCTCTGGATGTTCATTCCACCTACGAATCACTCTTTGTAAAAAAATTGACCAGGTCTTCTTGAAATCTTTCTCCCCCCCCCCCCCCACCTTAAAAATACACCTCAAGTCTTGAAATCCCCCACCCTTGGGAAAAGACACCAGCCATTCACCTGATCTACACCCTTCATGATTTTATAAACCTCTATAAGGTCATCCCTCAACCTCCTACACTTCAGTGAAAAAGGTCCCAGCCTATCCAGCCTCTCCTTATAACTCAAACCTTTCATTCCTGGACAATCCTGGTAAATCTCTTCTAAATCCTCTCCAGCTTGATAATATCCTTCCCATAACAGGGCGACCTGAACCGGACCCAATACTCCAGAAGGGACCTCACAATCTCAGCACGATGTTCCAACTCCTGTACTCAAAGGTCTGAGCCATGGAGGCAAGTGTGCTAAATGCTGTCTTAACCACTCTGTCAATGTGATGCGAATTTCAAGGAATTATGTACTTAAACCCTGAGGTCTCTCTGTCAGATGTGGGATGTCACAGATGAGCTACCGTGGATGCGTGAAGATGGAGAAAGACAGATGAGAGTGACACTCTGTAACAGCAGATCTCCGGGAAGCAGCAGCTACACATGACAGCAGTACAGCAAACAACCATAAAAATGCAAATATGTATCTCCAATAACTGGTCCATGCCTCCTCAACATTGTAAGATCCCAGCGCATTTGATGCAGTGAGAACAATGTGGGGTGAACCAATACTTACCCTCATATTCCACCTTCCCTTCCACTGTAACCTCAAGCCTGAAATAATCACATGTATTCTTGGGCTCGGAGATCAGCAGGTAGGATTTCAGAAACTGCAAGTCACAAAGAAACACAGGGTTGTTAGTTATCACACTTTGCAAAAGGAAGTGGGCAATAGTAATGTGTACAGGACCTTGGCTGCCATTTTCAGTCTATGTACTCAATTTTCAATGGGTTAAAGTTTTCCCCATGGTGTGTGTGTGTGTGTGTCTGTGTGTATATATGTATGTATGTGTTTGTTTGTATCTGTGAGAGTGTGTGTATGTGTGATTGTGTGTGTGTGTCTATGTGTGTATGTATGTGTGTGTGTGATTGTATGTGTGATTGTGTGTGTCTATGTGTGTATGTATGTGTGTGTATGTGTCTGTGAGTGTGTGTGTGATGTCTGTGTATGTATGCATGTGTGTGTGTGTCTGTGAGAGTGTGTGTATGTGTGATTGTGTGTGTGTGTCGATGTGTGTGCATGTAAGTATGTGTGTGTGTCTGTGAGAGTGTGTGTGTGTGTGTGTGTGTGTGCGCTTCCAAGGGAGGATTGTTTTCTGATTGCCATGTGTCGGGGTATTGTTAAACTGGGATGGAAATTGGCCTGATTAATAATAAAGCAAAATACATACTAAATCAAACAACAACAAAAAAACCTATGAGGTGATGGAAACTTCTTTCAAAATTTTATTCCTTGTTGGAATGTCAAATTTGTCTTTTTTTAACCAGCTTATGTTTAAGGTGAGTCAAAAGTGAGATGCTGGAAAAGCACAGGCGGTCAGGCAGCATTGGAGAGCAGGAGAGTCGACGTTTCGAGCACAAGCTCTTCATCTGGAATGATGAAGGGCTTATGCTCGAAATGTCGATACTCCTGCTCCTCGGATGCTGCCTGACTGGCTGTGCTTTTCCAGCATCACACTTTTTGACTCTGCTCTCCAGCATCTACAGTCCTCATTTTCACCTTATGATTAAGGTGATACCTTTTTCCTCCTTTATTCAATCATGGGATGAAGGTGTCACTGGCTGGGTAGCATTTATTGCCCATCCCTAATAACCTAGAGGGCAGTTAAGAGTCTAGTTAAACGCACATTGCTGTGCATTTGCAGTCACATGTAGGCCAGACCAGGTAAGGATGGCAGATTCCCTCCTTCAAGAGAATTAGTGAACTAAATCAGCTTTTCCGACAATGGAAATCATTGTCCTCACTGGACTCTTAATTCCAGATTATTTAAAAATCTAATTCAAATTCCATGATCTGCAACGATGGGATTCGAACCTGGGGCCCCAGAACCTGGCCATTTCCTCCCCTTCTTTGTGAATGTTTTGAGCCAAGTGCTCTTGATTTTTCCTTCCCTAATATAATTATGGATTAAAAGAAATGGAAAATACATTCTGAGAAAATGAGAAGCAGAAAGGAAATAGGCAATAGTCAAATGCAGCTCCTGTGAATAGAGAGGAATATTGAGCAATGTCCCATAGGTCTCTGTACTGGATACTCTCCAGAATAAATGATTTAAAAATTAATATCAGTCTTCGTTGCATCCAGTTCATCACTAAGGAGGAGGCAGTGAGGAAGCTGAAAGATCTGAAGATGGATAAATCACCCAGACCAGATGGACTATACCCGAGGGTCTGACAGAGATTGCTGAGGAGATTATTGAAGCATTGTTGGTGATCTTTCAGGAATCACTGGAGTCAGGGAGGGTGCCAGAGGGCTGGAAAATAGTGAAAGTAACATCCCTGCTGAAGAAGGGAGGGAGGCAGAAGATGGGAAATTATAGGCTGGCTAGCCTGACCGCAGCCGTTGGTAAGATGTTAGAGCCCATTATTAAGGATGAGATTGCAGAGTGCTTGGAAGTGCATGGTAAAATAGGGCTGAGTCAGCACAGCTTTGTCAAGGGGAGATTATGCCTGACAAATCTGTTAGAATCCTTTGAGGACGTAACAAACAAGTTAGACAAAGGAGAGCTAGTGGATGTGATCTATTTGGATTTCAGAATGAAAGGACAACCTTTTGGAACTGAGATGAGGAAGACTTTCTTTAGCCAGAGGGTGGTGAATCTGTGGAACTCATTGCTGCAGAAGGTTGTGGCAGCCAAGTCATTGAGTGTCTTTAAGACGAAGATAGATAGGTTCTTGATAATGTGAGGGGATCAAGGGTTACAGGGAGAAGGCAGGAGAATGGCATTCAGAAATGCATCAGCCATGATCAAAAGGCAGAACAGATTCAATGGGCCGAATGACCTAATTCTGCTTCTATACCTTATGGTCTTATGGAATAGATTATAATGTAGTGAACAGGGAGCTGATTGCTTATTTATATCGTGCCTTATGTTTTGTGCTATCCTGTATTATATCGGGCATGCAAAATCAAAATGCTCCTGGCCAAGCTGAAAATCCCACTGTTTGATCATGATATTTGGCAACAAATCAAATGGTGGCCAGTGTGTCAGAACACCCTGAGACAAGACAGAGGTGCTATTGACAGACTAAACACATTTACTCACACTCAGCGTTCCAGTTCCTCTCCCCTTAACTTCGATGGTGATGTTGTACCCAAGTGGGAACTAATGAGACAAAATACGTTACATCTTCTGTTAGATCATTTATCATTCAATAGACATTGTCTTCTACTTGATGTTATTATGAGCGCAATACAAATGAAATAAACTCTGCTACCATTCAGTATCTGCACTGTTTTAAACACTTGTTGAATGGCCTTTGTTAAAATTTAACCATAGCCAGACTCTTTTTCACACAGACAGTGGCTCGTGTGTGGAATGAACTGCCAGAGAATTCGAATTAGAATTAACTTTATTGTCACAGATACTCAAATGAGTATGTGCTGCCTCTTACAGTGATACCTTCGGTATAAATGTACCTAGGTATAACTTCTTCAGTTACAAAATCTTCGAAAATAGAGAAATAAAATGTCCAGCATTGCAGAAATAAAAGTTCAAAACAGCGGTCTTCCAACCCATACTAAACTGGCCCCTAGCTTCACTGTGGGTGCAGGTACAGTTGCAGCATTTAAATGATGCAGAATGAATCATAGAATCCCTATAGTGTGGAAACAGGTCCTATGGCCCAACAAGTCCACACCGACCCTCCAAAGAGTAACCCACCCAGCCCCATTCCCCTCCCCTATTACTCTACATTTACCCCTATCTAATGCACCTGACCTACAGATCCCTGAACACTATGGGCAATTTAGCACAGCCAATCCACCCTAAGCTGCATATCTTTGGACTGCGGGATGAAACCGGAGGAAACCCACACAGACACGGGGAGAATGTGCAAACTCCACACAGTTGTACATTCTGCACATTTGCCTGAGGCTGGAATTGAACCCTGATGCCTAGCGCTGTGAGGTAACAGTGCTAACTGCTGAGCCACCACGTGTATAGGAAAGGTTTGGAGGGATATGAGGAATACAGGCAAGTGGGATTAGTTTGGTTTGGAAACATGGTCGACGTAGATTAGTTAAACCGATGGGTTTGTTTCCTTGCTGTTTGATCCTATGACTCTATCTTTCATTCATTGCTTGAATCGATTTTTTTGAACTGTGCACTAATTTCTCATATAGTACAATATTGACTACATTTCAAAAATGTCCTGGCCGTGGAGAGCCTACGGATGACTTGAGGATGTAAAGTATGCTATATGAATGCAGGCAAAAGTGAGGACTGCAGATGCTGGAGATTGGAGTCAAGAGTGTGGTGCTGGAAAAGCACAGCAAGTCAGACAGCATCTGAGGGACAGGAAAATCAACGTTTCGGGCAAAAGCCCTTCATCAGGCCCTTCCATATGAATACAGGCCAGAGGTGGTAGTTGAGTCACTGAGGTGTGTGGTCTGGAAGTATGGTGGGTATTCATGGAGTGTGTGTTATGGTTAGGGGTGTGTGGTCCCAGTGCCAAGGACCCGGTTTCAATTCCAGCCTCGGGCGACTGTCTGGTGTGGAGTTTGCATGTTCTCCTGTGTCTGCCTCGGGTGCTCCGGTTTTCTCCCACAATCCAAAGATGTGCAGGTCAGGTGGATTGGCCGTGTGAAATGTAGGGTCACAGTGATAGGGTAAGGATGTTGGTCTGGGTGGGACATTCTTCAGAGGATCGGTGTGGACTCAATTGACTGAATGGCCTGCTTCCACACTGTAGGGATTCTGTGGTTGAGAGGGTGGCAGGGTTGGTTTCTGCTGTTAGTCACTGAGTCGCACCAGAAATTAACATCAAGACAATACTACAAGTACTCGAAGAGAGTGGTGCTGGGAAAGCACAGCAGGTCAGTGGAATGCCACAAGGATCGGTGCAGAGTCCACCACCTTTTGTCATTTACATAAATGATTTGACATGAGAATAAAAGGTATAGTTGGTAAGTTTGAAGATGACACCAAAATTGGAGGTGTAGTGAACAGCAAATAAGGTTCCCTCAAGATTACTACAGGATCTTGATTAGATGGGCCAATAGGCTGAGAAGTGACAGATGGAGTTTAATTCAGATAAATGTGAGGTGCTGCATTTTGGTAAAACAAATCTTAGCAGGACTTATACACTTAATGTTAAGGTCCTTGGGAGTGTTGCTGAACAAAGAGACCTTGGAGTGCAGGTTCATAGCTCCTTGAAAGTGGAGTCACAGGTAGATAGGATAGTGAAGAAGGCGTTTGGTATGCTTTCCTTTATTGGTCAGAGCATTGAGTACAGGAATTGGGAGGTCATGTTGCGGCTGTACAGGACATTGGTTAGGCCACCGTTGGAATATTGTGTGCAATTCTGGTCTCCTTCCCATTGGAAAGATGTTGTGAAATTTGAAAGGGTTCAGAAAAGATTTACAAGCATGTTGCCAGGGTTGGAAGATCTGAGCTATAGGGAGAGGCTGAACAGGCTGGGGCTGTTTTCCCTGGAGCGTCGGAAGCTGAATGGTGACCTTATAGAGGTTTACAAAATTATGAGGGACATGGATAGGATAAATAGACAAAGTCTTTTCCCTGGGGTGGGGAGTCCAGAACTAGAGGACATAGGTTTAGGGTGAGAGGGGAAAGATATAAAAGAGACCAAAGGGGCAACTTTTTCACACAGAGGGTGGTACGTGCATGGAATGAGCTGCCAGAGGATGTGATAGAGGCTGGTACAATTGCAACATTTAAGAGGTATTTGGATGGGTATATGAATAGCTGAAAATGTGTTGCTGGAAAAGCGCAGCAGGTCAGGCAGCATCCAAGGAACAGGTGAATCGACGTTTCGGGCATCAGCCTGAAGAAGGCTGCGCTTTTCCAGCAACACATTTTCAGCTCTAATCTCCAGCATCTGCAGTCCTCACTTTCTCCTGGGTATATGAATAGGAAGGGTTTGGAGGGATATGGGCTGGGTGCTGGCAGGTGGGTGTGGATTGGGTTGGGATATCTGGTCGGCATGGACGGGTTGGACTGAAGGGTTTGTTTCCATGCTGTACATCTCTATGACTTGACGAGGTCAGGCAGCATCTAAGGAGTAGGAGAGTCGACGTTTCGATTATAAGCCCTTCATCAGGAATAGAGCTCGCGCTCGAAACGTCAACTGTCCTGCTCTTCGGATGCTGCCTGACCTGCTGCGCTTCTCCATTGACGCACTCATCAACTCCGATCTCCAGCATCTGCAGTCCTCACTTTCTCCTAATACCACAAGTATTGTCCAACAGGTCCAACTCTCTGAAGCTGAGGTCTTTTGATTGAATCTTCACCTTTAACTCGTCCTGTAGCAACGCGTTGTCCTGCTGTATGTTGAGAACTTGTTTCGTCAGCTGAATTGGATGGCTGAATGTGAAATGCAGGTTCAACGGCTCTGGCTGAAAAGTAACGATACTGTACTCGGACAGAGCTTCCAGGGCGACCACTGTATCCTTCCGGAAGAGCAGAGACAAATGCATCAATTATTTGTAATCGACCTGTTCATTTAGATACAGTCTACACTTCATTTCGATGCAGTCCCTTGGCTTCGCACCCTGACATGGACCCAGACTTGCTGTCTCAGAGATAGGGACATTGCCACTGCATCATGAGACCCTTAAAAAGAGAACATCTGACATCATCTGTCCAGCATTAAGTAATGGATAATTTATCCTGTTCCAGATATGAGTAGCATTCTCTAAACTCTGTACAGGAAGCACTCATTAGACACGATCCACAGAATGCCTGTAATTACCCATGTGGTAGTGAATCCTTATCAGTCTGAACAACCACGGGCTCAGTGGTTAGCACTGCTGCCTCATGGCACCAGGGACCCAGGTTCGATTCCAGCCTCAGGTGACTGTCTGTGTGGAGTTTGCACATTCTCCCCATGCCCAGGTGCTCTGGTTTCCTCCCACAGTCCAAAGGTGTGTCGGTTTGGGTGAAATGGCCATGCTAGATTGCCCGTAGTGTCAAGGGGTGCATTAGTCAAGGGTAAATATAGAGTAATAGGGGAATGGCTCTGGGTGGGATACTCTTTGGAGGATCAGTGTGGACTTGTTGGGCCAAAGGGCCTGTCCCCACACTGTAGGGATTCGATGGATTCCAGTTGAAAGCTAATTTGGTGTTTTTAAATTTATTCACAGGGTGTGGATGTCATGAGCTAGGTTGGCATTTATTGATTATCCAAGGGTGACCCAGAGGGCATTGAAACATTGCTGTGGGTCTGTAGTCACATGTAGGCCAGACCAGGTAACAACTGCAATTTTCTTCCCTCAAGGATATGAGTGAACCAGATGGGGTTTTTTCTGACATCATAGTCATCATTCAAATTTCAATTCCAAATTTTTTAGTGAATTCAAATTCCACCATCTACCAGGGTAGGCTTTGAATACTGGAGCCCCCTGGAACTTCACTTGGATGTTTTTCTCTCTCTCTGTCTGGATTGATAGTCAAAACAGAATACCATGGGACCATTCCCTCCCTGTAACCATTTTGTTTTTTTTTCTGAATTCTTAGGTTTTTCTCTGCAAGCACTGAAAAAGCTGCATTGAGGGTTTGGGCAAGTGGAAAGCTCTAGTGCATCAGCTATCACTGTGACTTCAGTGTCCCCCGTGTTCTTCATTTGTGGTTGTAACTGCAATGATTAAGCCGAAAGTTCCGATTGGTGAGGCTGGTCAACATTAGTGCATCCTAGAGGGTACAGAGAAAGTATCTGGCAGCTTTACCAAAACCGACATGTGAATTGTAGAGGGGGACCCACACTAAATGGGCTGCAGTGTTTACAAGAAGGTAGTCCACCACCACCTTTCGCAAGGCATCTTGGGAAGGGCAATAAATGGTAACCCAGTCAGCGCGCACAGAGGGGCATGGACAGGATAAATAGACAAAGTCTTTTCCCTGGGGTCGGGGAGTTCAGAACTAGAGGGCATAGGTTTAGGGTGAGAGGGGAAAGATATAAATGAAACCTGAGGGGCAACTTTTTTTACACAGAGGGTGGTATGTGGATGGAATAAGCTGCCAGAAGAAGTGGTGGAGGCTGGTACAATTGTAACATTTAAAAGGCATTTGGGTGGGTATATGAATAGGATGGATTTGGAGGGATATGGGCCGGGTGCTGACAGGTGGGACTAGATTGGGTTGGGATATCTAGTCGGCATGGACAGGTTGGACTGAAGGGTCTGTTTCCATGTTGTACATCTCGATGACTCTGTGACTCTATGACTCTATAACTCTAAGGGAGAATGAATGAAGACTTCCCCCACAATATTTGTTGTTTGCTCCATTCAAGAATATTCAATACGCTATATGATGTATAAGATCAAGTGCTGTCTAAATTACGTGTATAACACAACTACTGGAAAGTGTGAAATGACAGGAGAATGCCTGATTTCAATGAAGTCAAGTTACAGATTGTGCTTCTGTGGAAAGTATTCTGGAGTAAAAGCAAACCATCTAATTCCAGTGTTCTTAACTTAAATTCAACATCAACCCCTATCTAAAGCAAAAATACACGATTTTGCCTGGTTTGCATGTCTCATCCCCAAATTACTTTCACTGCAAGTTGAGGTGAAACAAAATAAATAAACTAAAGGCCCAAAAGTCCCATGACATTCGGCTGATTGACAGTGATGAATTAAGAGAACAGGAAATGACACGGAGAAACTGGTGACTTCATAAAAACCCTACAGGTTTGGAAGCAGGCCATTCAGTCCATATTGACCTGCTAAAGAATATCCCACCCAGACCCTCCTCACCTTATAACCCTGCATTTCGCATGGCCAATCCACCTAACCTGCACATCCTTGGACTGTGGGAGGAAACCGGAGCACCTGGAGGAAATCCACACAGATACAGGAATAATGTGCAAATTTCACACAGACAGTCACCTGAGGGTGGAATTGAACCCAGGTCCCCATGAAGCAGCAGTGCTAACCACGGAGCCACCAATCTGCCCTAATTCCAAGGGAGCTGAGGGCCAACTATTTCACGCAGAGAGTGGTGTGTATATGGAACGAGCTGCCAGAGGAAGTGGTAGAGACGGATAAAATTAGAAAATTCAATAGACATTTGGACAGGTATCTTGGAGAGGGCAGGGTAGAGGGATATGGGCTAAACGCAGGCAAATGGGATTAGTTCAGTTTACGAAATCTGGCCAGCACAGATGAGTTGGAGCGAAGGTCCTGTTTCCGTGCTGTGAGACTCTATCAGTTCCTCTCGCTCTGGCCTCAATGTGAAATAAATCACCACAATTAGTGACAATACTCAACCTACCTGAGTTGAGCGGTATCCTCCACCATAGCTCCGTTGCTCCGTTAGCCATTTGACGATGGGCTTGGCGTACTGGAGATCTTTCATAGCCAGCGTCTGAAGCAAGGCGTAAGCGGTGGTCTCCACGTTCCCAGCTGAGGCTTGCCCTCCTCCGGCTCCTCCACCACGTGAGGTTCCATCATCGTCCCAAAAGCGGACATCGTCCTCTATTTCCATGCGGAAAATGTGAGAGAGGTCATGCGATTCAACGTTACCGCGCAAAAAGCAGGATGTCTCCCGCTGCTTTTGGACGACTAGAGTTAAACGTCGAAAGTAACTGGCCACGCGGCAAAGTTTCTAGCCTGGGTCTTTGCAATAGGTTCACGCACTCATGGTTTTTGCTAAGTCTGGGCCACAATGCCACACAGAATCGACAGTTCCTCGTTAAACCTTTATGGGGACGAGAGCGACACAGGACAGGGGTAGCTTTGCCTACCCCATGCTCAACTGCCTTTGAATTGAGTGGCTTGCTAGGCCTTTCCCATATGGGTAGCCACTTCCCAGATGGAGTCAAATGTAGGCCAGACCAGGTTAAAAATGGAAGATTTCCCTCACTGGAGTGACCTCCTACAATCCGGCTGAACTGTGACTGACAACAACTTGAATTTATATAGCGCCGGTGCTAAGGTATCACTTGGGCAGTGAATTTGCTGGAGGGGAAGGGAAATGAAAATCTCAGGAGGCTACATGGTACGCCACTGATGGGTGGAGGTGGGGAGGAGGTGTGCGATGGGGATTGTGGTTGGGGGCTGGTCATTAAGAGGCAGCAGCTGTCTGAGGGAGGGCTCTCTGCATTGCCTGTCCCGAACGAAAATGGCTTGACTAATCCCAGTGCTCCGGGACTACACTTTTCCAAGTTAAAGTTACACACGTCTCAGTGAGACCTTCTCCTCCAGTGCAGCCCCAGCAGCAGCGGCTCCAGTCTGCCCCCACGCTGTTGCTAAGGGTATTGCACTGCCAGCCCTCACGATAGGCTTGACCAGCTCCTGGGGGAGAAGAGAAGAGTGGCCATTCTGCAAGGTGATAGCAGCCTCAGCCATCGCCAATGACTGGACATGGTGCTGAGCACTTATCCTCAATCCAGCTCACCATCACACCTCACACTCTTCCTTCCCCCAGGTACCCACTTGGAAATGGGGCCTTGGTCAAGATCATCAACTCCTTAGGCACTCAGCTTGTGCGATACCACAGCAAGTGTAGTGTCACATCAGGCCACATTGTATCCACTGGCCAAAACTCAATTCTATTGCTGGTGATGGAGTGTAAGGGGTGGCCTATTTTATCATGGTCATTTTACGTTTGCAGCTGGAAATCACTTTCTGTCTCATCGATGTTGAGCAATCATGGTCAAACATTATGTTTTATAATGCCAATGTGCTTCAATAAAGTATTCTAAACATGCTTCTCTGTCTGCGTCCTCACTCAAGATATCACTTGACAAGTTGGAGGTGAGTGGTCCGCACAGTGATACGAGAACGTTCAACCATACTGGCGAACGTGAGGACTGCAGATGCTGGAGGTTACAGTCTAGATTAGGGTGGTGCTGGGAAAGCACAGCAGGTCAGGCAGCATCCGAGGAGCAGGAAAATCGATGTTTCAGGCAGGAGCCCTTCATCAGGAGATCTTCCTGCCTGAATCGTCGATGTTCCTGCTCCTCGGATGTTGCCTGCCCTGCTGTGCTTTTCCAGCACCACTCTAATCTTGACGTTCAACCACACCCTGAGCTCTGAAGAGAATACACATTTCATGCTCTCCTCTGCTGGCAATTGGCAGCAGTCAACTGTGTGGCCTCTTCCTGACAAGCTGTAAGCTTTTACCTCTGCTATGGTCTTTCTACCTCACAGTGAGCCAACGACAGGTAGAAATCTACAATGTAAGTGAAATACTGCACTATGCCAACAAATCAATGAGCTGAAAGTGTGGTGCTGGAAAAGCACAGCAAGTCAGGCAGCATCTGAGGAGCAGGAGGATCCAAGTTTGGGCATAAGCACTTCACCGCCAAATCAATGTGCCTCATAGATGAGCATCCGTCCTTCAATACTGTACTCCACCCGTGCCCTGTATAACTGGAGCATAACCTCCCTCCTTCCATGCAGGTAGACAGGATTGTGAAGAAAGCATTTAGTAGGCTTGTCTTTATTGGTCAGTGCATTGAGGTGAGGAGTTGGGAGGTCATTTTGAGGCTGTACAGAACATTGGTTAGGCTGCTTTTGGAATACTACATCCAATTCTGGTCTCCCTGCCGTAGAAAGGATGTTGCGAAACTTGAAAGGGTTCAGAAAAGATTTATAAGGATGTTGCCAGGATTGGAGGGCTTGAGCTATAAGGAGCGGCTGAATAGGCTGGGGCTGTTTTCCCTGGAGGCTGGGGGTGACCTTTTAAGAAGGTTACAAATTCATGAGGGGCACGGATAGGGTAAATAGTCAAGGTCTTTTCCCCAGGGTAAGGTAGTCCAAAACTAGATGGCACAGGTTTAGGGTGAGAGGGGAAAGATATAAGAGGGATCTAAGGGGAAACCTTTTCACATAGAGGGTGGTGCATGTATGGAATGAGCTGCCAGAGGAAGTGGTGGAGGCTGGTACAATTACAACTTTTAAAAGGCATCTGAATGGGTACATGAATAGAAAGGGTTTGGAGGGATATGGGCCAAGTGTTGGCAAGTTGGACAAGATTAATTTAGGATACCTGGTTGGTACGGATAAGTCGGACCAAAAGGTCTGTCTCTATGCTGTACATTTCTTTGACTCACAATTCTAAATATTTAAGGAAAACCTGGTAGTGTCATAGCCATCATTTCTGACCCTGTTTTAAAGGTTTCTGAAATTCCCAGCTGCCATGGTGGGAACTGAACTCACGTCAATGAAAAGTGAACAACATTGATTCATTGCTAGCGTCACCAAGGATGCCAGTGTCCTCTGTATCCTAGAATGTTTTGCATTATCCCATGCGACAGCCAAAAAAAACCAAAATTGCATAAAGTACTTGAGACATTGCTTAGACGTTGTTAGCCGTGAATCCAAGCATACCTTATTTACGACACTCTCTGCTAGTTCTGCCATTACCTTGAATGTAAATGGCCATCTCTTTCAATTTTTCATCAGCCAGACGAGCAGCTGAGCTTTCAGGGTCATACAATGCAAGCGCGTAGGCGGTGATCATTAATGAGTATGGGCGCTTGATATTGTCAAGCTCCTTAGAAAGGTAGCTAATTGCTTTCGAAATGCTTGTGTTCTGTAAGAGATTGAGACACAAGAATAGGAGAAATTCACAGAAAAGTAACGGGAAATGATTTTCTTCTGACTGAAAATCAGCACTGTTGAAAACAAATACATTCACGTAACACCCCCCCCTCATGTGGAGATTTTTGTTTTTGCTTTGATCTGACCTGTCAAGGTTTTTGACTCGGAAACTTGCCCTAACTCAGTTTAACTCCAATACTTTATACAATCAGTAGTATGTAGCTTAAAAATACAGGCTTTGGGAGCTGAAGTGAAGGTGCCTCTACCTCAGTGCATTAATTAAATGCTGCTCATTTGTTGACACGTGTGTTCCTGTGCTGAGGGAACAGTGCACTCTCACTGTTGCAATGGGCAATGTACAGTGAATCTTCTCATTTACATCAATGGGTGGCACACATAGGAGGGCACTCAAGTCACATTGCAGCAAGGCTGCTATAGTTCTGGGGGAGTGAATGGCTGCTCCCTCATTGGAGAGATTGTGGTTTTACCTGAGGTTGGGAAGATGGGAGCTTCACAGAGATGTTAGCCAATGTGGGAACTGGAACCGACCTTGCTGGCAGTCACAACTGAGCCAACTGAGTGAAATGAGAGCAGTGTCCACTTTCATTCGGAATGTGAGACAAGTGGCAGAGCCTGTGAAGGGTGAGGCGTGCTAACAATTCAGCACAACAACCTTCAGCTGTCACATCCTGTTGACCTCATGTCTTGTAGTGACAGCGTCAATGATAGGAACCGAGGGAATTATTCCCTTCCCCCAGGTCTGGAAGGGTATAGTTGGCACTTTGTTGAGGAATATCAAGAAAAGAATGGACCACCAACCTGGCAGAGACCCCACATCCCACCCCACCCCACCCCACCCCACCCCAGCCCAATAAGGGAGGAGTCAATCTCGTTTGTGCTTGAATGTGAGGAAACAGCATTAGTTGTCAGGCTGTTGCCCGGTCCTGGCAGTGTGCTGCACAATTCAGATGAAAAGATGAAAAGTCCAAGGAACTGGAGAATGGATTCTTTTCGTTCCACATCTCCTTGGGATACATAGATGCATTAAGAATGACTTGAGTATAGGAGTTGGGATTCACGTTGCAGCTGCACAGGACACAGGTGAGGCCATTTTTGGAATATTGTGTGCAGTTCTGGCCTCCTTCCTATCGGAAAGATGTTGTGAAACTTAGAAGGGTTCAGAAAAGAATTATGAGGATGTTGCCAGGGTTGGAGGATTGGAGTTATAGGAAAAGGTTGAACAGGCTGGGGCTGTTTTCCCTGGAGCGTCGGAGGCTGAGGGGTGAACTTATAGAGGTTTATAAAATCATGAGGAGCAACGGATAGGGTAAATAGACAAGGTCTTTACCTTGGGGTGGGGGTGTCCAGACTAGTGGGCATAGGTTTAGGGTGAGAGGGGAAAGATATAAAAGAGACTTAAGGGGCAACCTTTTCATGCAGAACATGGTGCATTTATGGAATGAGCTGCCAACGGAAGTGGTGGAGGCTGGTACAATTACAACATTTAAAAGGCATCTGGGTTGGTATATGAATAGGAAGGGTTTAGAGGGATATGGGCCAGTGCTGGCAAATAGGACTAGATGAGGTGAGGATATCTGACCAGCGTGGACGAGTTGGACCCTGAAGGGTCCATTTCCATGCTGTACATCTCTATAATTCTTTGACTGACATGAGGGACTGCAATATGGACAAAACATTGGCTGAGGGATAGGAAACTGCGGGTGATAGTGAATGGATTTTTTTTTCAAGCTGGAAGATGGGTTGTAGCACATTTCTCTCAGCATCCGTATTGGGATCTCAGCTTTACCCCTGATGTATACTAATGATGAAGGCGTTCATGGGAAGGGTAATTCCAATGATTGCAGATGACACAAAACTTGGGAAGGATTGTAAACTGTGAGCTCGACAGTGTAGAACTTCAGTGGTGCATGTCAGTGGAGTGGCCAGGCATGTGGCAGATGTAGGTTAACATGGTGAAATGAGGAGATGCATGCTGGCACAAAGAGACATTTGGGAGACATTTCAAAACAGGGGGTACTATTCCAATGGAAACCTGGTGTTTAATAAGCAAAAGTCATTAAAGAGTGCAGGACAGGACAAGAGAGTTGTTGATCAAGCTGAGCGTGTTCTGGGCATAGAGTGCAAGAGCATGGAGGTTATGCTGAACTTGACAAAGACACTAGCAAGTCCTGAGCTGGACTATACAGTGCTGGCCGCAATATGAGAAGGATGTAATTGCATTGGAGAGGATGCAGGAGTCGTTCAGGAGTATGAGACACACCAGTTATGAGGGAAGACTGAACAGGTTGGGAACTACTTTCTTCAGAGAGGTGAGGCTAAAAGGAGATTTGACGGTAGTTTTCGAAATCGTGAAAAACTTGCACAAAGAGGATTAGAATAAACCATTCCCACTCATAAATGGATTGAGAATCAGAGGGCGTAATAAAGTGTTTTGCAAAAGAGGTGAACACATGGTGAAAGAAACAAAGCCATACAGCAAGTCGTTAGGATCTGGACTATACTCTCTGGAAGTGAGCTCCAGGGATGTTCAACTGAGGCACCTTACATGCATTGTCTGAGCTGAGATGTCACCATTCGTTCATAAAACCTTAAATTATCTCGGGACTGTGACTTGAAAGCAGTTCTGGGATTTACATATTAATCACTAGAAACCGACATCCCCATTCTAAGTGATTGAAGACTTAACAGCAATCTAGGTTTGTTCAATACTCCGCATCAATTGTCTGGCACTTTGACCTTTTACTTTTGTATTCTGTGTCCTATGATCCCACTTCACTAGCTACCTGACAAAGGAGTGACGCTCTAAAGCTAGTGCTTCCAAATAAACCTGTTGGACTATAACCTGGTGTCATGTGATTTTTGACTTTGTCCACCCCAGTCCAACACCGGCATCTCCACATCATCTAAAGAAGATGTTGATTGATTATTTAAATAGAAGCAATGTGTGGGGTTATAGAGAAAAGGCAGGAGATTGGTACAAAATTAATATGTTTAGAGAGGCAGGGCCAATTGGAATCTTACAGCATTATAACGATTCCGTGATTCTTGTGACAAATATCACTGCTCAATAAAAACATATGAACATTTATTGTATACAAGTCCCACAAAGAAATCATCATTTGTGACAAGGTGCGGTATACAAATTATATATGCTTCTATTGCAGTAATTGGGAAATGTTCAGATAATGCAATAATGTGGAGATTTCCTCTCCAGTCCTTTATATTTCTACATAGCTCCCAGGTGGACAATGAGAAACAAGATGCGTTGTGACTTCTGTAGGAAGTTTCATTTCATTTCTGCCCTTTACTAATTGTTATTTAGAAGGAGACTTCATATTCAGATTTGGATTAATACCTGTTATTGTGGAGAATTAGCTGCTGAGAATTGATGTAACTATTAAAGGGGTTACATGAGTATCTATAAACATATTGATGTATCTTTGTACAAGACCATAAGATGACAGGAGCAGAAATTAGGCCACTTAACCCATCCAGTCTGCTCTGTCATTTAATCATGGCTTATAGATTTTTCAACCTTATTTTCCCACTTTCTCCCTGTAACCATTGATCCCCTTGGCAATCAAGAACTTCTCTATCTCTGTTTTAAATGTACTCAGTGACCTGGCCTCTACAGCCTTCTGTGGCAATGAATCCCACAGATTCATCAGTTTCAGGTCCTAGTCTCTCCTACTAATGGAAACCTCTTCCCAACATCCACTCTGTCCAGGCCAGTCTGTATTCTGTAAATGCCAATCAGATCCCAGCCCATCCTTCTAAACTTCATCGAGTATCGTCCCAGAGTCTTCCAATGTTCCTCATACGTTAAGCCTTTCATTCCTGGGATCATTCTCGTGAACCTTCTTTGGACCTACTCCAAGGTCAATACATCCTTCTTGAGATATAGGACACAAACTTGCCCACAATATTCTAAATATGGTCTGACCAGTGCCTTATAAAGCCTCAGAAATCCATCACACTTTTATATTCTAGTCCTCTAGAGATGAATGACAACATTGTATTTACCTTCCTAACGACCAACTCAACTCGCAAGTTTACCTTAAGAGGATCCTGGACTTGGACTCCCAAGTCCCTTTGCACTTCAGATTTTTAAATTTTCTCCCCATTTAAAAAATAGTCCATGACTTTATTCTTCCTACCAAAGTGCATAAGCTCACACATTGTATTTCATCCGCCACTTCTTTGCCTGATCTCCTAACCTCTCTAAATTTTTCTCCAGGCTCCCTACCTTCTCAATATCTGCTCCACCTATCTTTGTATCATCTGCATATCTAGCCAGAATTCCCTCATTGCCTTCATCCAGTTCATGTATAAAGTGAAAAGTTGTGGTGCCAGTACTGACACTTGTGGAACACCACTTGTCACCGGCTGCCATCCTGAGAAGGATCCTTTTATCCCCACTCTCTGCTTTCTGCCAGATAGCCAAGCTTCTATCCATGCTCGCACCTTGCCTGTAACACCATGGGCTCTTATCTTACTCAGTAGCCTCCTGTGCAGTATCTTGTCAAAGGCCTTTTGGAAGTCTAGATAGATAATATCCATTGGCTTTCCCTGGTCTAACCTGCTTGTTACCTCCTCAAAGAATTTTAACAGATTTGTCAGGCATGACCTCCCCTTGGTGAAACCATGCCGACTTTGCCCTATTTTACTGTGCGGTTCCAAGTATTCAGAAATCTCATCTTGCACAATTGTCTCCAAAACTTTACCAAAGACTGAAGTCAGGCTAATCGGCTTCAAATTTCCCATCTTTTGCGTTGCTCCGTTGTTAAATGGCAGGGTTATGTTAGTGATTTTCCAGTTCTCTGGACCCTCCATGACTAGAGTGATACCTGAAAGATCACCACTAAAGCCTCCGCTATCTCTTCAGCTGTCTCCTTCAGAGCTCTGGGATGTACTCCATCTGGTCCAGATAATTTATCAACTTCCAGACCTCTCCGTTCTTCCAGCACCTTCTCCTTGGTTTTGGTCACCATACTCAGCTCTGCACCCTCCTCTCCACTGACTCTGTTGAATTTTTGGGATATTACTCGTGTCTTCCATCGTGAAGACTGTTGCAAAGTATGGCATTCCAAATAGCAGTGTTTATACTGAATCTAAATTCCCCAATGCATTAGGTGCAAGTTGCTTAAATATCAAGATGTCTCACTGAGATTGTTTGAAGATAAGAACTGGAAGCAGGAGTAGGTCATTAAGGCCCTCCAGCCCACTCTGCCATTTAACATGATAATGGATGATCTCACCTTGACCTCACTTCCACTTTCCCGCCTACTCCCCATAACCCTTCAACCCATCACCTATTAAAAATCAGCCCATCTCCTCCCTAAGTGTACTCAACATCCAGCACACTCTGGGACAGGGTAATCCATAGCTTCACGCGCTTTTGAGAGATGTGATTCCTCCTCATCTCTGTTTTCAATCTGCCACCTCTTCACCTAAAACGGTGCCCTCTCGTTCTAGATTGTCACACGTGAGGAAACATCCTTCCTCAATCTACTTTTGTCAATCCCCTTTGATGATCTTATGCTTCTCAGTCAGATCTCCTCTTGAATTGAAGATCTGAAGTCAATGCACAGAGAACAATGGGAGATGATTCTGTCAGACTGCAGTGCCACTCCCACACATTATGGACCAGTCAGGGATGAATTTAGTTCTTTATCTCTGAAGCTTCATATTACTTTTGGCGGTTGGTGCAAAACCAGTGGTGGTGAGTCCATCAATGGTTTTGACCCTGTCTTTCCAGTTTGTTATGTACGTTCACTTCATTGTCACAAAGCCACAAACTCTCGGGTGAATGGTTAACACTGAGCCTTACCACTCGTTGTTGGGTTCCAAGATCTTCGTGAAAGAAAGTCCAGGATCTCATCAGTGCTATTGTGACAAAGGCTGTGGTCGGAATTTTTGCGTCTCCTTTGATAATTCCACCCTTCAAAAAAAAATGAAAACACCAGCAGGCACTTTATTTTTAAAAAGTCACAGATTGGGCTCAGATTCACATTGTCACTAATTTGAGTTATTCATAGAATCCCGACCATGTGGAAGTAAGCCATTCGGCCCATTGAATCCACTCGATCCCCCCCCGAATGGCATCACAACCAAGTACACCCTACCCCTGTTTTGAAGGTAGAGTGGAGTGGCAGATTATCCATTGGAAAGGCCGAATGAAGTTAGAGTGTGAAATGTTCTCTACTGCTCTGAAATTAATATCAAAGCCAGCGACTGTGCATAAATATCAACAATACTCCATTAATCAAAGAACCCCTACAGTGTGGAAGCAGGCCATTCAGCCCATCGAGTCCACACCGACCGACTTAAGTACATCCCACCCAGACCCTCCCCTTTTCCCTGTAAGGTTGTACTTTCCCATGGCTAATCCATCAAACCTGCACATGCCCTGGACACAATAAAGCAATTTAGCAAGGCCAATCCATCCTAACCTGTACATCTTTGGACCATGGAAGGAAACCTGCACAGACTCGTGGAGAAGATGCAAGCTCTACACAGACAGTCATTCGAGGCTAGAATCGCACCCAGATCCCTGGCGCTGTGAGGCAGCAGTGCTAACCACTCAGCCACTGTGATACTTTGTTGTTGGCACTTTCTTATGATGAGCAATACCTGGCGACTGTGAACATTCTTAAAAAATCTTTTTTCATATTCAATGCGATATTCTGTTTCAGGAAGGTGACAGTTGTCTAAGGAAGTATCCATTGAGTGAACATGACAAAAGATTCAACCAAGTTATTCTTACAATTAAGAACCTGAGCTAGATTTGTGAGAACATTCCTGTAGTGAGATTTAGGAAGTGTTGTTAGAGTGGTTAATAATTTGAAACGTGATTGGGAGGGGGAGGCAGCCAGAAATAGCATTATTCAAATGTCAGAGACTCAGGGAACCACTGGCTGCGCAGGAAGTGGAAAACCAAGTGGAGGGAAATAGCCAATCTACCCTGTCATCAGCATTCTGCCCTTCTGTTAATAACTTTTAATCAGAACTTTTGGTGCTATTGGAACGCTATCCATCAGTCAGGAAATTGCCAGTGTTAAACAAAAAGCTGTTTTTGCACACCTTCCAACTGAAGTCAATAGACAGGAGTTGTATTGATACAACTATCATTGCATCTAACCGAGTGTTAATCTTACGTAGGGTGCTAGATCCTAATTAAGAGTTATTGCATGGGAACCCCACTAGGGGAAACCATACACCACCCTGAATTGGAAATATATCGCCGTTCCTTCAATGTCGCCAGTGGGAAGTGTTTTAGCTCACCTCCTGACAGTATTATTGATGAACCTAGTCAAAACTGAATGCTACAGTTCAAAAAGGCATGTCACCAGCATCTTCTCAAAGGTAAACAGCATTGGGCAAAAAAGTGCTGGCCCAGCCTGCAGTGCCCACATTTCATGAATGAATGAGAAACAAAAGGCCCTCTGAAATGATAATTCCACCCTTCAAAAAAAAATGAAAACACCAGCAGGCACTTTATTTTTAAAAAGTCACAGATTGGGCTCAGATTCACATTGTCACTAATTTGAGTTATTCATAGAATCCCGACCATGTGGAAGTAAGCCATTTGGCCCATCAAATCCACTCGACACCCCCCCCCCCCCCGAATGGCATCACAACCAAGTACACCCTACCCCTGTTTTGAAGGTAGAGTGGAGTGGCAGATTATCCATTGGAAATCCATTGGTAAGCCATTCAGTTGTCTGGCCCTAGCCACCTGCTGTTCACTACGAAGGTACAACCTCTCTGTACATCAGGATAGTCTGACAGTACTCCACTACTTTAGTGAAAGGACACCTGCACAGACTCCACCCTCCTTCGCCTGGCCGAGCTTACCCTCACTTTCATGAGCTTCTCCTTTAACCTTCTTCAGGTCGAAGATGTGGATATGGGAAACCCACACGGGGTTCTAACTCTACTTGGTTTTTTGCGGCAGTGTTAAACATTCCTTCTTCCAGTCCTCATCAGGCCTCCCTCACCCATAACCCTTTCCCTGTTCCATCCATCTACTTATCAGTGCCGCTTCCCTCTCTCATCCGGAATTGGGAACACCATCAGTTTCCATCCATCTCCAAGTCTGATTCTTCCCTTTCCATTCCCTATCTTCTCTGTTTCTACCGAGAGTGTAGTGCTCGAAAAGCACGACAGGTCAGGCAGTATCCGAGGCGAGGGAAAATCGACGTTTCGGGAAAAAGACCTTTGTCAGGAATGAGGACTATGTTTCTATGTCTGGGGATGGGCTGTCCACCAATATTCATGATAAGCCTCACCCATTCCCCCAGTTACCTCAACCATATGTCCTGACTCACTGCTTCCTGCAAGGATTCCCTTCCATTCTCCCAGTCTCCTGTTCCCCCTGTCGCATCTGCTCTGATGATACCACCGTCCAAAGGGATGCCTCTGACATGACCCCTCTCTTTTCCTCATTCCAGGACTCCCAGCACCCATGGTTGACAGACCCCTCAGCCTTAGCCTCAGCCTTGTCCAATCCATCTTCTAACGTCACCCCTGCCTCCCAGGACCACATGATAGGGACCCACCCCCTTCTCCTCAATTTCCACCCCCATTAAGTTCCACAAGCGAAGGATGACCATTCCATTCCCTCCAGGAAGATGGCGCCACCACCATTCCCATTCCTTCACTGTCAGCATTCCATAGGGATCATTCCGTTCCCCCCCCCCCCACCATTATGACACTCCCACTCCATTCCTGATACTTCCTCACCGACACCTTTCCATGGTGTAACACTTGTCTGTTCGCCTCAACCTCTCCCCACATTCTACTCCTTTCAAAAATGGCAACTTCCTTCCCTAAAGAGAATAAGTGAACCAGTTGGGGAATTCCCTCTTCCCCCAATAATCATTAGATTCTCAATTCCAGATTCCAACTTCAAAGATCAGCCATGACGTGATTTGAACTCAAGGCCCCAGAGCATTAGCTGGGCCTCTCTTGATTAACAGTCCAGTGATAATACCACTAGGCCATCAACCCTCCCCACCCGGGTTTACCCAGCATATTTTTGTGTGTTTCTGTATATAAATGGAATACATTCCTTGAATCAAAGGAATAAAACTACTTTCTGGGCAGTATCTGACTTGTGGTTCATTTTATGGTCTACCTGACATTCAGTTCCCTTGACCTCAGGTGATCTATACATCGTAAATATAAAAAGGTAAATCACCATAGACTTATCATACCATAAGACTGGTCTCTCATTAAAGAAGCTAGTGGTGGTTTAAGCTGAAGACCAACACGCCTCAGATGGGGGGAGAGGTTGAGTAGATTAGATTCCCTACACTACAGAAACAGTCCCTTCAGCCCAGCAAGTCCAAACAAACCCTCTGAAGAGTAACCCACCCAGACTCCTTCCCCTACCCTATATTTACCCCTCACTAATGCAGCTAACACTGTGGGCAATTTAGTATGGCCAATTCACCTAACCTGCACATCATTTGGATTGTGGGAGGAAACCGGAGCAAACCAGGGCAGATGCGGGGAAAACGTGCAAACTCCACAGAGACAGTTGCCCGAGGCTGGAATCAAGCCCAGGTCCCTGACACTGTGAGGCAGCAGTGTTAATGACTGAGTTACCATGCTGCCTAAGTAGAGAGCATGGGCATCAATCACACTATCTCTCACATAGCAAAGCGAGTGCTCTACTAGTTGATCTAATTCCCCAAAGGCTATTTCCACAAGATTGAGAAGGAGAGTCTTTCACAGTAATAGTGTGGGAACTGAACCTGTGCTGTTAGCGGTCACCTTGCATTGCAGGCCAGCAACCCAACCAACCGCGCTAACCAACCCTCCTGGTGCCATTAGTGTAACAGAAGCTAAGGTCACTTTGCTCATTTTAATTCACAATCCACGACAGGTCCCTCTCTCCTAGTGGAAAGGCTAATTGTGTCAACAAGGACAGCAGTGCATGTAATAAAAGGCAGGTGAGATATGAAGGAATGAGAAACAACCTGTAAATTTGGAAACATGGGATAGGGATCGTAAAACTCTCCGGCTGCAGTCTGATGCTCCAGCAAATACAAGACGGATTGTTGAACTTGGTCATCGTCAACCTGGACCTGAGTATTAGCTATTGACAGTATCTTAACAATAAATGCGGTTAACCTGAAATGAAAAGCAGATATTAAAATCACAGAATCCCTACCATGTGGAAAGAATCCATTCAGCCCATTCACTTCTGAGATTGTCAGAAATGATTTGTAATGTCAGTGCACCCTGCACACCCCACATGGGCATTGAAAGAAAACTTGGAAACGTTCCTTCAGTGTTGCTGGGTCAAACTTCTGGAATTCCTTCATTGAAGGTCAACCTGGACCGCAGAAGTTCAAGGAGGCAGCTCACCACCAACTTTTCGAGGGGGGCAATTAGGGATGGGGAATAAAATGCTGGAGTCAGCCAGAAATGCCCATGACCCGCAAGAGAATAAATAAATGAGGTCTTGACTTAGCATCACTCAAAGGGTGCTAACTTTGTAACCCCTCATTGGCACAAGCCCTGTGTGAAGCGTCCTCAGTACTGTCCCATGCTTTGAAGCAGTGTCTCCAACACAGCCACCACATGGCCTTTTTTCTGCTTCTTACCTTCTTGGAGTTTTGACTTCTAAACTGACCTTGGTGACGTTGGCCACGCCATTATGCCCAGCAGCGGGCTCTGTCGAAGTCAGTGAAAGCAGATATCAGGCAGAGTGAAGGTTGGGTGATTGAGTCTCGTTTAAGCCCAGCCCTAAATTCATTTGCACCCCCCCCAAGACCTTCCATTGAATATTGCAAACATTTTCCATTTGATCTCCGATGCTGTTTGAATTGCATTATTAAAGAACCAGTGCTCGTGAAACAGCCTCTGAACAGATATGCACTGAAACAAAGAGAATAAGAGCAGCAAAAGCCCATTTGGCCCATCAAGTCTGGACTACCATTCAACTAGCTCATAGCTGATTCTCTATCTCATGCCATGGCCCTGTGCCCTTCCCATGCCACTCAACATCTTTAGCTTCCAGAAAGCTATCTATTTCTTTCTGATGAATTTACCTCCATGTCCTTCTGTAGTGCAGAATTCCATGGGTCATAAAGGCACAGGGCTATGCAGCATGGCACAGTTGGTGGGCCTTTGAATTATTAACTTAACGTTAACTCAATTCACTTATTTTCTCAATTCTGTGACCAGCCACCCATGTAATTTAAGTAACTGTATAAATTGGGTTTGAAATGGCATTAATTCTGGTCACTTGGACTGTGATGGATACAGTCATAGAGTCAAACAGTACGGAAACAGACCCTTCCGTCCAATTCGTCCATGCTGACCAAACTTCCTAAACTGAACTGATGCCATTTGTCTGTGCTTTTCCCTGTTTCCCTCTTAATCTTTTCTACTTATGTACTTGTCCAAACACCTTTTAAATGTTGCAACTGGACCTTTATGTACCAATTCCTCTGGTAGCACATTTCACACGTGAACCACCCTCTGTGCAAAAACATAGCCTCTCAGCTCCCTTTTCAATCTTTCTCTTCTCACTTCAAACCTATGCCCTCTAGTTTTGAACTCCCCTATCCTGAAGAAAAGACCTTTTGTACACCCCTCATGATTTTATAAACCACAATAAGGGTACCCCTCCGTCTCCTACATTTCAGAGAAAAAAGGTCCCAGTCTATCCAGCCTTTCCTCCTGAGTCGAATATTGCAGTCCTTGGAACCCTCTAAGTGAAGATGTCTCCAATATCTCCTCAATGCACTAATTACCCTGAGACTCTGAGCCCTTGTTCTGTGCTCTCTGGCCAATGAAACATTATCGCTATGACTAGTCTGCCCAGTTCTGACAGAAGTATAAACTTTTCAAAGAGATCCTCTCACATTCTTCTAAACTCCAATGAAGATAGGCCCAATTGATCAAATCTCTGCCCATGTGACAAACCTGCCAAACCAGGAGTCAAATGGATTGTCTCTATGCCTTTGTTAAGAAAGAGACCAAATCTGTACACAAAGAGTCGACACGGCTAAGTCCCAATATCTAAAATGTTTAATTCTGAACCACGAGTGAATGGAGAGAATATAAACCGAAAGGAGTGAGAAGAGGAAAAGACTTCACCAACTCACCATGTACTACCAGGGTAGCTGTCGAATTTTCCATATGCTCCATTAGCATTTTTATGTTCCAGTATCCTTTTGTACCCTGCGAAGTACAGCAGTTAATTGGTTGCTCAGTCGTGAGGGGAAGGGGGAACAGCCCTAAGTTGTGGTCCACATAGGCACCAACATTCGTGGAGCTAGAGTGGAAGCTTAGAGCTAGAACAAACAGAGTTGCTGGCGAAGCGAGGAATGTAGAGAGAAGCTGAACATGTGGCTACAGGGATGGTGCAGGAGGAAGGGTTTTGGATTGCTGAATAATTGGGGCTCTTTCTGTGATAGGTGGGACCTCTACAGACACGATGGTCTACATCTGAACCAGTGGGGTACCAATATGCTGGGGGAGAAATTTGCTAATGCTCTTTGGGTGGGTTTAAACGAATTCAGCAGGGGGATGGGGACCAAAGTTGTAGTTCGAGTATATGGAAGGATAAAAGTAATGAAGTCAGAACTAAGGTTTCAAGATTGCAAGAAGGCACTGGCAGACAAGAAGTTGGCTTGAAGTGTGTTTACTTCAACACCATGAGAATCCAGAATAAGGTGGGTGAACTTGCAGCATGGGTTGGTACCTGGGATTTCCATGTTGTGACCATTTTAGAAACATGGGTAGAGCAGGGACAGGAGTGGTTGTTGCAGATTCTGGAATTTAGATGTTTTAGTAAGAACAGAGAAAATGGTAAAAGAGGGGGTGGTGTGGCACTGTTAGTCAAGGACAGTATTACAGTTGCAGAAAGGACATTTGAGGACTCCTCTATTGAGGTAGAATGAGCTGAGATTAGAACCACAAAAGGAGAGGTTACCCTGTTGGGAGTTTTCTATCAACCTCTGAATAGTTCCAGAGATGTAGAGGAAAGGATAGCAAAGATGATCCTCGATAGGAGCGAGAGTGACAGGGGAGTTGTTTTGGGGGCTTTAACTTTCCAAATATTGACTGGGAATACTATAGTTCAAGTACTTTAGATGGGTTAGTTTTTGTCCAATGTGTGCAGGAACGTTTCCTGACACAATATGTAGACAGCCCAAGAAGAGGTAGGGTCACATTTGATTTGGTACTGTGGAATGAACATAGCAGGTGTTAGATTTGGAGGTAGGTGAGCACATCAGTGATTGTGACCACAATTGGGTTATTTTTACCTTGGTGATAGAAATGGACAGGTATATATGGCAGGGCAAGAGTTATAGCTGGGGAAAGGCAATTATAATGCAATTAGGCACGATTTAGGATGCATAGGATGGGGAAGGAAACTGCAGGGGATGGGCACAACTGAAATGTGGAGTGTATTCGAGGAACAGCTACTACCGATCCTTGCTAAGTATGTACCGGTCAGGCAGGAAGGAAGTTATTAAGCACAGGAGCTATGGTTTACTAAGGAAGTTGAATCTCTTGTCACGAGGAAGAGGAGGCTTATGTTAAGATGAGATTTGATGGCTCAGTTAGGGTACTTGAGAGTTAGAAGTCATCCAGGAAAGACCTAAAGAGAAAGCTAAGAAGAGCCAGGAGGGGGTCATGGGAAGTCATTGGCAGATAGAATCAAGGAAAATCCTAAGGCTTTCTATAGGTATATCAGGAATAATAGAATGAGAGTAAGATAAGGGCCAATCAAGCACAGTAATGGGAACCTGTGTGTGGAATCTGAGGAGACAAGGGAAGCACTAAATGAATACTTTTCTTCAGTATTCATACTAGAAAAAGACAATAGGTCAAAGAGAATCCTGAGAAACTGGCTACGAGACTAGATGGGGTTGAAGTGCATAAAGAGGACGTGTTAGCAATTCTGGAAAGTGTAAAAATAGATAGGTCCCCTGGACTGGATGAGATTTATTCTAGGATCCTCTGGGAAGCCAGGGAGGAGATTGCCGAGCCTTGGGCATTGATCTTTATGTCATCATTGTCTACAGGAATAATGCCAGAAGACTGGAGGATAGTAAATGTTGTTCCCTTGTTCAACAAGGGGGGGGGGGGGGGGGGGGGGGGGGTAGAGACAACCCTGGAAATTATAGACCCATGAGCTTTATTTCTTGTGGGTAAAGTGTTGGAAAGGGTTATAAGAGATAGGATTTATAATCATCTAGGGATGAATAAGTTGATTAGGGATAGTCAACATGGTTTTGTGAAGAGTAGGTCGTGCCTCACAAACCTTATTGAGTCCTTTTAGAAGGTGACAAAACAGGTGGATGGTGTGGTGTATATGGATTTCAGTAAGGCATTTGATAAGCTTCCTCATGGTAGGCTATTGAGCAAAATACAGAGGCATGGGTGATTTAGTGGCTTGAATCAGAAATTGGCTAGCTGAAGGAAGACAGAGGGTGGTGGTTGATGGGAAATAGTCATCCTGGAGTTCAATTACTAGTGGAGTATGGCAAGGATCTGCTTTGGGTCCACTGTTGTTTGTAATTTATATCAATGACCTGGATGAAGGCATAGAAGGATGGGTTAGTAAATTTGCAGATGACATGAAGGTTGGTAGAATTGTGGATAATGTTATAGTTTACAGAGAGAAATAGATGAGCTGCAGAGCTGGGCTGGGAGGTGGCAAATGGAGTTTACTGTGGAAAAATGTGAGGTGATTCAGTTTGGAAAGAGGAACAAGAATGCAGATTACTGGGCTCATGCTAAGATTCTTGGTGTAGATGAGCAGAGAGATCTTGGTGTCCAGGTATATAGATCCTTGAAAGTTGCCACCCAGGTTGATAGGTCTATTAAGAATGCATATGGTGTGTTAGCTTTTATTGGTCGAGGGATTGAGTTTTGGAGCCATGAGATCATGCTGCAACATGCTGCACACAAAATGCTGGTGTGGCCACATTTGGAGTATTGCATACAGTTCTGGTCGTCAATTTATAGGATGGGTGTGGAAGCTTTGGAATAGGTTCAGAGGAGACTTAGTAGGATGTTGCCTGGTATGAAGGGAAGGTCTTACGAGGAAAGGCTGAGGGACTTGTGGCTGTTTTCGTTAGAGATAAGAAGATTGAGAGGTGACTTAATTGAGACATATAAGATAATCAGAGAGTTAGAGGGGTTGGTCAGGGAGAGCCTTTCACCTCAGATGATGATGGCTAGCAGCAGGGGACATAACTTTAAATTGAGGGGTGATAGATACAGGACAGATGTTAGAGATAGTTTCTTTACTCAGAGAGTAGTAGAGGCGTGGAACGCACTGCCTGCAACAGTAGTAAACTCGCCAACTTTCAGGGCATTTAAATGGTCATTGGATAGACATATGGATGAGAATGGAATAGATGGGCTTCAGATTGGTTTCACAGGTCGGCGCAACATCGAGACACGAGGGAACTGTACTGAGCTGGAATGTTCTATGTTCCATGTTCTATGTTCCATGTTACTACTGCCATGAACTCTCTCAATATTATTGATCACCAAACCGGCCATCATTTACACACATGCTCACCATTAAGGGCAAGTAGGGATGGGGTGAGAGGGCAAATGCTGTCCCCAGCTAGTAATGCCCCACGTCCCATGACCAAATCAAAAATTGTGGGAATGACGGTTAGGAGGATGTGTTGGGGCGACTGAACCAACTTTGGGGTTGACCTTTAAAGGCACTGACTGGGTTCACGTGCATGTTCACCTTCATCACTTGGAGGTAAGATTCTGTCTGGGAGATTATATGGTACAATAATGTGGGTGGTAACTATAAGGAAATGCCCCAAGATGTCACAAAGGATCTGTGGAGAGGGAAGCTGATTTGGCAACATATGACATTGTCCTGAAATGCTAATTTATTATTTTGTTCCCCGACCCACTAATGTTTCCTGACCTGCAGAGTGTTCCCAGACTGCTTTGCTTTCTCGCATCCTCACTATCTGGTAGCAGGCCATTCAGCCCAGACCAGCCCATCCTTCTATCCTATCACTGCATTTACCACACTAATCAATACATCGCTGGATGCTCTGGGGCAATTTAACATGGCCAATCCACCTAACCTGCACATCGTTGGACTGTGGGAGGAAACACATGCAGAATATGCGAACTCCACACAGACAGTCACCCAAGGGTGGAATGAAACCCAGGTCCCGCACACTGTGAGGTAGCACTGTTAACCATTGAGCCACTGTTGCATTGGTGTGCTAGGTTGTTTTCAATTAAAACTGGTGGAAGACAACTTGAGCATGAACTAAAAATGACAGACATGAGAAACAGAAAAACTTAAGCACAGCTTAAAAACAATTAGAAAAGTGAGGAGAAGAATGAGGTGCCCCATAAATTGGAGGAGGGATTGAGCAGTGCATCACAGCAATGGGTGTGGAGTTTCTAAATAAACTAGAAACATTATAATCTGTAATTTTCAAGAATTGAGGCTGTGTGAAGAAGCTGAGTGCAAAGGAGTGTGCAAAATCTGGATGTAAGATATTGGGAGTATTGGTAGACAGCTACAGAGTGGAGCAGTGCTGCAGGTAAAGGAGGTTGGAAGAGCCCAAGATTGGCTTAGAGTCAAACGAGCATGTGGTCTTGGGTCACAGAGAAACAAAGAGAAATGGGGGAAATGGGGTTGTGCAGGTGGAGTCTGGGGAGCAAAGAAAGAGTTTAGTCAGCAGAACCTCGAATATATCAATCTCTAAACTTCGCATAAAACGTCACAGTTCAAACAGATGAATCCCAACTTTTGCTATTCATATCTGGCCTGGCCAAACGTGTCTCCAGACCCACAGCAATGTCGTTGACTCTCAACTGCCCTCTGAGCCATTAGGGATGGGCAATAGATATTGGCCTAGGTAACAATGCCCACACCCTGTGAATATGTTTTTAAAAACTCCAACAAAATGGTGACGAGCCGAGTTGTTCTTGTGGTGAGATGGATTGGGAGGTTCTGCTGCTGTTTCGGTACTTGCACGTGCTTCTGTTACGATCTGGGGTAAACCATTCTGCTAATTTAAACCAGCAATATAGAATGGATTCACCCCATGCTGTAATCTCTTAAAATTCGAGAGGCAAAGAACTATCCCAGAGGTTACTATTTAAAGTAAAAATTAACAATTTTGCTCTTTAGGTCTAACAGAGAACAATAAAACCAGAAACTACTTACAACTCCTGCCTCTTACACCTATCTTTTACCTCCCAATCTCCAACATTAGTCTGTTAAAAAAATCCCAATTAAGATTTTAAAAAAAAATTAATAATGTTTCAAAACCAGTCAGCTTTGCCAATTCCCCTTGGTAGATTTTCCTCTGTAGATTCTCTCCAGGTCAGCCTTGATTTTCTCCTGCGCGCACTCCCCACAGACGGGTACCTTTCAGAGAGCTCTTCAGCTAGCAATATACATTTGCTGATCTTTGGCAGTTCTCCTCCTAACTTCAAAATGTCTAATTTTATAGCCCAAAACATTGGGTCATTTCATCAGCATTAATATTATCAAAATATTAAATAAAAATTTGATTGGGTTTTGGTATTTTGCGGCATCACTTAAACTGATTGGCCAAACTTGAATTTGTTTGTATTTCATGGCAACCCAGTCTCTGATGTTTGTTTTGACCAAGTTTTATGCTGTTATCTTGTTCAGGACTCTCTGTGCTTTGTCAGTCCTTGTGAGCTTTTTAACTCTCTTAAAGGTACAGCACACCTCTACACCTTCATAACACTTACACAATTAGTGATTCTGAAGCGATTGATCATACCAACCCAAAACACCCTGAGGCTCACTTCCCAGTTTTTAATATTGTTGGATGCTATAAAGACACCATGCATTACTGATGGATGATTTCACCAAGCAAACTGAGTACTAGGAAAATTGTGAAATGATGCTAATTGGGAAATGACAGCCTGATTGGAATGGTGGACAGAGATTGGTTTTTCTGCAACTGTGCTGGCTGGTCAACTGCCAGTCTGAATTCAAGAAATACTAAGAGGTGACTTTTTTTTATTCATTCACAGGAATGACGGCTGTGCTAGTATTTATTGCCCATCCCTAGTTGCCCAGAAGGCAGTTAAGAGTCAACCCCATTGCTGTGGGTCTGGAGTCATGTATAGGTCAGACCAGATAAGGACAGCAGTTTTCATCCTTGAAGGACATCAGAGAACCAGATGGGGTTTTCGAACCATCAACAATAGATTTGTGGTCATTGTCAAACTCTTAGTTTCAGTTTTTTTTCCAAATGAATTTTATTGACTATTTTCACAGGGTTGTGAGATAGAAGTAAATCAAAGGGAACACAACTTAGGTGGTCTCTTAAAGGGATAAAAATAACCATCAGCAAATGCTTTGGTATGTTACAGTCCATGTCTAAGGATCGCTCTTGCATCAATGCTTTTCATAAAAATATTTTCTAAACAACCTGTTATTACACACTTCTGGAGCAGGTGGCTTGAACACAAATCAAATCATAGAATCCCTACACTGTGGAAGCAGGCCATTCAGCCCATCAAGTCCACATCAACCCTCTGAAGAGCATTTCACTCAAACGTATCCCCCTACCCTATCCCATATTTCCCATGCTAACCCATCCAGCTTGCGCGTCCCTGAACATTATGGGATAATTTAGCATGGCTAATCCTCCCAACTTGCACATCTTTGGACAAATTCCACACAGACGGTTGCCCAAGGGTGGAATCAAACCCTGGTCTCTGCTGTTATGAGGCACTGTGCTAACCACTGAACCACTATGCCACCCTGTAAGTACTCCTGGCTTAGAGGGAGGGATGCTATCACTGAGCCAGAAAAGCACCAACTCTAGTTATTCATATTTTCCCAGTCAATCTGCTCAAGTACATTATTTCACAGTGTCATTGTAGGTGGAACTTGAGACTGGGTCTAGTGGTAGGGACAGTACCATTGCAACCACAAGAACATAATGGCCTAGGAATTGGGAGCAGGAGTAGGTCAATCAGTCCTTTGTGCATGCTCTGCTATTTAACATGATCATGGTTGATCTTATCCTGGCCTCAACCCGACTCTCCTGCCTGCTCTCCATAGCTCTATATCATAATTTTCATCAGAAACATATCTGTTGCATTCTTGAATCGGCTAATGGATTCTACCTCCACTCTGGGGCGGTGAGTTCCACAGAATCCCAACCCTCCAAGAGGAATCTTTTCTCCCCATCTCGTTTTAAACCTATCTCCCCTCACTCTACACCTATGAACTCTTGCTCGAGGCTGTTCAACAAGGAGGAGCATTTGTGCAACGTCCACCTAACAATCCCCTTTCACATTTTACATACTGTACCACAGTGCGATCTCCCCTCATCCCTCTGAACTCCAGCAAGTACAAGCCCAAGCTGTTCAGCACCCCCTCATATGACCGCCCCTTCATCCCTGGAATCAACCTGGTGAACCTCTTCTGAACTACCTATGGGGACACCACATCCTTCCTCTAAGGACGGAGACCAGAACTGGACTCAATACTCTAGGTGTGGTCTCACCAATGCCTGATGAGACTGTAACAACACTTCTTGACTTTTAAAATCTAGTCCCTTTTGCAATAAGTAATCCAATCTGTTGTAATATTTAAGAAACTTTTGAAAAAGATTTGCAGCTCAACTTGATGATATGGATGTAGGTGAGCTCGCTGAGCTGGAAGGTTTGCTTTCAGACATTTTGTCACCATGACTAGGTAACATCATCAATGAGAATCTCCGGTGAAGCATTGGAGATATATCTCACCTCTCTACTTTTTGGTTTTGATTCCTTAAGGTGGGTAATGTCATTTCTGGTTCTTTTTTTCACGGGTAGGTAAACGGGATCTAAATTGATGTGGTTATTGATTTAGTTCCGGTTAGAATGCCATGCTTCAAGGAATCTCATGTGTGCTTTTGTTTCATTTGTTCTAGGATGCGTGTGTGTTGTCCCAGTCAAAGTGGTGCCCTTCTTTCTCTCTACGTATGGAAAATTCTACCTTCCCTTGAAAAAAGGAACTGGAAATGTCATCACCCACCTTCAGAAACCAAAACTTATAACTAGAGAGGTGGGACATATCACCAGCGCTTCACTGGAGACTCTCACTGATGATGTTGCCTCATCATGGTGATGAAACGTCTGAAAACAAGCCTTCCAGCTCAGCGAGCTAACTTCCGTATATATTTGAGAAATGGTTCAGTGTGTTTTAAATGATTTCCAGGCAGATCCCTACCTGCTCTAATGTGACTGAGTGCTTCGTCCTTCAGCTCTGCCTTTAGATGCAACCATTGGTCACTTTTGTCGAGGTAATTGGCAGCAAAGACTGTTGGGGCCAATGCGGTCGTCGTTTGCTCAGTGCACCCTGTCGGTAATCGAATGAGATTCTCAATCCCCTCAGGCGACAGGCTGTTTTCCACAATGTCTCCCATCACGTGACCTACAAAGAAAGGGCACCAATAAGGAGTCACTGAATGGGATGTAGCTCGGGGGGAGATGGGAACACTCAACTAAATCTGAAGCGCCTAAAAACCGAATGGAACAGAAATGACCAAAACAGTTTAAAAAAAAAACAAAGAACTGCAGATGCTGGAGACTGGAAATGATCAAAAATGGAAATCGCTGGAGAAATTCAGCAGATCCCGGCAGTGCGTGTGGAGTGAAAACAGGTGATTGTCTGTGTGGAGTTTGCACATTCTCCCTGTATCTGCGTGGATTTCCTTCGGGTGCTCCGGTTTCCTCCCACAGGATCGATTTGGATGCGAGCATAAGAGGTACAGTTAGTAAGTTTGCAGATGATACCAAAATTGGAGGTGTAGTGGACAGCAAAGAGGGTTACCTCAAATTACAACAGGATCTGGACCAGATGGGCCAATGGGCTGAGAAGTGGCAAATGGAGTTTAATTCAGATAAATGCGAGGTGCTGCATTTTGGGAAAGCAAATCTTAGCAGGACTTATACACTTAATGGTAAGGTCCGAGCGAGTGTTGCTGAACAAAGAGACCTTGGAGTGCAGGTTCATAGCTCCTTGAAAGTGGAGATTCAGGTAGATAGATAGTGAAGAAGGTGTTTGGTATGCTTTCCTTTATTGGTCAGAGTATTGAGTACAGGAGTTGGGAGGTCATGTTGCGGCTGTACAGGACATTGGTTAGGCCACTGTTGGAATATTGCGTGCAATTCTGGTCTCCTTCCTATCGGAAAGATGTTGTGAAACTTGAAAGGGTTCAGAAAAGACTTACAAGGACGTTGCCAGGATTGGAGGATCTGAGCTACAGGGAGAGTCTGAACAGCCTGGGGCTGTTTTTCCCGGAGCGTCGGAGGCTGAGGGGTGACCTTATAGAGGTTTACAAAATTATGAGGGGCACATGGATAGGATAAATAGACAAAGTCTTCTCCCTTGGGTTGGGCAGTCCAGAACTAGAGGGTATAGGTTTAGGGTGAGAGGGGAAAGATATAAAAGAGACCAATGGGGCAACTTTTTCACACAGAGGGTGGTGCATGTATGGAATGAGCTGCCAGAGGATGTGGTGGAGGCTGGTACAATTGCAACATTTAAGAGGCATTTGGATGTGTATATAAATAGGAAGGGTTTGGAGGGATATAGGTCGGGTGCTGGCAGGTTGTGATATCTGATCGGCATGGACAGGTTGGACCAAAGGGTCTCTTTCCATGCTGTACATCTCTATGACTCTATGTGCAGGTCAGGTCACAGTGTTCAGGGAAGTGGTCAGGTGCATTAGTCAGGGGTAAATGTAGAGTAATAGATAGGGGAATGGGTCTGGGTGGGTTACTCTGCAGAGGGTTGGTGTGGACTTGTTGGGCCGAAGGTTCTGCTTCTACGCTGTCGGGATTCTATGAAGAAAGTTAGCGTTTCAGGTCCTGTGACCCTTCTTCGTATTTTGTTTGTGGTCTTTAGTACGTGCGTATGCATCTGCAGATCAGTCTTGACAGTCCATTCTTGGCTGACACAGGGATTTTTGAAGTAAGGCCCACAGCCGGCTGACAAGATGCAAAGTGTGTGACCTTGAGACTGCTGGACAAAGTTTTGAAATGCGTTGCTTCTGTTTTTGCTTAACGAGAAGGTGGTCTCTCTGAACTTGTGTGCAAGGGAGGAACTGGGTGTCCGGGCCTGACCAGATATAAACTGAGTGAAACTGAGGACTGCAGGTGTTGGAGAGTCAGAGTCAAAAAGGTGTGGCGCTGGTAAAGCACAGCAGATCATGGCGCATCTGAGGAGCAGGAGAGTCAACGTGGGGCTTACGTCCGAAGTGTCGACTCTCCTTCTCCTTGGATGCTGCGTGACCTGCTGTGCTTTTCCAGTGCCACACTTTTGGACTCAAATAAGAACTGACGCAGTGTGCCTTTCAGAAAGCCTTGGATAGTAAGCTGAAGCTCCAGTTGCAGGTGGACTTTGCACGTACTGCCTTTAGGCTTGGGGAAAGCCACAAGGAGAGAGTTGGGGACTAAGGCAGCTGAAACTGGAGTTGTCCCCCTAGTGTGTGAGTGTTAGCATGAATGACATGCTTCACCATAGAAACATTACGAGTTTGATAGGGTTAGGCCAATCGCCGGATGTGACGTGGTCTGGCCAACCACTCGAGTGGTTAAAAAGCCTTATCCAGTCACCTCACTATGGAGTCTTGCGTGTGGAAAAACCACTTGCTGGTCTCAGGAGTATACTTGTAATGAATACATACTCACAATACAGGAGATGCATGAAAGTAAAAGATTTCTCATATAATAAAACCAAAGAACTGCAGATGCTGAAGATCTGAAAACAAGACCCAGGTTTTTCCAGCCGTATCGTAAAAGACTTGTCAAGTTTACTTGGAATCCGATTACCAATTGTCTGAAGTTGGTGTTCTGTATTTGTTCTGCTTCTGTACTCATTTCTGTCTGTTTAGATTTCTCATGAGTGTGCGAACACCTCTGTCAAATAACCTCTCTACTGTCCTTATAAACCACAAAATTGAAGTCTCTCATCTTCGGAAACATTCTCACATGAATCCTTTCTGAAAAGAATATACTTTCTGAAACCTCACGAGGGCTAGTTTCTCATTGATTTGTTTGCCCAGGGAAGACTAGCAATTCCAAGTGGGCGTGTGGGAAAACTCTCCTCACTCTATACTGGAATCACCAGCTCTCCTCAAAGCAGGGTAAGAGGCACAGTTCGATTTGATTAGATTCCCTACAGTACGGAAACAGTCTATTCCCCTCCTAAGTCCATACCGAAGAGTAACCCACCCAAACCTATTCCCCTACATTTACCCCTGACTCATTTACCTTACACTATGGGCAATTTTGTCTGGCCAATTCACCTGACCTGCACACCTTTGGATTGTGGGAGGAAACTGGAGCACCTGGAGGAAACCCACACAGACACGGGGAAAATGTGCAAACTGCACACAGACTGTCACCCAAGGCTGGATTCGAACCGGGTGCTAACCACTGAGCCATCCTGCCACCCCCATTGTATATTGTGTATGTTTGGTAATGCAAGTAGTCAATGGACATCCTCAGCATCTCTGCGATATCGAGCAAGCTTGGTTTACTGAGGTGATATCTTATATTCCTCCACCAGGCTGTATTTTCTCTGAGATGTTCTCCACTGTCTGGAGCTGGTCATTGCCTTGGCTCTTGTGTGGTCCAAGTAACTTATCAGCCCAAGCCTTACCCTGACCTCTCCATACACAGACATAGACAGCTTCAGCATCTAAGGAGATGTGGAAAGGATTGAAAACTTAATTGGTAAACCTCCATCCTTCTCATGTTAGGATCAGGAAGTAAGTCATACGAACATAAGAACGTGAGAAATAGGAGCAGGAGTAGGCCATCTGGCCCCTTAAGCCCGGTCCGCCATTCAGTAAGATCATGGCTGGTCTTTTTGTGGACTCTGCTCCACTTACCCATCCACTTATCAAAACCCTTAATCCCTTTACTGTTTAAAAATCTAACTTTGCCTTAAAAAATTCAATGAGGCAGCTTAAACTGCTTCACTGGGCAGGGAATTCCACCGATTCACAACGTCCTTCCTGTAGCAGGGAGACCAGACTTACCCGCAATATTTCAAAAGTGGCCTGTACAGCTGCAACATGACCTCCCAACTCTTATACTCTATGCACTGACCAATAAAGGCAAGCGTACCAAACACCTTCTCTACTGTCCTATCTACCTTAATGAACAGTAAGTCCAATGAAGATATCTGACACAGGACTTTACAATGATGCACTGCCAGTCATCTCCTGGCCCTGACTGACGACAGCATCAACACTTTGTGTCTGGCCTGACACTGAAGGTCCTTTCTCCTCTTATTTCCATTGAGTTCGTGTCAGCTCCTCAACGACTCAGCTCCCTGTGCAGTTTCTCGAATCTCAACTACAATTATGAACCAAACTTTTAGGAAAGGCAGTCCCATTTTTCCTGGTAATACAAGGTTAACCTCCCAATTGATAACTGAACTCAGAATCCCTCTTCCAGCTGTGAAGTTTTGTTTACCTCTTGCGCGGATGTACAGGTAGGACTTGGTGTCTGGAACCATATTGGAAGGTTTCGGTTCATACACTTGATAGGAACTCTTCACTAATAACAAAACAGAGAAATAAAAGATCATGAAGAAGTTCTGTTGCCTTTTGACATGAGATTGATTTATAAATGGAATGCAATACTTGCCACGTGGATCAATGGGAATGCTTTGTTCTTCCGTCTTCAAGACACCCTCCCCCTGGAACAAAAGTCAAGACATTCACAATTCCAGTGAGGAAAACTAGACTAGATTCCCTACAGTGTGGAAACAGGCCTTTCAGCCCAAGATGTTCACACTAGCCCTCCAAAGAGCAACCCACCCAGACCCATTTCCCTCTTACTAATGCACCTAGCACTATAGGCAATTTAGCATGACCAATTCGCCTCACCTGCACATCTTTGGACTGTGGGAGGAAACCAGAGCACCTGAAGGAAACCCACAAAGACATGGGGAGAATATGCAAACTCCACACAGACAGTTACCCAAGGTTGGAATTGAACCTGGGACCCTGGTGCTGTAAGGCAGCAGTGCTAGCCACTGAGCCAACTACTTGTGGGATAGACAGTTCTGACTCAGAGAGGTCTCACTGCACTGAGGGAAGCAATTTGGATCACCATTGTGCTATTTTCTGTTAAATCAATAGGTGGCACGGTGGCTCAGTGGTTAGTACTGCTGCCTCACAGCATCAGAGAGCTGGGTTCAATTCCTGCCTCAGGTAACTGTCTGTGTTTAGTTTGCACATTCTCCTCATGTGTGCGTGTGTTTCCTTCCACAGGCCAAAAATGTACAGGTTAGGTGAATTGGCTACGTTAAATTATCTGTAGTGTTAGGTGAAGGGGTAAATATAGAGGAATAGGTCTGGGTGGGTTGCTCTTCAGAGAGTCGGTGTGGATTTGTTGGGCCGAGGGGCCTGCAATCTAATCACTCATAAAAGAGTAGTACTGCAGTCTTTGAGAATGAAGAGTGCTGCACAACTGGATGCTCAATTGTTCACATCAATGATTTATAATCCACTTGATCCTTGTGTTGACAGTCACCTACTTTCCAGACGTTAAGAGGTAAGGTTGTACATGGTCACTTGAAGGAGAAGCAACTCACTCATTTCATGCACCAGCTTACAATTATTTCCACCGAATGTAACAGAGCTGAGCAATGGTTGTTTTTTATGCATTCACAGGATGATGGCATTGCTGGCCAGTCCAGTATTTATTGCCCATCCGAAATTGTTAAGAGTCAACAGTTTGTTGTGGGTCTGGAGTCACATGTCGGCCAGACCAAGTAAGATTGGCAACTTCCTGCCTTAAAGGACATTAGTGTCAATGCATTAGGACAAAGTGCCATCATGTGTCCCATTTCACCCATTTTGAATTTAATGAAACAGATAGTTTTTGAACTTATATTCTCAGAGAAAAAAATAATGTAAGGTTTTTGCTCCATTAATTTCAACATTTTCCAGTTACCTTTAACTTGAGGTGATGTCTGCTGCAAGTAAATGGGGAGATGATGGCCTAGTGGTATGATCACTGGATTGTTCATCCAGAGACCCAAGTAATGGCGTAGGGACCTTGGTTGTAATCCTGTCACAACACTTGGAGTAATTTGAATTCTATTTTAAAAAATCTCTGGAAAAAACCCACCTTGGTTCACTAATGTTCTTTAGGGAAGGAAACTGCCAACCTTACCTAGTCTGGCCTACATGTGACTCCAGACCCACAACAATGTGGCTAACTCTTAACTATCCCTCTGGGCAATTCGGGATGGGTGATAAATGCTGGGCCTAGCCACAGGATGTTGCCTCATCCTGTGAATGAATAAAGGAAACAAAACTCAGGTTGTAAGTTTGCTTGCTGAGCTGGTAGGTTTGTTCTCAGACATTTCATCACCATGCTAGGGAACATTATCAGTGAGCCTCCCTTGAAGCCCTGTGTTCTGTCCTAGCGCACAGGACACGCACGGAAATCCCCCAGAGGCCTGGCGTTCAAACCAGAACTCAATAAACACATCGATTTGGATGCCATTGACCAAACTCTGAGGAAAAGAACCGGAAATAACATCACTCACCCTTAACAGACAAAGAGACGGAAATAGAAAGCAGGACAGAACACCAGAGTTCACCGGAGACTCACTAATGATGTTACCTAGCATGGTGATGAAACATCTAAGAACAATCCTACCAGATCAGTGAGCAAACCACCAACCTGAACCTCAACCTGAGCTGCAAATCTTCTCAAACATCACAGGGAAAAAACTTCTATAAAGAAAACATGCATATTAGGAAAACATTATTTAAATTGAGATGACAAACAGGTAACATTAGCCCTGTTTCTTTTATTAGTGGAGTGGGTGGTGACAGATAGGGATGGGAAGGGCATGGAGGGGGCAGCTCAGGACATGATTGGCGGGTACTCAGTGGGTCCAGAAAAAACAATTGCGGTGGCATGGTGGCTCAGTGGTTAGATCTGCTGCCTCAGAGGGACCCAGGTTTGATTCCAGCCTCGGGTGACCGACTGTGCGGACTTTGCACATTCTCCCCTGTCTGCCTGGGTTTTGTCTGGGTGCTCCGGTTTCCTCCCACAGTCCGAAGATGTGCAGGGTAGGGTGGATTGGCTGTGGGAAATTACCCACAGTGTTTAGGGATGTGCATTAGTCAGGGTTAAATGTAGGGTCGGGGAATGGGTTTGGGTGGGATACTGTCCCATTTGGACCTGTTGGGCCGAAGTGTCTGTTTCCACTCTGTAGGGATTCTATGATACCAGACCTTCCATCACTTTATCTGATTTCGGATTTCCAACAAGAGTAGCATTTTGCTTTGTCGTGTTTTATTTAACTTGCTAACATTTTTTGACAGTTAAGACCTGCTTAAGTGCATCACAAACTAAAGCTGGAGTGCATTGTGGGTACTGCAAATGTTCACCTATCGAGACTCCGAATTGGGTTTTTATTCACAGTAATCGTGCATTCCAGCATACTCCGACAAAAAAGGTAGGGCGAGTCAAATTCTTAAGTCCAAGTATTTCAGAAGACAGTTCAGACCTTGCTGGTTTAGCTGCCAGATGGTGGTACAGTGGCTCAGTGGTTAGCACTGCTGCCTCACAACACCAGGGACCTACGTTCGATTTCAGCCTTGGGCAACTGTCTGTGTGGGCTTGCTCCGGTTTCCTCCTGCAATTTAAATGATGTGCAGGCCAGGTGAATTGGCCAAACTCAATTGTCCCATAGTGCGAGGTACATTAGTCAGGGGTAAATGTAGGGGAATGGGTTTGGGTGGGTTACTCTTCAGAGGGTCAGTTTGGGCTGAAGGGCCTGTTTCCATACTGTAGGGAATCGAGACTACAGATCAGGACAGTCAACAGAAGCAAACACCAGTCTGGGAATTCAATGTTAACTTCACTGATGCCAGTGATGTCAAATATCATTTATTTAATCCAAATTATATCCCTTTGCCGCTGAAATACGATCTGACTGCATACTCCAACATCATTAAGATACACCTACTATTTCAGTGACACTGCATAAATTGCACTCATGCCAAAGCACTCTTATTGGTAAGTATTTATAACATAGAGCAAAGAAACATGCACTCACCAGCACTTTCAGTTTCTTCATAACAGCATCACTTATTTGGATATCACCCATGCTGTATACGATTACTGTGATGGGCATATCGCCAATGGTTAGAGGAACCACAGAGAAATATACGGGAACAGCTGAGTTTGCTTGAACTGTCACAGTTCTTTCATGATTCGCGCCTGTGGCAGGACTGCAAAGATTATCCACGGGCTTCATATATACCTTCACCTGGTTGCATTGCAAAAGGTGTGAGGTTAACACAAATGGCATTGATACAAAATAGAACATTGTTGAACAAAAGACACATTTTACTGAATGGTTACATGTTGCACACATCAGGACAATTCTCAAGAATACCAGTTCATCTGGGAAATTGACTTTTGTATCTTCTGAGAAGACAGTGCAGGCTGGTTAGTTAGTGGATTTCTTAATGTTGAAGTAGGGCACATCTAGCCATCCTGAGGGATAATGACCGTCATGAGAGGATTGATTCTTGCTGTATGCCACACAAAGACTCTTGTTCCTGAGGAGTACCCAGTTTACCTCAGATTACCCTGTAAAGATACAGTCCCTCAATGATTTAAGCTGCAACTGAAGCTAACTAGAAACACAAGTGGTACTCACCACTAACAGGATGCTGTTGCAAAGCCGAAACGGCAATTTGCCTTTAACACTAAAGCCAGACTAATGTGGTATGTGAATTTCAGTGCCAGTGTGATGCCAGGTAGGAAGGCTGGACATTCCAAAGATCGCTGTATCGAATCAAACAGTAAGTCCCTTTGGTTGTTTGCACCAAACAAGTTATTGGCCATTCCCAAACTACTTGCGATTGCATAGCTCGCAGCGCAGAGTCCAACTTTAGACATGATTCTGCATTTGGACAGCATTTGCTTAATAATTCTGAGTGTGTGGGTGATTACACTGATAGCCAATTCAGGATTGGCAGTCAGGCTTACAGTGCACATAATGGCACACGTGCACATACTGGAAGCTACATATAGCACCATACAAGGCCCTGTCTTTACAAGCAGAAAAATAAAATTTGCATGCACTGCATCCATTTCAATGCAACAAAGTTGGTCATAGCCATTCAAAATAGGCCATAATTGGTTAATTTCTCAAAAATAATTACAGGACATGCGTATTAATGATGGAAAAGAAACAAAGAAATTCATGGTGAAATATCTATCACACCAGTCTGGCCTACAGGAGGTGATGTCTTATTTCTTTCAGTCTCTTCCAATTCCTTCCAGTTTTCATTTTGTTGTTGTTAAAATGTTGTTTGCACATCTCTTTCCTTACCTAGTTGAGAATTTGCTCTTTCACTGTCTTTGTTTTCTTCCTTCTTTCATGGGGATTCACAGGAAAATGTGAGAGGTGACAACTAGTTCTTACTGGAGAATTTCTGATTTCACCATCCAGGTAACAAAAACAGAGAGAGAGAGAGAGATGTTTTGATGCAATTTCTTGCAGTGTGGGGGCTTTTCCACTGCACTAAACCCACAATTTGATGGCATAAATTTACATATCCTTAAATATATATTTTGTCGGTGAGCTGTTTTACCAACTGAAGCAGAAGGTGGTATTTTCCCTATAACGGGGGAGATGTGGTAGAGTCCTTTTCCACCAGATGAGGAAGGAATGACCAAAATTTATGTCGCACCTTTATTCACCTTGCTTTGCCTCGATGCACTTTTCTGCCAACAAAGTACTTTTAAAGTGTAGATGACATTGCAATTTGGGTAGCAACACTCAGTTGTGATCAATGATCTCCCACAATCCTAGACAATTGCTTTTAGCGATATTCCCTGGACAGATTATCTCTACTCTTCTTAGCAATATTCATTCACCTGGGAGGACAAATAGCTTATCCATTTCATTTATGTATTAACATAAGCAAATCTGACTGGGTGGGATGGTGGATCAGTGTGTAGCATGGCTGCCTCCCAGCACCAGGGACACAGATACGATTCTAGCCTCAGGCGACTGTCTGTGTGGAGCTTGCATGTTCACCCTGTGTCTGTGTGGGGTTCCTCCTGCAGTTCAAAGTTGTGGAGGTTAAGTATTTTGGTCATGCTAAATTGCCCCATAATTTTCCAGGGATGTCAAGGATAGGTGCATTAGCCATGGTAAGGGGGGGTGGGGGGTGGTCTGGGTAGGATGTTCTTCAGAGGGTCATTGAAGAATTGATGGGCTGAATGGTCTCTTTATGCACTATCTATCTGCAGCGTCCCCAATATACTATTTCCTTCCAAGGTACGTTTAACAAACTGATCAACAGCTGAGAGGATCGGTTTGGCAATCAGCTTCAGACCCTCCCACATGACATGAATTATATCAGGTCAGATGTAAAATAAATGGCCAACTTTTCCTGCATCCTGATTAATCTCCAACTGAGGTAAATAACAATATAAAGGATGAACATTTCGAAAGGCGAATTTTGCACAAAAAAAAGTCCTTTAATCTAATTGAAATAAATAACTCTGACAGGAGCCAAAGAATGATTTGTTTTCCTGATCATGACATCATTTCTGGGCAGTGCAAATGTGACCCATCTCCCTATGTAGATGACAACTTGAGCCTGAGGTGAGAAATAGAGCCAACTGAGTTGTCAAGTTTTTAGAATCTTGCATGCCTACATACGCGTATCAACAGATTCAAGAACAGCTCCTTCCCCGCTGTTATTAGAATTCTGAATGGACCTCTCAAATTTCAAATTGAAGTGTTGATCTCGCTGTTTGTGCACCTTCTCTACAACCATAACATTGCATTCCTTGCTCTGTTCTATTACCCTGAGCACTTTGTATGGTATGATCTGCCTGTACTGCACACAAAACAAAGCCTTTCACTGCATTGAGGTACATGTGACAATAATAAATCAAGCCAAGTTAAAAAGCAGAGACTTGGGATGGTCCGAGGAAAAAGGTTTGCTTTTTAGGAAGAGGTTAGTGCCTGCTAATGCGCAAAGGATGTGTAAATGGGTGCTGCAAAAATAAAATCTGAGACCTGGAAGTTTTTGTCTACAGTTTAGAGCGAAATGGTCCTGACCAGAAGCAATGAGGCCAGGGGCTCTTAGCTGGTTGGGTGAAAAAGGAACACTGACATGACCCAAAGAAGAGAAGGTTCGCAGAAATGTCCCTTTCTGATGACAGCAAAACTCATGTGCGCAAGGGCAAAGACATTGACAGTGGTAATGTCACTGTGCCAGCAAAAGTTGGCCAAATTTCTGGGATTTGGTATAATTGGACTTCAAGCTTGAAGTCTGGAATAAAGAACTGGCCTAATGGTAACCAGTGTTGATTGCCACAAAAGCCCATTTGGTTGAGTTGAGGGAGGGAAATCTGCCATCCTTACCTCGCCTGGCCTGTAGGTGAATCCAGGCCCATGATCCTGGAGTTGACACTTAAAAGCCCTCCAGGCAATCAGGGATGGGTATTAAATGCCAGCCTAGCCAGTGACACTCACATTTCCATGATTAAATTAAAACAAAATGATTTTGTAGAATTTGACTCATGTCTCACGCAACGTGACAAAGGAACCAAGAGACTATTTGGAAAAGAATATCTTGGTCTTTGCAGACTTTGAGACCATATCTGATGGAAGGTTTGTGGGATCTATTGTGCTGTACTGTCTACTTAATGTGAAGTCTATCATTGCTTTTGAAGCACCATTTCCCCTGTTAATCAATTGAATTATGTCGACTTCAGTTTGAGGAGCAATTCTTGTTCCCCTTGGTTCTTCCCTTCCAACTAATATCTTCTGCCACACCAGCCTTCATTTCTTTTGCAACATAAGGTTACATTTGATTTACACTTCCAATGGATTCTAACTGGTTTGAAAGGTGATGCAAAGTTGTCATTTTTTGTTTGCATGGGAAATCATATACTCTTAACTGAGGAGGAATTTCTTCCCTCAGAGGGTGAGTCCATGGAATTCTCTATTGCAGAGGGCTGTTGAGGTTGGGTCAGGATTATTTTCATAGTTTAGAGAGGCAGATTCTAAAAGATTAAGGGAATCAAGGATATTAGGGGTATCACGGGAAAGTAGAGTTGAGGATTATCAGATTGGCCATGATCTCATTGAATGGTGGAGCTGGCTCAATGGGCTGAATAGCCTTCAACTGCTCCTACGTCTAAGGTCTTCAGGGCTTGGAGCTCAAGTTTGTTTGTTTATTTACCATCTGCAGACCTTCAACACATTGCTTGCACATTCCTGTCATGAGAGACATGATGCAGAATCATAACTTTAGTGATTGGAACCAAGTGGATCTTGTTGACTAGGAGATCCTTGATTGGGGTTATTAACTTGGGCCAATCAGGAGGCATTAGCTGACCCAATATAAACAGGGGATGCACTCCCTTTTTGATTTTCTCAGAAACCTTCTCCTCTGCTTTTGGCTGCACTTCAGTCCCACGCTCCTGATCTTCGGGCACCCGGTACGGAGGAGGGAGGGCAGGTCCGAGGACCTCCTCGTGGGTCTGCTCCTGGGCCTGGCCAAACTGGCCATCAACAGGTCCAGGCAGCGGGCCGTGGAGGGGGTCGTTAGGGCCGACTGCCTGCCCCTCTTCCGGGGTTATGTTAGAGCCCGGGTGTCCTTGGAGAAGGAGCACGCGGTGTCCGCCGACACCCTGGAGTCGTTCAGGGAGAGGTGGGCGCCGCAGGGAGTGGAGTGCATCATTTCTCCCTCCAACTCTATTTTGATTTGATCCCTACCCTCCCCTTCACTGTTTTGCTCACACAGCATTGCCCTGTGGTTTGAAGGGCAGTGCTTGTCACTGGCCACTCGGGTGTTTTTTCTATCTTCCTGGTGGTGGAAATTGAATAAAGATTCGTACACTTTGTGTCTTTCACTGTGTCTCACACCTGCGCACACACACCATGGGTGCTGGGGAAAAAATAAGCACTACCGCACTTAGGCGGTAGTGTGGAAAAAAAAAAAAAAAAAAAAAAAAAAAAAAAAAAAAAAAAAAAAAAAAAAGGAATGCTAGCCCAAAAAAAAAAAAAAGAGAAAGAAAAAAAAAGGAAAAAAAAAAAAAAAAAAAAAAAAAAATATAAACAGGGGATGCACTCCCTTTTTGATTTTCTCAGAAACCTTCTCCTCTGCTTTTGGCTGCACTTCAGTCCCACGCTCCTGATCTTCGGGCACCCGGTACGGAGGAGGGAGGGCAGGTCCGAGGACCTCCTCGTGGGTCTGCTCCTGGGCCTGGCCAAACTGGCCATCAACAGGTCCAGGCAGCGGGCCGTGGAGGGGGTCGTTAGGGCCGACTGCCTGCCCCTCTTCCGGGGTTATGTTAGAGCCCGGGTGTCCTTGGAGAAGGAGCACGCGGTGTCCGCCGACACCCTGGAGTCGTTCAGGGAGAGGTGGGCGCCGCAGGGAGTGGAGTGCATCATTTCTCCCTCCAACTCTATTTTGATTTGATCCCTACCCTCCCCTTCACTGTTTTGCTCACACAGCATTGCCCTGTGGTTTGAAGGGCAGTGCTTGTCACTGGCCACTCGGGTGTTTTTTCTATCTTCCTGGTGGTGGAAATTGAATAAAGATTTGTGCACTTTGTGTCTTTTCACTGTGTCTCACACCTGCACACACACACCATGGGTGCTGGGGAAAAAAATAAGCACTACCGCACTTAGGCGGTAGTGTGGGGGTTAAATTTAAAAAAAAAAAAAAAAAAAAAAGATAATAATAAAAAAAAAAAAAAAATATAAACAGGGGATGCACTCCCTTTTTGATTTTCTCAGAAACCTTCTCCTCTGCTTTTGGCTGCACTTCAGTCCCACGCTCCTGATCTTCGGGCACCCGGTACGGAGGAGGGAGGGCAGGTCCGAGGACCTCCTCGTGGGTCTGCTCCTGGGCCTGGCCAAACTGGCCATCAACAGGTCCAGGCAGCGGGCCGTGGAGGGGGTCGTTAGGGCCGACTGCCTGCCCCTCTTCCGCGGTTACATTAGAGCCCGGGTGTCCTTGGAGAAGGAGCACGCGGTGTCCACCAACACCCTGGAGTCGTTCAGGGAGAGGTGGGCACCGCAGGGAGTGGAGTGCATTATTTCCCCTCCAACTCTATTTTGATTTAGTCCCTACCCTCCCTTTCACTGTTTTGATCACTCAGCATTGCCCTTTGATGTGAAGGGCAGTGCTTGTCACTGGCTACTCGGGTGTCTTTCCTATCTTCCTGGTGTTGGAAATTGAATAAAGATTCGTGCACCTTGTGTCTCTCACTGTCTCTCACACCTACACACACACACCATGGGTGCTGGGGAAAAAAAATAGTAAGAACTACCGCAGTTAGGCGGTAGTATGGGGGTTACCCATCCACAAGACATACTAATCAGACTGCCCTCGGCTAACCTTCCTGCAGGAAGAAAGCCTCATCTTCCACCTCGGAACACTTCAACCCCAGGGCATCAAGTGGACTTCAACAGTTTCCTCATTTCCCCTCCCCCCACCTCACCCCAGTTCCAAACTTCCAGCTCAGCACTGTCCCCATGTCTTGTCTTACCTGCCTATCTCCTTTTCCACCTATCCACTCCACCCTCCCCCACCCCCCCCGACCTATCACCTTCATCCCCTCCCCCACTCACCTATTGTACTCTATGCTACTTTCTCCCCACCCCCACCCTCCTCTCACTTATCTCTCTACCCTTCAGGCTCTCTGCCTGTATTCCTGATGAAGGGCTTTTGCCCTAAAAGGTTAATTTTACTGCTCCTCAGATACTGTGCTCTTCCAGCACCACTAATCCAGAATCTGGTTTCCAGCATCTGCAGTCATTGTTTTTACCTTGCTGGCATAGATTGGCTGACTGGCAGAAGGCAGAGAGTAGGGTTGAAGGGCTGTTTTTCAGGATGGCAGCTGGTGATTTGCGTGGGGGTCAGTGCGGGGACCACAACTATTCACATTATACATTCACGATCTCGACGGAGGAGCTGAGGGCGTTGTTGCTATGTTCACAGGTGACGCAAAGGTCAGGGAAGGGGCAGGTAGTGTGAGGAAGCAGGAGGGGGCCTGCAGAAGAACTTGGACAGGCTAGGGGAGTGGGCAAAGCATTGGCAGATGGAATACAATGTGGGAAAGTGTGAGGTTATTCACTTTGGTCAGCAGAGTAGAGGTGCATGCTATTTTCAAAATGGGGAAAGGCTTAGGAAATCAAAAGCACAAAGGGACCTGGGAACCCTTGTTCTTAATTCTCTTCAGGTTAACATGCATGTTCAGTAGGCAGGTAGGAAATGTAATGTTAACATTCATTTCAAAAGAACTGGAATACAAGGGCAGGGATGTACTGCTGAGGCTGGATAAGGCTCTGGTCAGAGTGCATTTGGAATATTGTGAGCAGTTTTGGGCGCTGTATCTAAGGAACAATGCTCTGGCCTTGGAGGGGGCTGAGAGGATGTTTACAAGAATAATCCCAGGGATGAAGGGTTTGTCATATAAGGAGTGGTTGAAGAATCTGGATCTGTAATCAGTAGAGTTTAGAAGGATGAGGGGGGAATCTAATTGAAACTTACAAAATACTGAGAAAAAGGAGAAAGTGAGGACTGCATGGGCTAGAGCTCTGAGTCAAGACTGTAGTGCTGGAAAAGCACAGCAAGTCAGGCTGCATCCAAGGAACAGAAGACTTGACGTTTCTGGACATTTCCTGATAAAGGGCTATGCCCGAAACGTCAATTCTCCTGTTCCTCAGATGTTGCCTGACCTGCCGTGCTTTTCCAACACCACTCGGATAGAATGGATGTGGAGAAGATGTTTCCACCTGTAGGAGAGACTATAACCCAAGGGCACAGCCTCAGAGTGAAGGGATGAGATGAGGAAGATATTCTTCAATAGAGAGTGGTGAATCTGTGGAAATCATTGCTGCCGTGCACTGCAGAGGTCAAGTCATTGAGTTTAAGCCAGAGATAGACAAGTTCTTGATCATCAAGGGGATCAAGGGTAACAGGGAGAAGGCAGGAAAATGGGGTTGAGAAACATATCAGCAGTGACTGAATGGTCTAATTGTGCTCCTATATCTTATAGTCTTATTTAGTTTAAAATAGTACCTGAATTTTTTCATAGTGGTAATTGTACAATACCGCCCTCACTTCCAGTTGCTCATTTCTTTTGACTGAATACGGTAGCCGCAAAGATATGAAGAAAACTTTGAAAACCTTTATTGTCTTTGGCTCCGCAACACAAAAACCTGAAGGTAACAAAAAGAAGTTACATGAATTATTGAATATGCATGTATGTCTCATGGCCTCAAAATCACACGTTCCTAAAATAATCTTACTAGAATTACATTGTTCTTAACGAAGCACCATTTAAATTTTTGCTTTGGAAGGAGTAAGAATCTCTCAATGCATTTAACTGATGCTTGAATTTTGCAGCACCTTAATTTTGCCTATCAATATTTTGCGCATTCCAAAAAACAGAGGATTGATATCATGCTCCTTTTGTATCAAGGATGGGGATGCACACATATAAACTAGAGGTGAGAGCATTCAGCCTCAGTATAAACTAACTGCAGATAGACTGAAGAGAAGGTAAATGGAAGATAAAATCCCTACAGTGTGGAACCAGGCCATTCAGCCTATCAAGCCCTCACCCACCCCTCCAAATAGCATCTCACTCAGAGCCTATCCCTGTAACCCTGCATTTCTCATGGCCAATCCATCAAGCCTGTACATCCTTGGACACTACAGTGCAATTGAGCATGGCCAATCCACCGACTGTGCACAGTATTGGACTGTGGGAGGAAACCAGCGCACTCAGAGGGAACCCATACGGATACGGGGAGAATATGCAAACTCCGCACTGACAATCACCAGACGGTGTGGAAATGAACCCAGGTCCCTGGCGCTGTGAGGCAGCAGTGCTAACCACTGAGCCATCATGCAACGTTGAACCACCCATATCTCTTGCCTTATCATGCAGGATTAATCTATACTCCAAAATGTTGTATCTCACACTACTTCTCATGTTATATAATATTAACTTATATTTTAGCTATTTTTATTTCAAATATATACTTTATTCATTAAAAAAATCCTCCTATACAGGGGCAGCTCAGTTTTCGAGCACTGCTGCCTCACAGAATCAGGGTCCCGGGTTCGATTCCACACTCAGGTCACTGTCTGTGTGGAGTTTGCACGTTCTCCCCGTGTCTGCATAGATTTCCTCCGGGTGCTCTGGTTTCCTCCCACAGTCCAATGATGTGCAGGTGAGGGTGGATTGGCCATGGGAAAAGGAGGATTAAAGGGGTCGGATGGGGGTGTGGATCTGGGTGGGATGCTTTTCAGGGGATCGGTGTGGACTTGATAGGCCGAATGGCCTATTTCCACATGATAAGATTCCATGATGCATGCATATTCACGCAAACAATTTCGTTCTGTACAGTAGCCTACAGAGAAACAAACATTGGAGTTTGATTTTATCCAACAAACAAACCAAAGATATTTCTTACTAGCACAAGACTATATTTACATATATTTGAGGCACCAGGAAGGTCTGATAATTGAACAGACCCCCATTTACCTTCAGCAGGAAGACCCCAGATGGTGGTCTTTCCCCACTGCCCCTCGGCAGCAGCTGCCCCAAGCTTTAATGTGTCCCTCAGCACGTAGTTCTGGACCTTGGAATGTGCCGGTCTACAACACTCGGTCAGGATCAACTCCTTCCTCTGGAAGGCCAATAAGTTTCGGACAGACCAAAGTGCACCTTTCACCGAGGTAATGGTCTTCCAGGCGCAGTCGATGTTTGTCTCGATGTGTGTCTCGGGGAACAGCCCGTAGACACGGTGTCACGGAGCTGTTCGGGACGAACCTCGACATAAACCACTGCATCTCCCTCCAGACTCCCTTTACAAAGGCACGCTCCAGAGGGAGATGTCTGACAGTCTGTACCCACTCTTCCACAGTGAGGCCAGGGTGTGATCGCACGGAGAGTCTGGGCGTACGTGAAGTATCGAATGGGTAGTGCCCTTCTCACCACCAGCCAAGTGATGTCTTGGTGCTTGTTAGAAAGGCCTGGTGATGAGGCATTCTGTCAAATGATTTTGACAGTCTGTTTATAATTAACAACTGGTTCACAGAAGATGCAAAAGTATTGTTGTACTATACACTGAGAGTAGTTGGAAACACTTATAGTAAGAAATTTAATTTAATGCCACGATCATCTCATAAATTAATGTCAGTGCGGGCAAGTGTCTCACCTTTATTGTTAAACATGCCAACTGCCTGAACTTCCCACGTTGTTATTGAATCGGGGAGGACAACAGTAAACCTGGAACCAATAAGAATAAGGCTGAGAAGATGAACTCATCCTAAAGAAACCATAACCCCTTTCTTTCTGTAAGTCACCATTCCAATGTTAGTCAGCACTTTTCATTTCCAAATCTTTCAGCCTGTTGGTACCTTCCACATGTATGAACTCCTTCCAAGTGGGACACCCCAGCCCTACTAAAGTTGTGAAACCTCCCTTGATACTGATATAATGTTGCACGTTTGACCTTTTTAACTTATCTTCAGCTTTTGGGACATTTCCTCGTACCATCCACTGTCTCAATTGAGTGGGGTCTGCACTCATCTCTCTGCATCTTTACCTCTTCAATTGATTCAATGGGAGGTGGTGGTATAGTGGCGATGTGCCTGGGCTAATCCTCCAGAACTACAGGGACATGAGTTTGAATCCCACCATGAAAATGGTGAAATGTTGGTGGCAAAACGTTTAGCCTTGCTGCCTCACAGTATAAAGGTCATGGGATCGGTTCCACTCCTGGTTGACAGTCTGTGTGGTGTTTGCACATTCTCCCTGCATCTGTGTGGGTTTCCTCTGTGTGCTCAGGTTTCCTCCCACAGTTGAAAAGTGTGGTGCTGGAAAAGCACAGCAGGCCAGGCAGCATCTGAGGAGCAGGCGAATCGACGTTTCGGGCATAAGCCCTTCTTCAGGAATCGCTTATGCCCGAAACGTCGATTCTCCTGCTCCTCGGATGCTGCCTGGCCTGCTGTGTTTTTCCAGCACCACACTTTTCAACTCTGGTCTCCAGCATCTGCAGTCCTCATTTTCTCCTAGTTTCCTCCCACTGTCCACAGTTGTGCCAGCGGTTAGTTGGGTTGGCCATGGGAAATATTGCCCAGTAGTGTTCAGGGACGTGCAGGCTAGGTAGGTCAGCCATTGTTAATGAGGAGTTAGGGAAATGGAATAGGTTCTCTTTGGAGGATCAGTGCAGAATTGATGGGCTAAATAGTCTGTATTTGCACTGTAGGGATTCAGTGAACTGAAACTGTATCACGACTTGGTTCACTTCCAGCACCATCACTATTATTCTGCTGCCTTCCAAGCATATAACCTTGGTCATCTCCCATTTGACATCCGCCCAAAACAGAACATCAGTTTTACAGTTAATCTGACAACCAAGGCACCACTGAGACACTTTAGTAGCACTGTGTATAAAGCAAGAGATGCTCTACAGCAACTCACCACAGCTCTTTGGACAGCGTCTTCCAAAATCGCTACCTCCACCATCTAGAAGGACAAAGGCAAACAGGGACATTGGAAGACCACCCCTGCAAATTCCGCTCAGAGCCAATCACCATCCCAACTTGGAAATATACTGTCTCTCCTTCGTTGTCGCTAGGTCAAAATTCCACAACTGTCAAGGTAATAGCACTGTGGGCCTTTTTTATCCCCCAGGTACCACAGAGATTCAGAAAGGCAGCTCACTGCCACCTTCTGAGGAACTGTTCAGAATGGGCAATATATGCTGGCCCAGCCAACAATGCTGAGGGGGTGTCAGTGAGTAACAAACTGAAGGGCCTCAAGTTCACACATGTGCAGTGGCAGCTGGTATGAAGAGGCAAGGATAGAGCAGGGAAACTGTTCTTCAGACGGGAGTCGACTGCAATTGATGGAACAAATATATAGTTGAGAACTCATCTCAGGGTTACTTGCAACTATGGTCAAAACAGAACATAGGAGCAAGAGAAGACCATTTCGCTCTTCAAGCGTTCTCCGCCATTCTTTATGACCATGACTGAACATCCAACTCAACAGCCTGTTTCCTTTTACAGCCCCCTATCATATCCTATATCAGGTAATCCTGATAACCCTTTAGCCCCAGCCGCTATATTGATCTCCCTCAAGAAATTAGACATTTTGGCCTTAACTCCTCTCTGTGATAGTGAATTTACATGCTCTGTGTGAAGAAATTTTGCATCATGTCAGTCCTAAATAGTCTACACCATCGGCTCAAACTGTGTCCCCTGCTTGATCTAAAACTGTTGCTATTGAGATTGATGAGCTAGGTGGTTATGAAGGGATATGTTTCAGAGCTGAAAGCAGTAACTCCTGTCTGATCCCTCCTTTCCTTTTCCCTCAGTGTACTGAGGGCGTCACGTGCTGACCACTTCCTGATGGACTTGTGGTCAAAGGTGCTTTCCTTTGCAAATTTCTCCACGAAGGTCAGGAGATACAGAACGGTTCAACTACTTGGCGTTTGCGTGTCGAGGGTCTGTGCACAACTTGATGCAGCCACACACAAAGATGGCCGTCAGAGAGAGGGGTGGCATTCGGTACTTCCGTTCACCACTCCCTCATCCATTCCCCCCCCACACGCCCCCCTCCCCCCCCACCCATCAACCACCTTATCCCGAGGTTTGTACATGTCCATTTTAGACCTACAAATGTAATGGAAGAGGTTCAAGTGTTTGGGTCAGACCTACAACACATAATGACAACTGAGAGAGTGCCTCCCATCTGATGACCAGGTTTTTACCTGCAGTGGAGAAGGAGCAGTGTTCCCAAAAGGAGCGGTTTTGCATCAGCTTGGTGATGAACTCCTCCCAAGATTTTGCACACACCCCCAGCCCCTCTGAACCATATTCCTAGCACCTTCAGGTAATCTGTCCTGACAGTGAGGGGGATAAAGGATTGTTTGGCTCAGTTCCCACAGAGCACGGCTTCACCCTTGCCTCAATTCACCCTGGCTCCCAAGGCCAGTTTGAACTGGTCACAGATGCTCATGATGGCAAATCTGACAGAGAACAGCGTCATCATCCACGTACAGGTAGGCTTTGACCTGCTGGCCTCCACTGCCTGGAATAGTCACCCCTCTCAGGCTCATATCCTTTCTGATGGACTCAGCAAAAAGCTCTACACAGCACGCACACAAAAGGCAGGAGAGAATGGACAGCCCTGGCCAGTGCATCAGTGGTCACGCATCTGGGTGAGTGGGAGATGGTAAGAGGATGAGGACATTGAGGCGAAAGGATGTCTTAACCTCCTTTTAAAATAATATTTGACTGCCTTTTGGTAATATAACTGAGGAGGATGTCTTTTATACAACATGTTCGTTAGCAAGGCACATTGCAGTGTGAAAAGTTAGTACTCATAAAAAACATTTCCACTGTATAAAGAATCATACAGTCCCTACGGTGTGGAAACAGGCCATTAGGCCCAACAAATCCACACTGACCCTCCGAATAGTATCCCACCCAGATCCATTTCTCTACCCTCCTAATTTACATTTCTGCTGACTAATGCAGAGTTGAGGAGTGTGGTGCTGGAAAAGCACAGCCAATCAGGCAGCATCCCAGGAGCAGGAGAGTCGGCATTTCAGGTATAAGCCCTTTACCAGGAATGCTTTTGCCCGAAATGTTGACTCTCCTGCTCCTTGGATGCTGCCTGACCGGCTGTGCTTTACCAGCACCACACTCCTCAACTCTGATCGCCAGCATCTGCAGTCCCCACTTTCCCTGACTAATGCACCTTGCCTACAGATCCCTGAACACTATGGGCAATTTAGCATGGCCAATTCTCCTAACTTACACTGAAGCAAGTCAAAACATGGGATGCGTGACGCAATTAGAAACTTGCAAAGACCTAAATAAACAGCCACCCAAATCACATGATGTATTTTACCAGCAGCTCAGTGGATAAATTGTCCACTGTGGGTCAACATTAAAATGAGCCTAATTGAATTTAGTTATGAGAACAGTCATGCTCATGTGCACAATGGGTTATTCAGTTGAAATCTCTTGCGATGAACCAACTTCAAAAAACAACACACCGCCATTGTTTCGGAGAAGTTTGGCATATCTTGCTGGAGATTATGTTACACTTACTGGTTCTCTCCTGCAGATCTATTATAATATGTTTTCCAGTGCCAACTCTTTGGAAAAGCGCTGCGAATCTGGACACTGTACTCATCAAAGACGTCATCCTCATCATCTCCCAACTCTAAAGAAGAACAGACAGTTTAGTGGGAACAGGAACTCAGGACAGACGCCTTCAAATGTGCTGACTGTTACACTGCACGTCTGATGCCCGGGTTCACCGAAATTGAGAACATAACTCATGACATGCAAACAACATTGTGCCACTTTTACCTTGAGCCATTCCGGTCTCCTGCAACTGCAATATTTTCATTGACCAGTTTTCAGGACCAGTGAGCTTGTTGAGAGATAATTATGATTTTAGTAAGGAATCCCCACTCAATCAAATGGTTATACCTCCTGTACCGCATTTCCTACACTCGCAGCAGTTTCCCCACAGAGATTCTTTTGATTCCCACTGATTAGAGACTTGGGAGAGTGCCTCAACACCATAACTTGGATGAAGCGAGGAATCACTGAAGACAATGCAATGGACAGAGCAGCTGGTCATGTTCGAGTCTGTGGCAGATGCTGAGGGAACCAACAGGAAGAACACATCACTTGACCAAGTGATGGTATCATCATGAGCGTGCCCATTGCCCAGTTCTTATAGAGAAGTTCCCTATTCACTTTGAGGATCTTTGCCATCATACTGTGTGTGGCTAACCACTGTGCCAAATGGAATTTATACCAGGTAGATCCAACAATTCCAAACTGGGCTCCCATGTGAGCCATCAGCTGCCATTGGAACTACATTCAACAACAGTCTCTAATCTCATGGTCAACATAGCCCTCACTCTAACATTTCCATCAAGCCCGAAGACCAGTTCCAGTTCAATGAACTGTATGGGAAGACATACCTGAGACAAGCACAAGGCATGCTGAAAAATGAGATGTAAAGCACAGGATTACTACTTGGTGGAAGCAGCACGCAGTGGTGGAAAGGAGTAAATTATCCCACAACCATGGGATCAGATCAAAGCTCTGCAGTCCTGTCACCGCCATTGCTGAATACCCCACTATCGTGAGGGATTCCCAAATCTTTGAATAGTTGGTGGAGTATATAGAAAGACTGGTCAGTTCAATACTACCTAGTTTGTGAAGCTGACAAGATGAAGGTGAGAGGTTTACTCATCTCCCACGCCCCTCCCCTAACCCCGCTCCGTACTCTTGACTCATTCACCACAACACACTGCATTCCTCTGTGATTATCCTGGAATTTGCAAAATGTTCATTGAGTGAGAGAGAGAGATGCACAGCGCGGAAACTCATCCAGGCTAACCAGATATCCCAACCTAATCAAGTCCCATTTTCCAGCACTTGGCCCCCATATTCCTCTAAAGTCTTCCTAATCATATATCCATCCAGATGCCTTTTAAATACTTTAATTGTACCAGCCTCCACCATTTCCTCTGGCAGCTCACGCACTACCCTCTGCGTGAAAATGTTGCCCCTTCAACCCCTTTAAATCTTACCCCTCTCACCCTAAACCTATACCCTCTAGTTTTGGACTCATCCCCCCTGGGGAAAAGACCTTGCTGATTTACCCTGTCCATACCCCTCATTATTTTCTAAATCTTTATAAGGTCACCCCTCAGCCTCCGATGCTCTGGGAAAATGGCCCCAGTCTATTCAGCCTCTCTCTATAGCTCAAAACCTCCAAACTCAGCATTTGGTAATTGATCAGCTCCATTGATGTTTCTATTTCAGTGGATTACACAGTGATCAGTTCTCTGAGCTGAGGATAGGTTGTTCATATGGGATGAGCCTGCCAGAGGAAGTGGTGGAGGCTAGTACAATTACAACATCTAAAAGGCATTTTGATAGGTATATGAATAGGAAGGGTTTGGAGGGATATTGGCCCGGTGCTGGAAGGTGGGACTAGATTGGATTGGGATATCTGGTCAGCACGGACGGGTTGGATCAAAGGGTCTGTTTCCATGCAATACATCTCTATGACTCTGTGACTCTAAGTGAACACTTACGTCTTCCAATTGTATCGAGCTTCTGCGATTGGTTCTTCCTTGCTTCCATGCCAAAGTCACAGCAAGTGAGGAAAACCTTTCGGCATTCATTGTCCTTGATACGAAATGCCCGATCTTTACAGCTACGTTTCATTGGAATTATTGTTAATCCATCCATGCAGCATTTCCTCAGATTGTCGGTGTAGTGGCTTACTGGAATATAAATCACAGCAAACAAGTCGGTCAATTAGGCAGCATTCAGCAACATGTTCTGTATTTTGAATTGCAGACAATATGAGGTTGCAATTTGTTATGATCCCAGCTGATGGGTAAACCTGGACAAGCCAAATCCCGGAATGAAGCCTGGGTTGATAGATCAAACATTTAGTCCATGGTAAGTCTATTAGCATGATGGTTAGTCACAGAAAGTATCTACAAGAGGCTGTTGCTTAACAATAGAACATAAGCTTATTGCACACAAGGAGAAAAGCACATGCAAAGCTATGTACATGTGTGCACTATACGTATACCAAAGTTGAAAAAAAACTAACTCAAACAGCAAAACAAAATTGGAGTCTGTTTCCCAGCATCATCTATTACAGATACTCAATCCTACAAAATTATCTTTCCTATGTCCATTTGCAGTTTCTGTTTCTAGTCTAATGGCCTAAGCTTTCTCGCTTTGAACAACTCGACATTTTGTAACCACACTCTCTTGACTTGGAATCATCACAGAATGGACCAAAATGGATTTTCCCCTATACATTTCAATTCAAATTCCAAAAACGACACTGGTGTATTATTTCATCACAAATCAGAATGCAACAGAAGCTTTGAAGACATTGCTGCTAGCCCTAGGCCTTGTGCCTGAATATAAAAATTAAACAAATAGCCTAGTAATTTGGGAGCCGGGTTTAATGCTCACTCCTGGTGACATTGAAAGGGAATCTTGTGACTTTTGTGGGAGAGTCTAAGAGTCTAAGACTGCATTATCTCACAATAAGGGTCCACCTGTGAAGACAGACTCCCTTCTCTGTGAGGGTTGTGAATCTGTAGAATTATTTAATAAAGTGTGCTGCAGAAACTGCATCATTGAGTATATTCAAGGCCGAGAGAGACGGGTTTTTAATCAATAAGGAAATCAAGGGTTATGGAGAAAAGGCAAGACAGTGGAATTCATCATGGAATGGCCGAGCAGACTTGATGGGCTGAATGACCTTCCTCAGCTCCTATTCCTTATGGTATTATCAATGCAGAATCATTGCACCTTTTCTGTAGAAAGTACCAAATCCTTTATTTTTAGTGCCTCCCATTCCAAATGGGCTTCGATTCTCCTTTCAATTAACAGTCTTTTCACTGAGGTCGAGGACAACAGATTTCACCATGACAGCAAATTGATCAGACTTGAATTATACGGTTGCTCAGTGGTGAGCCTTGTTATCTCCCAGGCCAGGGACCTGAGCTCGATTCCACCCTTGGGCAACTTGTCTGTGTGGAGTTTGCACATTCTCCCTGTGTCTGCGTGAGATTCCTTCCACAGTCCAAAGGTGTGCAGGTTAGCCCATGCTAAATTGCCCACAGTTTCCAAGGATGTGTGGGTTAGCAATAGGAAATTTGGGGGTTATGGGGATAGGGGTTGGTTCAGGCTTGCACTGGAGTGATCCTGTGATCATATCCAATTAGAGATCTGACTCGGTGTTGCTCATGAGGTCTTAATCTATCTAACAAACGAACAGTGGTCTCATGAGCTTTGCAACACTTCTTTAATGTATTGGAGAGTAATGTCACACATGTTTCAGACTCTGGAAACATTTAAGTGTATTGTGCCATGACACCAGTGTGTGCAAGGATACTTAGATGAAAACGCTTTGATTGTCATTTTAGTGAACTCAACCTCAAGATGTTTCAATATCCTGAGTGCTGAGTGAAGTCTATTGGTATCAGGATGAAGCGGAAATGTAGTCTTTCATTCATCCAAGGTGCATAGTTGTTTGAAGGTGGAGTCACAGGTAGACAGACGAAGAAGGTGTTTGGCACGCTTAATTGAGGGCAGAAGTTGTGAATGTAATGCCTGCACAGGATGTTGGTGAGAATACTTTTGGAATACTGCATTCAATTCTATTCACCCTGCTATAGGAAGGAGGTTGTGAAACTTGAAACAGTTCTGAAAAGATTTACAAGGATGTTGCCAGGATTTGAGGGATTGAGCTACAGGGAGAGGCTGAATAGGCTGGGGCTGTTTTCCTTGGAGTATTGGAGGCTGAGTTGTAATCTTATGGAAGTTCATAAAATCATGAGGGGCATGGATAGGGTGAATAGCCAAGGTCTTTTTTCCCAGAGTGGGGGAGTCCAGGACTAAAAGGCACAGGTTTAAAGTGAGAGGGGAAAGATTTAAAAGGGACCTAAGGGGCAACTTTTTCACACAGAGGGTGGTACGTGTAGGGAATGAGCTGCCAGAGGAAGTGGTGGAGGCTGGTACAATAACAGCATTTAAAAGGCATCTGGGTGGGTATATGAATAGGAAGGGTTTAGAGGGATATGGGCTCGGTGCTGGCAAATGGGACTAGATTAGGTTAGGTATCTGGTCAGCATGGGCAAGTTGGACCCAAGAGTCTGTTTCCCTGCTGTACAGCTCTTTGATTCTATAACTTTACGAGTGCAAATCGAAGGAGATATCCTGGAAATTTCCAATGATCTTGTGGAGGAGAGCAGTTCAGCTGGCTCTAGCTTAGTTTCACTTTGTCTGTCTGAATAACACTGGAACTGAAACTTTCAGCCTCTTCTCTGATGTAAATCGCAAGAGATAGAGTTGGCAAGTTGATAGTGCCTGATTTGCGCTGTCACTGAAAGTCAAACATATTATCCCACTTGCTGTCACTGTGCAATATTTACAAAGTATTTCAACTGGAAGGTTGCATAAAATACAAATAGGGAGAATGTGAGGGCTCCAGATGCTGGAGATCAGAGTCGAGAGTGTGGTGCTGGAAAAGTACAGCCTGTCAGGCAGCATCCCAGGAGCAGGGGAATCAGGCATAAGTTCTTCATCAAGAATGAGGCTTGTGGGACAAGGATGTGGATAGATAAATAGGAGGGGGTGGGCTATGGGGAGGGGAAGGTAGCTAGGAATGTGATATGTAGATGAAGGTGGGGGCAATGTTGATAGGTTGGAGAGGAAGGTGGAACAGATAGGTGGGAAGGAGGATGAACAGGTTCGAGAGAATGGTGCCGAGTTGTGAGGTTGGGGCAGGGATAAGGTGGGGGGAACGGAAATGAGGAAACTGGTGAAATCCATATTGATTCTGTGTGGTTGGAGGTTTGCAAGGTGGAAACTGAGGAATTCATCTCCAGGCGTCGGGTGTTAAGGGTGTGGTGATGGAGGAGGCCAAAGACCTGCATGTCCTTGGAGGAATGGGAGAGGGAGCTAAAATGTTCAGTTACAGGGTGGTGGGGTTTGTTGGTACATGTATCCAGAGATGTTCTCTAAAACAATCTGCATTGGGCATCCTGTCTCCCCAATGTAGAGGAGACCACATCGGGTGCAATGGATGCAGAAGATGATGTGCAGGTAAGTGCAGGTAAATCTCTGACTCGATATGGAAGGATACTTAGGGGCCTTTGACGGAGGTAAGGGGGTAGGTGTGGGTGCAGGTTTTGCAATTCTGTGGTGGCTGGGGAAGGTGCCAGGAGTGGACTGTGGGTTGGTGTAGGGCATAGACCTGACAAGGGAGTGACAGAGGGAATGGTCTCTCTGGAATGCAGATAGAGGTAGGGAGAGAAATATAGCTCTGGCTGTGGAGTCGGTTTGTAGGTGGCGGAAATGTTGGAGGACGATGCAATGTATATGGAGGTTGGTTGGGTGGAAGGTCAGGATCGGGGATGGGGGTGGGTTCTGTCCTTGTTGCAGTTTGAGGGGTGGGGTTCATGCGCAGAGGTGTGGGAAGTGGATGAGATGCGCTGGAGGGCATTGTCAACCACATGGAGGAGAAATGGCGGTCTTTGAAGAAGGAGACTATCTAGTGCATTCTATAGTGGAACTGGTCCTCCTGGGAGCAAATGTGGCAGAGGCTGAGGATTTGGAAATAAAGGATAGCATTTTTACAGGAGGAACAGGGGGAGGAGGAGTAGTCCAGGCAGCTGTGGGAGTTGGTGGGTTTGCAGAAGATGTCAGTGTTGAGCTGGTCACCATTGATGAAGATGGAGAGGTCCAGGAAGGTGAGGGTCTGAGATGGTCCAGCTGAACTTGAGGTCAGGGTGGAAGATGTTGGTGAAGTTGATGAACTGTTCAACCTCCTCGTGTGAGCATGAGGTGGCACTGACACAGTCATAACTGTAGTGGAGGAAAATAGGAAATGGTGCCATTGTAGTTGTGGAAGATGGACTGTTCCATGTACCCAATGAAAAGACAGGCATAGCTGGTGCCCATGCAGGTGCCCATGGCTACCCCTTTAGTCTGGAGGAAATGCATGGATTGGAAGGAGAAATTGTTGAGAGTGAGGACCAGTTCATCCAATCAATGAGTGTGTCAGTGGAGGGATACTGACTCAGTCAGCGTGAGAGGAAGAAACAGAGGACTTGGAGGCCTTTGGCATGGCGGATTACTGTGTACAGGGACTGGTGAAGATAAGGCAATAGGTGTCAGGGAAACGAAAGTCCTGGAGGAGGTGAAGGGCGAGTATGGTGTCCTGAAATTAGGTGAGGAGTTCCTGGACTAAGGGGGACAAGATGGTGTCAAGGTATGCGGAGATACATTTGGTGGGACAGGAGCAGGCTGAGTCAGTGCGTCGACTGGGGAAGTCAGGTTTGTGGATTTTGGGTAGGACGTAGAATTTGGTGGTGCAGGGGTTCATGGATGATGACGTTGAAGGCTGTGCATGGGAGATCCCTAGAGGTGATGAGGTTGTGCACACAGTCTCGGAGATGATGGTTTGGTGATGCGAGGTAAGATCATGGTCTAGGGGGTAGTAGGAGGAGGTGTGTGTGAGTTGGCACTTGGCTTCAGCAGCGTAGAGGTCAGTGCACCAAACTATCATTGCATTCCCCCCTGTCTGCAGGTTCGCTGGTGAAGTTGGGGCTGGAGCAAAGGGAGTGGAGGGCTGCAAGTTGCAAGGGTGAGAGGTTGGAGTGGGTGAGGGAGGTGGACAGGTTGATGTGGTCAATGTCATGGCGACAGTTGGAAATGAAGAGATTGGAGGCGGGAGAAGGGGTCCTCGGACAGTCAAATACAAGCAGTTAAATGTTTATGTGCTAAGATTGCTGCAGATTGAATATCATCTGAATATTGATCTGGGGCAAACTGACTGGTATCAAACTGGTCACCCATTATGCACCATCTTACCATTATACTTCTCGCAAATTAATAGAAGGGGATATACAAACTTCGGAAACATGAGCAGGAGTTGGCCCTTCGAGCCTGCTCCATCATTCAACATGAGCATGGCTGACAATCCTATTCAGTACCCTGTTCCCACTTTCACCCCATATCCTTTGATCCCTTTATCCATAAGATTAGATTCCCTACAGCACGGAAACAGGTCCTTCGGCTGAACAAATCCACACCAACCCTCCGAGGAGTAACCCACCCAGACACGTTTCCCTACATTTATCCATGACTAATGCACTTCACACTCTGGACAATTTACCCTGGCCAATTCACCTGGCCTGCACATCTTTGGACTGTGGGAGGAAACTGAAGCACCCGGAGGAAACCCACGGTGATACAAGGAGAACGTGCAAACTCCACACAGACAGTCACCCAAGGCTGAGATCAACCCCAGCTCCCTGGCGCTGTGAGGAAGCAGTGCTAACCACTGAGCCACTGAGCTACCTTAGTGCCACCCCAGGAACTATAAGGACTACATCTAACTCCTTCTTGAAAGCATTTAATGTTTTGGACTCAACCACTTTCTATAGTAGCAAACTCCACTGGGTCAACACTCTCTGGGCGAAGTAATTTCTCCTAATCTCAGTTGTAAATGGTCTACCCTACAATCCTAGACTGTGATGCCTGGTTCTGGAGTCCTCGGTCAGTGGGAACATACATAATGTGTAGCAATTCACCAAGAGTTGCTTTTCATCTGTTTTTGCCATCTATTGTTAAAACAAATCCATCTCCAATGATGTTTCACTCAAAGGTTCAGTGTGCTTCAGCTTCTAAGCTAAAACCTACATACATTCCATAGCAAACCTGCTCTTAAATGTTTCTTTTAAATTTCATATGTTGAAAATATAAGTGCATTCTTACATTTTCCCATGTACTGTTGTTGAATGTTCAATGACCTTTTCTTCCTTTCGTTATCTTTTTTGCAGGAATACCCTGGAAGGATTAATGAAAAAATAAAGGAGACATCATCTGAATAGCTCATGTTGGTAGTGACCGCAGATGCGACATTAAAAAGAAATATTAATATTTGTAACCCAGTTGTGAAATAAGACACCTTTTCGACTCATGGTGCATATGAGTATCTCTCATATCAGCTTATCAATCCCAGTCAGCATCTGGGGAGAGACAATGGTTACCTGCTTCGTTCCTCAGCTACATTCACTGAGAATGAGATGAAAATATAGTTCTTAGACTGAAAGGTTTTGGGGGGAGCGGGGAGGTGGGTGGGAAGTGGGAAGAGGGTGCTGAGTAGGATGATCAGCCATGATTGTATTGAATGGTGGAGCGGGTTCAAAGGGCAGTGGAATCCTCCCCGAATAGGTCAGCCGGAAAGGTTACATCAACGAAGAGTTGCTCAAATTCCTTCATCTCTGACACTCCAGTCATAAAGGCTGTCTCGTCTCCTCTTCACTGACCCCTGACCCTGTGAACCACTCAAACCTGAGATTGACAACCATCAGTTTCCTCCCTGGGGCAAGGCAGCTCACTCCTCTCCATGACAGACTCTTCTCTGGATCATATCCCAGCCAATTCCTCCCCGATCTGATATCACCCCTTGCCCTGCCAGACACCTCTGCTCCTAATCTATCCTCAGCTGACTCCTCCTATCATCTTTATGCCCAAATAGACCCCTCCTGACATCAATCCTCTACACCTGATTCAATGTGATCAGCCTCCACCCCTTCCCTGCCCGCTTACCCCAAGTTAATCTCCCTGGTGCTATTCACTCCATCCCCCCCACCCCACTACTCCAGCAAGCTGCCCTATCTACTCTGCCAGCTCGCATCCTATCCAATTTGCCTCCTTATGTATCCTGTTGTCCTATCTACCTTTTCCAGCCTCCCCATCTTGCTACCTCACCCACCATGCCATCCAACTGGTATTACCACACTCTCTGGCATGGCATCATCCCACCCTTTCCTGCAGTACTCCACCCAACAGACCAGACACTGACACCCACCTGGCCACAGTTACCCCTTTGTCACCCTGTTCCCTTACCAACTTGCTCTCCCTCCCCGTTCCTTGCATCCATACCCACTTGTCTGAATCACGTCTGCTTACCAACACATTGAACACAGTAGGCAGATGTTTGGCCAAGCCAGCCCATGCGTCTCCTTAAAAGAATGAGCTATTCGTCCTGAGACCATAGGAACAGGAAGAGGCCATTCAGCCCCTCGGGCCTATTCCAGTGTTTAATGGGATCATGGTTAATGCAATATTCCTTCCCTGCCCCTTTGCCCCTAACCCTTGATTACCCTCCTGGTCAAGAATCTATGTAACTTGGCCTTTAATACACACAAGGACTCTGTCCCCACTGCTCTCTGTGGCAAATACTCACAGCGCTCTGTTTGCTTTCTTCCTTGCAAGTTGTCTTTTATCACAGATATGTGTGCACTTCCCATTTAAAATTTAAATGCAATAAAAATACAATACCCTTTCAGTCAATGCATCCAAAATCGTGACAACTTATGATTATCAGAAAATTCTCTCCATACCAGTGCTCTCACATTGTGCTGCTCATCCTTTAGCAAACTTCTCAAACCTGTACTTTTTGGTTCCCAGACAAAAAACCTTCTGTTATTGCTTTGTTTCTCACCATCTAGGGAGGCATAGTGGCTCAGTGGTCAGCACTGCTGCCTCCCAGTGCCAGGGACCTGGGTTCGATTCCAGCCTCGAGCAGCTGTCTGTGTGGAGTTTGTACATTCTCCCTGTGTTTCCTCTGGGTGCTCCGGTTTCCCCCCCCCTTGGTCCAAACATATGCTGGTTAGGGTGGATTGGCGATGCTAAATTGCCCATAGTGTCCAGGGACCTGTAAGCAGAGTGGATTGGCCATGGGAAATATGAGGATGGGGTAGTTCTGAACAGGATGCTCTTTGGAGGGTCAGTGTAGACTTAATGGGCTGAATAGCCTCCATCTGTTCTATGGGGATTCTATGATCTACTGCGAACATAGCCTTTATTAGAAAATGCATACTTTGTAAAGATTGGAAGGGAAGACTGGTCCTATTGGCGGCAGTGTCAAGAATTGGAAGGGAAATGGCAGAAGAGCCTATCTATGGTTGCCGATGAATAAGAAAACAAAATATCTTGGTATGGTAAGTGGCTTGAATTGGAAGATATCCCCTGCGAGTGGGGTTAAGGCAGAGACAACCTTTGCTGGAGAATCCCTGACTACATGTTGGAACACTGGAAGGCCGTTCAGCCCATTGAGTCTGCTTCACCATTCAATGGTTGATATGATCATCCTTAGCTCTGCTTGCCCAGCGTTTCTCCAAAGGCCTCAATTTCCCTACTGGTTAGAAATCTATCTCAGGCTTCAATCTACTTCATGTCCCAACCTCAATAACTCTCTGCATTAAAGAATTCCACAGGTCCACCACCCTTACCTCTGTCTTAACATCAAAGAATCCTGCCAGCCCAGATATAATCTGTACCGACTTCTTCTGTCAGGCAGAAGATACAGAAGCTTAAATTCATGCATCATCAGGTTCAAGAACAGCTTCTTCCCTGCTGTCATTAGGCTTCTGAATGGACCTCTCAAATTTCAAATGTAATGTTGATATTGCACTACCTCTGTGGCCATAACTTTATATTCCTCACTGTGTTCAATCAGAGAATCCCCAGTGTGGGGGAAAGCCATTTGGCCTAATGAGTCCAAACTAACCCTCTGAACAGCATTCCACTCAGATCCACCTCCCCCAGTCCAGCCCTGTAACCCTGTCTTCTGCATGGTTAACTCACCTAGCCTGCACATCCCTGGACACTATGAGACAATTTAGCATGGCCAGTCCACCTAATCCGCCCATCTTTGGACTGTGGGAGGAAACCAGAGCAAATTGGCATGTGGAGAATGGACAAACTCCACTCAGACAATTGTCATAGGGTGGAACCGAATGTGGGTCCTTGGTGCTCTGATGTAGTTGTGCTTATCACTGAGCCACTGTGCCACCCAGAGTTGTATCAGCTGTGCTATTGTGTATTATTCCTGCTGTTTCATAACTTTTTTCCAACTGGGGGAGGGGGGGGGAATAGGGTGACAGAAACAAATGGGAAGGGAGGGACTGCAGAGTTTTGGATGATTTCCATTCTCTCAAATGTCAAGGTCTCATCGCATGGTGGAGACTTTGAGTCAAAGCAATTGGAGTCCCTCAAAGGACTGGGTGTGTCCTTATGAACTGGAGTTACGGTTGGTGAAATTTCACTTAAAGGAGCAGAAGTGGGTGCAAAGAAGATTTTATGGATTCTAAAGTCAGCAAATAAGAGGTCATCATTAAGGGGTGATCAAACATAGGCTTAATGTGGGAATCCAGTATGAATGGCCTTCTGTCCAAGGTACTCCCATGGATAAAGACAAAACAATTTGTATGGCCATTGCTTTTACTTACAGCACAGCATGGGGAATTGTAATATTCTCACGGTGTTGGTGCTGACCACCCCTCGATTCAGGAACAGACCATTCAGCCCTTCAAGCCTGCTCCACCATTCAATAAGGTCACAACTGAGCCAGTTCTGTTTCAATGTTTCAATTTGATTACCTCTCATTCTTCTGAACTCCAATGGATGCAGACTCAATGTTTTCAACCCTTCATCACCAGATAAGCCCTTTAACCTAGAAGTGAGTTGAATGAACGTTCCCCTCGTTCAACTAAGAAGACTTAGAGTGTACACTATATTCTCCTATCAGTACTGCCCTGTAAAAGCGCAGTAAAGCTTGTTCACTGGAACATTGCATTCCCCATACAGCAAACAATGTGCTATTTCCCTTTCTAAGCACTTGCTGCATTGCATAATAATACACATTCCAGGACACACAGATCATTCTATTACCAACCGTCTGAAGTTCTGCAACCCTTCTCTACTTAAATATGATTTGGAGATTCTGATGTTGGACTGGGGTGGACAAAGTTAAAAATCACACAACACCAGGTTATCGTCTAACACCTGATGAAGGAGCAGCGCTCCGAAAGCTAGTGCTTCCAATTAAAACAGGTTGGACTATAACTTGCTGTTGTGTGATTTTTAATTCCATTTAAGTAAGCTACTTTTGTAGTTTTCTCACCAAACTATGGTTAAGTTCGTACTTTCCATCCATCAAATGTTTGACCACTTACTCACTTAATTTATCTATATCTCTTTGTAGATTCTCTACCTGTTTTCACAACCTAGTTTCATAAAAGGTTTTATGTCATTACATGGCGTCATACATTGATTTGCTTCTTACAATTTATTAATGTAGGTTATGAAGAGAGGAAATAGAAACTGAAATAGACCCTTTGGTTCATCGAACCTACTCCACCATTCAATAAGATCATGGCTGTTCTGTCTCTGTTTCAAATTCCACATTTCCAACTGCCCCAGGTACTTTCAATTCCTTTTAGCAAGGGAATCTTTTTTACTTCACTCTTACTTTGTCTTATGAAGAAAGGGAGCCAGGGTTTTTCTCATTGGAGCGTAGAAGAGTGAGAATTGACCTGATAGAAGTTCACAAGATGATGAAATGCATAGACAGAGTAGACCACCAAAGACTTTTTTTCCCAGGATGGAATGGTTACCACGAGGGGGCATAATTTTAAGGTGACTGGAGGAAGGTTTAGGGTAGATGTCAGAGGTAGATTCTTTACACAGAGTGTGGTGGGTGTATGGAACGCACTGCCAGTGGTGATAGTAGAGTCAGAGACATTAAGGACATTTAAGTGACTCTTGGACAGGCACATGGAAGATAGTACAATGAAGAGTGTATAGGTTAGTTTGACATTAGAGTCGGATAAAAGATCAGTATAACATCGAGGGCCGAAGGGCCTGTACTGTGGTGTACTGTTCTATGTTTTATGTTTGAAATCACGGTATGATCTTTGCGTGTTTTGATCTGCCTGCACTGCACACAAAACAAAACTTTTCATTGTACTTCATCATGTTTGACAATAATAAATCAAGTCAAATCAAAAAGGTGACCTCTTACACTGAGATTCCACCCTCTGGTCTGAAACTGACCCATAAGAGATAAAAACCTCTCCAAATCTACCCTGTCAAACTCCCTAATCATCTCAAACATTTCAATAAGATCTTCCCTCAATCTTCTAAACACCTAAGAGTACAATCCTAAACTCGGTAAAAAACATGTGTTGTGAATTAGATAGTAAAGAGAGGAGGGGTGAATAGGGGATGAGCTGGGCCGATCTAGCAGTGGGCTGACATGGAGGCAATGGGTGAAATGGCCTCCTTCTACGCTACAACCTGCATCTATTCCATGACTCATAAATAATCCTGGTAAATCTGATCCTGAAAGGGACAATCTCAGTTTCTCTATGCACTTGGAACAGTTGGTCTTGAGAATTCTTGTACTGCTGTCCAAGGTCTCCTCTGTATTCTCTCTAACACTTTAGCATCTTTGCAAGGGCGTAGTGACCAGAATTCTAGCTGAGACTTTCAGAATCGCTTTGTCACTGATTCTGAGGCATATGAGCCAACCTGGGGTTTCTCCTCCAGGCGTCCACTTGCATAGCAAGGATTTAAATGATCTGATTTTGTTTTACAATGACAGATCAAGTTGTCTTGCTCCACGCCACACCTGCAAATGTTTGCGTAATGAGTCTTAAATCTTCAACCATGGATTTCCAACCAAAGTAAATCTGTGGGAAGATTAGAACATAGAACATAGAACAATACAGCGCAGAACAAGCCCTTTGGCACTTGATGTTCCATTGACCTGTGAACTATTCTCAGCTCATTCCCCCTACACTACCCCATCATGGTCCATGTGCTTATACAAAGATTGTTTAAAACTCACTAGGTGGCTGAGTTAACTTCATTGGCAGGTAGGACATTCCATTCCCTTACGACTGTCTGAGTAAAGAACCTGCCTCTGACATGTGTCTTAAATCTATCACCCCTCAATGTGTAGTTCTGCCCCCTCATATAAGCTGACGTCATCATCCTAGGAAAAAGACTCTCACTGTCTACCTTATCTAATCCTCTGACCATCTTGTATGTCTCTACCAAATCCCCTCTTAGCCTTCTTTTTTCCAATGAGAACAGACCCAAGTCTCTCAGCCTTTCCCCATAAGATCTTCTCTCCAGACCAGGCAACATCCTGGTAAATCTCCTCTGCACCTTTTCCAATCCTTCCACATCCTTCCCGAAATATGGCGACCAGAATGGCACACAATATTCCAAGTGTGGCCGTATTAGCGTTTTGTATCGTTGCAGCATGATATTGCGGTTCCGGAACTCAATCCCTCTACCAATGGAACCTAACTCTCTTAACAACGCTATCATCCTGGGTGGCAACTTTCAGGGATCTATGCACATGGACTCCAAGATCCCTCTGCACATTCACACTAGAATAGAATCTTTCCATTGATCCAATACTCTGCCATCCTGTTGTTCTTCCCAAAGTTCATCACTTAAAATTGAGCTGCATTGAACTCAATTTGTCATCTTTCAGCCCAATTCTGCAGCTTATCCAAGTCCCCCCTGCAACCTGTAACATTCTTCCAAACTGTCCACTACATGTTTACCTGATAACTTGGATCAGTTTTCAAGTCTGTTGCTGACCACCATGTTGTGCTGTAGTTTGTTATTTTCACATGCGATGACAATGTATCGCGAGCTGGAATTTCACATATTTTCTGCTTTGTTAGCTTACCATTCCGAATTACCGATGTTCCAGCATTGGAAATAAATGTCAGCCCGGCATCCATGAAAACACCGACACTATCAGCACCACCTCCAAAAGTGCATCCAAGGTCATAAGAATTCATCTCTTCAAAGACCTGTTCAGAAAGAAAAATGCACATTTTGGACATTATAAGTCAGAAATCTTACCAATGCTGGGCTTTGGCTCACCTCATTAATAACTTGTGATTGATAGATGCAAGATGAATGTAAAACTGCCACCATCATTAGAGACAACTGCCAGTCAGGAAACAAAGGGTCACCATACTTGAGATGAGAAGAGATGTTGAGAAAGATACCCCTTCATGATAACCTCAGCCATCGTAGGAATTGAACCCGCACTGTTGGCACTTTCCTGTATGATGGACCAGCAACCCAGCCAACTAGAGCTAACCAGTACCTTAAAAGCAGCTCACTTAACATTGCATCTTATGAATATCAAGATGTTAGAAGACACTACAGACGCACCTTTGTATTATTGCCTTGAAAAGCACATGCTCCAATGGTCAGTTTCAAAGCTGGCAATTTCAGGTTCAGACTTTCCCAATTACCATGCCAAATGAGACAATTGGCATTTATGAAGATGCTCCATTACCATTTTATGGGCATGGTATCTGTGTGGGTGACACTGGAAGGCGAATCGTCTCAAAAGCCACCAGCATGCACAAAAATAACATCTTGGACCAATTCACTCTCTGGGATCGCTAATCGTTCATCTCAGCACAATGTAACCATACTACTGTTTCCAAAACGTACCACTCTGTCACAGTGCTGTTCAGTAAAACAAAAATGAAACACGAAGAAAAGGCTGATGCACCCCAGAAATAATGCATTGTTCTTGTCTGCACAGTGGAGGGTATTTTAACTGGATACAATGAGGGTGGAGGTTTCTCTTGTTCAATGACAAGGTTTTTAGGAACAAAAATCCGAATACTGCAGAACCACCGAGTGCATCTCACTTACTTTGGCAGGTTTGAGTTTATTCTTGCTGTTGAGAATATAGACTGCTTTATCCACGATGCCCAGGGAAAGTTCTCCTCTGTCTTCAGTATTAAGGTGCAGTTTGACCATTGATCCTGGACTGTATTGTTTGGGCATATCTTTTATTGTAATCTGGGGTAAAACAACAGGGTAACACTGGATTATCGGGGAATGAACGGCGCAATTTTCTGGAATTCTCTACTTCCTCCCCCCCTCCATGCCAAATCCAGCTCAACTGCTCGACACCATCTCCACTGCCCACTTCCTCTCCCTTCAGATTTGAGCCTCAAAACTTTGCAGGGTGAAATCACTGCTTTTTGCGAAGTCTCCTCAGCTAATCTGGATACTGGCTGAGAAAAGAAACCAAGAAGACGCTCTTATGCCCATTTAACGGAACTTTCATTATCGAGTCATAGAGTTGTACAGCATGGAAGCAGACCTTTCAGTCCAACTCGTGCATGCCGAGAAGATATCCTAAACTAATCTAGTCCCATTTGCTAGCACTTGGCCCATATCCCTCTAAATCCTTCCTATCATAACGATGCCCTTTCAACACTGTCATTATATCGGCCTCCACCAGTTTCTCTGGCAGCTCGTTCTGTACATGTACCTCCTGCTGTGTGAAAAAGCTGCCCCTTTGGTCCCATTTAAATCTTTCCCATCTCACCTTAACCCTATGCCTTTTAGTTTTGGATTTGCCTACCCTTGGCCATTCACCTTCTCTATGCCCCTCATGAGCTCTATAAGGTCACCCTTCAGCCTCTGACGCTCCAGTGATTATAGCCCCGGCCTATTCAGCCTCTCCTTATAGCTCAAACCCTCCAAACCTGGCAACATCCTTGTAAATCTTTTCTGAACCCTTTCAAGTCTCACAACATCCCTCCTATAGCAGGGAGAGCAGAACTGAATGCAGCAATCTAAAAGTGGCCCAACCAACGTCCTGTACAGCGCAACATGGCCTCCCAATCCCTGTACCGAATACACGTGTAGGCAAGGATCTCTGTCTACTATCTCTGTCTGTATTGCGTGTAGGTATTTTCTATTTGTCCTATTCAGAGATACACACCTCTGGAGCAGGTAGGACTTCAACCTGAACCCCCTGAGGGTATAACTGATGATTGAACCCATCCTACCTATTCTGTGATCTACTCTTTCCACAGCATTGCCCCTTGCAACTCATGTCCACTGCAAAGCCCAATACAAGGCTGGTATGTTGCAAAATCTCTTTGGACTCTCCAACTGCGGCGGAAGAGATGCCAAAACAAACATGGTAACGCCTACATGCAAGCTTTCGTCATTTCTGAAGGGTTTTCAATGAAGCTGAAGGAATGTAGCAAGTCACTAGAACCACTATGTCCCAGATTCAAAGAAGAAAAGTATTTGGAAACAGCAATAACGAGCCCACATCAAAAGTATATTGGTAGCGTCCCTAACTCTGAGTCAGGAAGCCCAGATTCAATTCCCACCTGCTCCAAAGTGCTGTAATCTAAACCGATGCATCATATAATATCTGCTGCTGGGAGTTTGTGTGACACAGTGGTAAAGTCTCTGCCTCTGAGTTGGGAGGCCCAAAGCCCAAGGTGTATTATAACATCCCTGAACAGGTCAGTTAGGAAAATGTCCACGGGAGAACCGTGAAATGATATTAGCACACATTCCCCATGTTCAGTCACTTTTCTTCCCTGGCTCGTTTAAACTAGAGGAAATATAATTTCTATGCAAGCAGCAGTCTAACAAAAGGAATGGAAAAATGGAAAGGCATGTGCTACCAAAGTTCAGCAACATTGATACAATTGGTGTTCGTGGTCCGTGTTAAACCAATGGTGAGCTCGCTTCCTATGCATTCTATCAAATAAATAAATATCAAAACAAATTGAAGCAAACAGGGATCATAAACACCATTATTGCCACCTCCAGCAGGACGTCACCAACAAACACATTTTCCCCTCCCTCCCTTGTCAGTCTGCTGCAGGGACCATTCCCTCTGGGATAGCCTGGCCCATACCTCCTCCATTCCCAAGACCTCCCCACAGATCCACATCACCTTCCCCTGCAATTGCAGAAGATGGAGCACTTGCCGTTTTCCTTCCTCCCACCTCACCATCCAAGGCCCCAGATATACCCTCCAGGTGGAGCAGCAGTTTCGCTGCACTTTGCTCAATCTAGTCTTTCGCTGCTCACAATGTGGCTTCCCCTACAGCAGGGAGACAAAATACAGTCTGGGTGACTGATTTGCGGGTCACCCACATAAAAGATCCTGAGCTTCCAGTTGGTGCCACTCCAACACACTGCCCTATTCCCTGGCCAACATCTCCATCTCAGGATCGCTGCAGTGCTCCAGCGACACTGGAAGGACAACACTTCATTCTCCGCTTGATAGCATTGCAGGACTTGATGTCGAGTTCAATAATTTTCGAGCCTTAGCACCTTCTTCCATGTTCTTTACCCATCTTGCCTCTCCAGACCCTGTAAATAACATGGGCTGCTTTCAGCACAGCCAACCTATTCTCACCCATCAATGGTCCTCATTATCAGCTTTTTGCTCTCCCAGACTTGCTATCATTTACCTCTTTGTCTGCCTATCGGCTGTTCTCTCTCTCTCTCTCTCTCTCTCTCTCTCTCTGGGCACTGTCTTGGCCTATCCACTCATTCCCTTTTCTTCCCCCATCCCCTTATCTAGGGCACACACACTAACCATTTCTTAGTTACAATCAGTTCTGAGGAAGAGTCACTGGACCCAAAATATTAACTCTGCTTTCTCTTCACAGATGCTGACTTTCTGCAACAATTTCTGTTTTGGCAACAGTTACATACAATTGGGGTGGGGGACTTTAAAAGTGCTTCCCTATCAATTAAAAAATACAGAATAACATAGATATGGCTTTTCTTTTCCTGTTAGTATGTAAGTGACAATTTCTTCCTCAACATTTGGATTTGTCCTTCTTAAACAGTAGTTGTCCTGTCATTTAATCTTGCACTATAGTATTGCCGTATGCAGGCAATGTTGCTAAAATCTATTGAGATATTTTGGGGATGAACATACAATATTGGTCACTTTCACTACTGTCCATTAGAGTAAGTGGAGTAAGGTTGAGGTTTCCTCCTCCACCCTTTCTTCAGATCAGGTCACACGTTATTGTCAATGCTCCCACCTTGCCTTCACAGACATCCTTCACATCGATCCAGGCAGAATTGGCCACTATCTCTGGACTGCCCCCGATATTGGCATAATAGTAGAGGACCAGCCGGAAGGCGGGAACCATGGTGGTACTCAGGTCAATTGGGAGTTTTACGAAATCCGCTTTCTGAATTCTATCCATCTTAAGAACTTTGCCCTTGCTGATGACCTGCGGGGGCGTGAACACATTGTCAGAACATGCAGAGGCAATGATCTCACAATCTATCTGTGCACGTCTGGGTGCACATGGATGGTGACTATGTATATGTAAATTCATGTCTGATTCCATTTCGCAACTACAGACATTGGATCTATAAGTTAATTAGTTTGCTCTTAATCGTGACAATGTTTATACTACCATGCCACCTGAATTCTTGTGAATTAACTGTGTTGGAATGTACTCACCATGTAGTAGTAATATTCACCATCGAGACCACCATGAAAACTGTCTGTTCTTACTTCTGCAAAAATTGAGCGACTCGGATCTATTACACCTCCTTGCACACTGACGTAGAGATATCTCTTGCTAGTGGAACGGTAAATGCTCACAGTTTTGTTTGCTTCAACTGTTTCTGTTCCTTGCCCAGCTGTTACCTGGCAGAACAAGACACACATTGTGTTATTCAAGCCTCAGTCACTCAGTAGCTGCTGACGCGATCAGGCAAATGAGCATTTCTCTTTGAAGAACTTGTTGATCAGCATCTTATATATATCGGCTGGAAAGGTCAAAGTGTTTCGATTGGTTGGGGGGGTCTCCGTTAGCTGGTTGGCTGGACATCTGGTTTTGGATACAGGACCATGCCAACAGCATGGGTTAAAATCCACACACCAGTTGAGGTTACCAGGAAAGACTCTCCTCCTCAACTGATTCTTAACTGCCTTGTTGGTAATTAGGAATGGGCAATAGATGAATGAATGTGAACAGCTACACTCAGTTACACAGGCTGTTCACATTGGCGGATTTTGGCTGGATAGACTGATGTGACGGAGGCTGAGGGCTGACCTTCTGAAGCTTTACAAGATCACGAGGCGCATAGGTAAGGTGATTAGCCAAGTTCTTTTCTCCGGGGGTGGGTTCAAGACTAGGGGCATATTTTTGAAGTGAGAGATTAGATTAGATTAGATTCCCATAGTGTGGAAACAGGCCCTTTGACCCAACAGTCCACACCGACCCTCCAGAGAGTAACCCACCCAGACCCATTTCCCTCGGACGAATGCACCGAGCACTATGGGGCAATTTAGCATGGCCAATTCACCTGACCTGCACATCTTTGGACTGTGGGAGGAAACCGGAGCACCCGGAGGAAACCCACGCAGACACGGGGAGAACGTGCAAACTCCACACAGACAGTCTCCTGAGGCTGGAATCGAAGCCTTGACCTCTCATTTCAAAATGTCATAAGAGACAACCTTTTTTAAACAGGTGTTAGTTCATGCATGCAATGAGCTTCCTCCGGAAGTGGTGGATGCGGGTACAGGTACAATGTTGAAAAGACATTTGGATAAGTTTATGAATAAGAAATGTTTGGAGGGACATGGATCAAGCGCAGGCAGGTGGGACTAGTTGAGTTTGGGGGCATGGTTGGTTTTGATTAGTTGGACCGAAGGGTCTGTTTATATGGTGTATGACTCTTTGACACCATGACTGTCACTGTCCCTTCACCTGTGGGATGGTGACTCTCAGATTAAAGTTATTACTTCCAGTCTAATGATAGAGCAGCCCTATGGTGTGGTAGGACTTTGGGTGATCAATATATTGCAAACATCACATGCAGTAATGATGCACAGAACCTAATGTGATCCTATGATGGACAATGTTCCAGACTTTACCTGCCTATTGATAGTTGGACCTGAATAGTGAACAATGCAGTATGAGATCAAGCCATTAGGAATCTCCACTTGGAGCAAAGCAAGCACAAAACTCTGCTCCGTATTTGACAAAAAATGCACTTCCCAGAAAGGTTACACTATCACATGTATGCTTCAAAACATAACCCCAACCCCAATAATGTTCGAATCTTAACACCTTTTTCCATCAATTTTACCCAGCCCAGCTCTCTAGGCCCTGTAAATACCATGGGCTGCTTTCAGCACAGCCAACTCCTTTTCACCCATGAATGATCCTCATTATCAGAAGATAGGAATTAGGAACAGGAGTAGGCCATTCTGTCCATTGAGCTGTCTGTACCATTAAATTAAAATGAAGTGTTCACCTGCTGAAGTGACAGCACAAGACCATGTCCGAGCAAAACAGCAAATGAAATGGTGACCGTGATCCCACAAACAATGGATCAGATCGAAGCTCTGCAACCCTGCCACATCTAATCATGATTGACTGGGAAATGTTAAATAAGTACGTCTGTATTCAATGATGGGGGAGCTCAGAATATCAGGGTAATAGACACGGCTGAAACATTCGGAATCCATCTCCGACCAGAAGTGCCGAGTGGATGATCCATCTTGGTATCCTCCTGAGGTCCGCAGCTGTGTCTTCGGCCAGTTTGATTGACTCCACATGATGTGGGTACACATGGTCACAGCAAAGACCAAGATCCTTGATAAATTCTGACAACATAACGAAAGATTTGTTTTCCTCACCTATCCCCATGCATGGACCGTCTCGTCCAGAACAGCTACGACATTGGCATCTTTCTATCAATGTGTACATTTGGCCAAAGAAACCAAAAGCGAGACAAATCCAACCTGGCCAATGTCCACCCCATCAGTGATCATTGTGGTAGACATAAACTCAGAAGCATGCTTGACAAGAAGGACTGTAAAGTTGAACACGACTTTTTATTTTTCTGTCTTTATAATTCTCTGTCGATTGAACCTCAAATGAAGCTCTATTTAAGTAATTTTTTTCTTATTCAGTTGGTGATCCAAAATGGCAGCAGATTGTGGCAACAAACACTTTTCACTGTATTTTACCAAATACATGCGACAATACAATCATTCATCCATTCAGTCATTCACTCATTCATTACTATCAATCTGCTCACTGATGTCTAGGACCACTCTCAGGACCACTCAACTCTTGACCTCATTACAGACTTGATGGAAACATGGGGAACAGACTAGAACTTGACAGGTCTGGCGGTAGAGACTGACTAAGGCAAAATTTAAGCTGTTATGGAGCTAAGTAACCTCACCAAAGCTGGACTCAGTTGGAATCATGGAGTAAAGTCTGCACTGGTTGGCTTCATACCTAACGCAGAGGAGGTGAGTTGTGTTTGTTGGGAGTCAATCATCTCCATCCCGATACATCACTGTTGGTATTTCTCAGTCTCGTACCCCGGGCCCAATCATCCTGAATTGATTCATTGATGGCTGCCTTCTAAGATAACAGAGGGTGTTCACTGATATTTGTGCAATGTTCACCATCAATCACCACTCCTCAATTACTATAGCAGCTCCCGTCCATAAGCAGCAAGACCCAGGCCAACATTCATTTGTGACAACTAAAGTGCGAGTCAATGACCGCATCCAACAAGCAAGAATCTAACCATCTCCCATTGACACTCAGCAGCACTACCATCATTGCATCATCCACTAGTAACATCCTGGATGTTACCATTGACCAGAAACTGAACCTGATCAGCCATAGAAACCCTAGAGGTTATGGGAGCAGGTTCAAGATCTGCATTTCTGAGATATCTCTTTCTCCAGTGCATGTGCACCATCTAACATCTAAATTCCATCAACAATGTGATGAAATACTCTCCATTTGTCTGCATACATGAAGCTCAAATAGCACTCAAGAATCTCAGCACCATCCAGAACAGAGATGACAGCCTAGTGGCATTATCACAGGACTATTAATGCAAAGACCCAGGAACATGCTGCAGTCAATGGCGGAATTTGAATTCAACTGTAAGAAAATTTGGATTAGATTACTTACAGTGTGGAAACAGGCCCTTCGGCCCAACAAGTCCACATCAACCCTCCGAAGAAAACACCCATCCAGATCCATTCTCCCTACACCTAACACTATGGGCAATTTTGCATGACAAATTCACCTGACCTGCACATCTTTGGACTGTGGGAGGAAACCAGAGCACCCAGAGGAGACCCACACAGACACAGGGAGAATGTACAAACTCCACACAGACCGAGGTGGGAATTGAACCCTGGTCACTGGTGCTGTGAGGCAGCAGTGCTAACCACGGAGCCACTGTGCCGCCCACAGATGAATCTGGATGAAGAGTTTATTAATGACCATGATCCATTGTTGATTGTTCAGAAAAACCATCTGGCTTACTAATGTCTTTTAGGAAAGGATACTGCCATCCTTATGTGATCTTGCACCTGACTCCAAACCCACAGCAATGTGGTTGACTCTTAAATACCCTCTGGCTAGTAAATGCTGCCCTCATCCCAAGAATAAACTAAAAAAAGAAAGTAGTCTGCTTGACTGGTACACCTTTCACACCTTCAATGTACACTTCCTTAGACACCAATCTACATGACAGCAGTGGACTCGATGAGCAGAAGGACCTTCTTCCACACCGTAGGGCTTCTACGAGAATAAGGGCATTTATGACAGCAACACACCAATGCTGCTTTGGCAGCACCTTCCAAACCTAGGAAGATAGATAGTGTCACAAAGTTAGTCCCCTTTTTTTGCCGAAAAGCTGTTCTTTGGCTCAAGGAGACTCTGTCGCTGATTTTTTTCAGAGGGCAATAAACTCTACCGGACTCCGATCAGTCTGGTTTGGTACAAAGATTTTGAGAGGTGTTTTGTTTATATGTAAACAGATGCAACTTCAGGCCAAAGTGGTCATGCTTCAGAAGTGACCTATATAACAAAAGGGGAGTAGTCAGCTCTTTAGCTGAGCTGAGCTGTTTTTAGTTGAGTCCTGAACTGGGATGTTCAACAGAGAGCTATTTGGAAACCCTCTCTGTTTTCTGTCCTCCAGCTTCAACCTGTAAGCATGTGTTCCATTTATAGTGGGTTTTAAAGGGAATTTGCTTATTGGTACTGTTGTTATCTGGAACAGCATAATTAAGACGAGTTGGATAGGCTGAGTTCTGTAAGAGTTCTGTTCTTCGTGTTTCACTATGTAATTTTGTGAATAATTTTTTGTCTGTTCCAAAATCTAGTAGTCAACCTAGCTATCTCACTCCAGGTAATTTACACTGTGCACTTAGAGTCATAGAGATGTACAGCCTGGAAACAGACCCGTCCATGCCGACCCAATCTAGTCCCACCTGCCAGCACCCAGTCCATATCCCTCCAAACCCTTCCTATTCATATACCCATTCAAATGCCTCTTTAATGTTACAACTGTACCAGCCTCCACCACTTCTTCTGGCAGCTCATTCCATACATGTACCACCCTCTGTGTGAAAAGGTTGCCCCTTAGGTCTCTTTTATATCTTTCTCCTTTCACCATAAACCTATGCCCTCTAGTTCTGGACTCCCCAACTCCAGGGAAAAGACTTTGTCTATTTACCCTATCCATGCCCCTCCCAAGTTTGTAAACCTCAGCCTCCGACGCTCCAGAGAAAACAGGCCCAGCCTGTTCAGCCTCTCCCTGTATTTCAAATCTTCCAACCATGGCAACATCCTTGTAAATCTTTTCTGAATCCTTTCAAGTTTCACAACATCTTTCTGATAGGAAGGAGACCAAAATTGCATGCAATATTCCAACAGTGGCCTAACCAATGTCCTGTACAACCACAACATGACCACCCAACTCCTGTACTCAATACTCTAACCAATAAAGGAAAGCATACCAAACACCTTCTTCACTATCCTATCTACCTGCCACTCCATTTTGAAGGACCTATGAACTTGCACTCCAAAGTCTCTTTGCTCTGCAACACTCCCTGGGACCTTACCATTAAGTGCATAAGTCCTGCTAAAATTTGCTTTCCTAAAATGCAAATTCCTCACATATATCTGAATTAGACTTCATCTGCCACTCCTCTGCCCATTGGCCCATTTGGTCCAGATCCTGTTGTAATCTCAGGTAATCCTCTTCGCTGTCCACTTCACCTCCAATTTTGGTATTATCGGTAAACTTACTAACTGTACCTCTTATGCTCACATCCAAATCATTTATGTAAATGACAAAAAGTAGAGGACCCAGAACCGGTCCTTGTGGCACTCCACTGGTCACAGGCCTCTAGTCTGAAAAACGATCGTTCACTACCACCCTCTGTCTTCTGCCTTTGAGCCAGTTCTGTATCAAGTTTTGCACCTTCTCTAGTCGGTACATCCACATACTAAATCAGAAATTTTTTCCTTGTACACTCTTAACAAATTCCTCTCTGACTAAACCCTTAACACTATGACAGTCCCAGTATATGCTTGGAAAGTTAACATCCACTAGCATAATCACCCTATTATTTTTACAGATAGCTGAGATCTCCTTACAAATTTGTTTCTCAATTTCTGACTTCCTCCGATCCATTATTGTGACGTGTAAGTAACATTTGCTCTTTCACTGTGAAAATCAGGGTCAAAATGCTCGAAGTCCTTTTCTAAACACAAGTGGGTGTGTCTTGTTCACATCATTCGCAGTATTCAGTAGTTCACATCACCTCAAAAGCAATTAGCATTCAGAAAATAAAAACCGTCCTATTCCTCAATACATTCCCTCCCATGAACAAGTCAGAAATGCGATTAGAAGCTCCAAACTTAACTTTGGTGAGGCAACTCAAGGTGACATGAACTGATCTGAAAGAGATAGATCCTTTCTAAACATGTCCAGTTCAGACCTGAACTCAGGAATTCGGAACTGGAGTAGGCAATTCAGCCCTTCAAACCTACCCCACCATTCATTATGACCATGGCTGATCTCATCTCGTCTCAATTCCACTCTCCACCGTGCTCTCCATAACTTTTCAACACATTACTAATTTCAAATCTATCTCCTCCTCAAACGTACTGAATGTCCCAGGATCCACCACATTCTGAAGTTGTGCAGTCACAATTTCTCCTCATTTCTCTTTTAAATCTGCCATTCCTTCACCTGCAACACTGACGTTTCATTTCACATAGGCCCACAAGGGAAAACATCCAAATGCTTTGCTGACTCCCTTTAGCATCTTGTGCATCTCAACTGGGTTTGTTCTCATTCTTCTAAACGACAGTGAGTATAGATCTAAACTTCTCAATCTCTCCTTACAAAACAGGTCTTCCATCTCTGGAATTAATGTTATGAATTAATCTTCTCTAAAATGCACTTTTCTAATCTTAATCACTAATCCAATACTTTTTAAGAAGTAACAAAATAGTGGACCTTGAAGAAAGTAATCTCAGAGTACAATGGGACCTTGATCAAATGGATCAATAGGTCAAGAAGTAGCAAGTGGAGTTTAATTTATATAAATGTGAAGTGTTACAGTTTGCTAAGGCAAACCAAGGCAGGACTGGTGCAATTAATGGTAAGGCCCTGGGGTGTAATGCTGAACAAAGAAACCCAAGAGTGCAGGTTCATAGTTCCTTGAAAGTAGAGTCACAGGTAGACAGGGTAGTGAAGGAAGCATTTCGCACACATGCCTTCACCAGTCAGTGTATTGAGTATAGGCGTTGGGAGGTCATATTGCAGCTCTATTAGAGATTGGTGCAGCCACTTTTAGAATGTTGCATTCAGTTCTGGTCTCCTTGCTATAGAAAAGGAGTTGTTAAGTTTGAAAGGATTCAGAAAAGATTTATAAAGATGCTGCCAGCATTGAAGGGTTTGAGCTACAGAGAAATTCATAGGGTCATAGAGATTAACAGTACAGAAACAGATTCTTTGGTCCAACTCAGCCATGCTGACCAGATTTCCTAAATTAATCTCGTGGCTGAATAAGTTAGAACAAGCTTTTCCCTGGGGCATTAATGGCTTAGGGGTGGCCTTATAGATGTTTATAAGGTCATGACGAGCACGGATAGGGTCAATAGCCAAGGTCTTTAAGGCAGGGTGACGGAGTACAAGACTAGAGGGCAGAGGTTTAAGGTGAGAGGGGAAATATTTTTTAAAAACCTGAGGGATAACTTTTCACGCAGGGGGTGGTACATGTATGGAATGAGCTGCTAGAGGAAGTGGTGGAGGCTGGTACAATTACAACATTTAAAAGACATCTGGATGGGTAGATGAATAGGAAGGGTTTAGAGGGATATTGGCCAAATGCTGCCAACTGGGACTGGATCAGTTTAGGACATCTGTGTATTGGACAGAGGGTCTGTTTCTGTGTTGTGTAGCTCTATGACTTTTTACTTTTAGGGGAAAGAATGTGTAGCACTTGATACACCGGGGCAAAATTGCCCAGATGTGGCATTGACTGGAGGGCGTGAGGCATGTTTAGCAGCTGACAGTCGCTGGTGTTGGTGGCAGTGACAGCCTTCCAGTCCTTTAGAGGTGGTAAAGGCAGCTAGCTTGGGGTAGGGACAGAGATGGTACAAAAGGTTTACCATGGGAATAACACGAGAATGAAAGCACTGAGTTTATCCAATGTTCTGGATAGTGGTTTCAAGACGTAATGTTGAATAGCAGATGTGAATCTCATCCTACCACTGCGTGGACAGCTAAGTGAGAAGAGAATAATAATAAAGTAACTTATATTTGGCAAGGTGAGGTAAAAGGGGGTGGGTGATAGCATTGATAGTGGTCTGTGTGCCATTTGAAGGGAGTACTGTGAAGATTCTGAACTATCTACTCGCCATCTAGCTAAGTGAATTAACTTTTCCCACCTGTGAAGAAACAATTTGACAACAAAGATACAAGCTTCACCATAACACCATTTTTGATGCAAATAAGCCACATTGCCGATCTATGATCAAGAACTAAGTATTCTTTGGAATTGCCAGCCTGAACACTTTTGTTGGTGGCAGGTTCATTCGGAATACGTTTGTCCACCACACAGTGACACATTTCACTGAATGAATGCAAACATGTGAGGATAAAGTAGAAACATTCACTCTCACCGTAATGTTAAAAGAATCTGCATTGTAAATTAGGCTTTGTTTGATAAACTCGATCTGGCCGTTTTCCGTTGTAATACTTGACGTTTCTCCATCCAGCTTAACAGGAACACCCGAGGCAGGAGATCCATCAGGATATGTAACCTTGGCCTGCAACAATGAAACAACCACCAGGAGAGCATCACTCAGCTGCTCAGGAACTGATTTAGGAATTTGTTTTCACTGACTACTGACCCAGCTTGATTTATTTCCCTCTCCTGATGTTCCATTAAGTTGCTGTCACACCCTGGAATCGGGCCCCCATCAACTGTGGGAGAAAGTGAGGACTGCAGATGCTGGAGGTCAGAGTCGAAAGTGTGGTGCTGGAAAAGCACAGCAGGTCAGGCAGCATCCGAAGAGAAGGAGAATCGTCATTTCGGGCACAAGCCCTTCATATTAATTCTGATGACGGGCTTATGCCCGAAACGTCGATTGTCCTGCTCCTCAGACGCTGCCTGACCCGCTGTGCTCTTCCAGCACCATACTCTCGACCCCCATCAATTGTGCAAGTTACTGATAAAATGCTGAGTGCGGCATTTGGAGGAGCTACACTTTGAGACACCTGCTGTGACATCTGCTGGAAACATACAAATGCTGAAAACTAGTGCCAATCCTTGTCTCAGCCAGACGTAATTGCTGGAAATGTATTTTCAACTCGAGTACGCAGGTCCAGAGAGAGGAATAACACTGGCCGATTGCCAATTTGGTTGATTTGGTTCCTTCTCTAGGTCATGCCAGACTTTGTTCTTCCCATTAACAGTCATGAACATCCACTACCTGCACACTTGACAGTCAAAATACTATCTCCTTTCAAGTCTAATTGTGTTTAATCAGAATAGGCCCTTAATAAATGTGCTCCTTTTTTCTCTAATAATGTATAAAAAGGTGGTGAAAGCCCATCCTTGCTCTATTCATGATATTCATGTTTAATTTAATGCCTAAAAGTAAATTGACAAACTATTTGCAGTTGGTGAATAGCAAATAATAATGTTATTGCACATTATGTGTTATGCACGTAACATTCAAACTGTCACGAACTGTGCATTACACATGGAGATATGATCCAATTTGATGTTAATTGTGGCAGTTTTCCACATGTTTGGTTTCTACCTGTTACTTTGGCTACAGTATTGCCTAAGAATTGCAGACATGAATAAAGAGTTCCATTGTACAAGGCCAGTTCTGAGCAGTTTCAAGCCACCATGTCCATACTTACCAGCACATAGAATGGAAACCGTGGTATAAAGTAGTTGCTTGTTCTTGATAAATCAATTACGTATGGTGAGGAAACAATCTTGATGTTTTTGAGTTCAGTTTCTTCCATTTCTCCACCTGTAAGGATGTATTAAATATATCTTGTTTTACTTTGTTCTTATTATTATTCAATTACACACTCTGCAACTTTTGATGGGGGAGTATAATTGATGCAGAGTTAATAATTAATATGATTCAAAGGGAAACTTCATAAGATTCTTTCTCTCTCTGTGTAAATGGAGTGGGCAATACAGAATAACATCGAGCCATGATTCTGCTGAATTTTTACAGTCTTCCCTTCCAATAGCACACAGTCTACCGGTACATCTATTGCTCTACCTATCCATCTGTGGCAGATGGCAGAACTTAAATTTAATTTTAAAAAAATCTGAAAAAAATAAAGCTAGCCTGATTATGACTGTTAATTGTTTTAAAACCAATCTCAGGACAGATATTGTTGTCAGATGGGGACCAGACTTAGTCCTGGGATGCTGGAACTGTCCTATGAACAGACATTGGGAAAATTGGGCCTGTATTCTTTTAAGAATTAAAGGTGCTCTCATGGAAACTTTTGAAGTACTTAAATAGATAGGCAGGGTAGTTACAGGTAAGACTTTTCCCATGGCTTGGGAGTCTGGAAACAAGGAGTCACAATTTTAAAATTAAGGCAATACCATAAGAAATGGGGCGTTTTTTTAAACTCAGAATCTTTGGAAAACATGACCCCAAATGACAGTGAAGTCTCAGTTAGTGAGTGTAACATTATGAAAGGTTAACAATTTTGTTTGATGTAAAGGTTTAATGGGATGGTGCTGGGGATACTAAAGCTGTTGGAGTGTTCTGTCAACCATGATTGTTTGTAGGCTGAATGGCCTACATCTGTTGCAATGTTGCTACTGGCTGTATCTTCCTGGTGGATCTTGGAAAGAAGTTTTGGAGTTGGAAGAAATGTTATGGCGGTCCTGGGAGAATCACCAGAGGAAATGAGTTTTCATAGCGATCCTTTTTTTTGGAAACATACTGATCCCAAAAGTTCTCTTGTATACATTTCTAGAGCTGCTCCCCATCTCCACTTTGTCATTTGCATTACTATTTCCCCTGTCTGTTCTAGAAGAACTGGAGTTATTAACACCGTGATAAATGCACTTGCATTTTACAGTGACCTTCCTGAAAAGTTGATCTTCCTAATTATGCTCACTCTTTAGTGGCCTATTGATTACATGCAAAAGTGCAACATTGTTCTGTCATTCAATATTCTGAGCCAAATACATACCTTTAAAGCTCTTACATCAGTGCTGTAGCAATACTTCTGAGAAATATTGATTTGTTTCCCTATTTGTCCTGAATATAGTCTCACAAGTGATATTAAATATGCCTTTGTCCTCTTGCTTGAAGCCAGGAATTGGTCCCACTCCATCATTGCATTAACTTGAGTTCATATCATGCCAAATTTAATGTACTGCCCATCAACTCACATGCTCTGCAAATCTGTCTTTGTGGACATTAGATTTCTTCCCTGTCTGCCGCCTACTATTCCTTCTCTGACCTCTATGCTTATGTGTGAGTCTATGATTCCAGTGAATCACAGTGCAAACTGGAGGAACAACATCTTACCTTGACAGCCTTCTGGACTTAAGACACAATGTGAACCAACTCCAATTTCTTCCCTTTCTTTTAGGTTATTACGTTCTGTTATCATGTCGTCTCTCCTTACCCCCACCCCAGTGAGGCTGTAGGCCATTGAGTCAGAGATTCTTGCAGCACAGAACCAAAAATTAAGGCATACCATGCTGACCATAACGTCCACCCATGCAATCCCCATTTTCCTGCACTTGGCTCATATCCTTCTAAACCTTTCCTATCCAAGTTTTCGTCTAACTGCCTTTTAAATGTTAACATACCTGCCTCAACCACTTCCTTTGGCAGCTCATTCCATATGTGTACCACCCTCTGTGTAAAAACTTGCTTCCCAGGTTCCCTTTTATTCTTTCCCCTCGAACCTTAAACTGATAACCTCTAGTCCTCGATCCCCCAATGACTGAGTGCATTCACCTAACCCATGCCTTTCATGATCTTAAACACTCCTATAAGATTCCCACCTCCCCCCCCCCACAGTCTCCTACGCTATAAAGAAAAAAGTCCTAGCTTGTCTAACCTCTCCCAATAACTCAGACACTCGACTTCTGACAATGTGCTTGCAAATTTCTTCTGCACTCTTTCCAGTTTAATAACATCCTTCGTATAACAAGGTAACTAAAATTGAACACAATGCTCCAAGTGCAGCCTCACCAACGTCCTGTACAACTGTAACATAACTTCTCAATTTCTATACTCAATGTCATGACTGATGAAGGCCAGTGTGCTAAAAGCTGCCTTCACTGCCCTGTCTACCTGTGACTCCACTTTCAGATAACCGTGCACCTGAAATCCAAGGTCCCACTGTTACACTACACTCCTTACACCCTACTACTCACCTCGAAACCCCAACCTTGATTTGACTTTCCAAAATGCAAGCCCTCTCATTTATCGATATTAAGCCCCATTTCCCATTTCTCGGACAACTTCAATATTATGTCATTTCAAGTGCCCATCCATGTGCTTTTTAAAGTTCCCTCTCCCAGAAACATATGAATCCCTATTGTCAACCTGATTATTGAATCTTCCTGAATGCTGCACTTCCAAAACTTAGCATTCAAATGAATTAGCCAAATATACAGGATGTTGGAATGACATAGTGTCAGCCCAACCCATCCATGCCGACCAGATATCCCAATCCCATCTAGTCCCACCTGCCAGCAGCCAGCCCATATCCCTCCAAATCCTTCCTATTCATATACCCATCCAATTACCTTTTAAATGTTGCAATTGTACCAGCCTCCACCACTTCCTGTGGCAGCTCATTCCATACACGTACCACCAAGTGCATTACCCCTGAGGTCTCTTATATATCTTTCCCCCTCAACCAAAACCTATGTCCTCTAGTTCTGGACTCCCCCAACCCCAGGGAAAAGACTTTGTCTATTTATCCTATCCATACATCTCATAATTTTGTAAACCTCTATAAGGTCACCCCTCAGCCTCTGACACTCCAGGGAAAGCAGCCCCAGCTTGTTCAGCCTCTCCCTGTCGCTCAAATTCTCCAACCCTGGCAACATCCTTATAAATCTTTTCTGAACCTTTTCAAGTTTCACAACATCTTTCCAATAGGAGGGAGACCAGAATTACACACAATATTCCAACAGTGGCCTAACTAATGTCCTTTACATCTGCAACATGACCTCCCAACTCCTGTACTCAGCACTCTGACCAATAAAGGAAAGCATACCAAATGCCTTCTTCACTGTCCTATCTACCCGTAACTCCACTTTCAACGAACTATGAATCTGCACTCCTAAGGTCTCTTTGTTCAGCAATATCTCTAGGACCTTACCATTAAGTGTATAAGTCCTGCTAAGATTTGCTTTCCCTCGCATTTAACTGAATTAGACTTCATCTGCCACTTCTCAGCCCATTGGCCCATCTGATCAAGGTCCTGTTGTAATCTGAGGTAAACTTCTTCGCTGTCCACTACACCTCCAATTTTGGTATCATCTGCAAACTTACTAACCATACCACTTGTGCTCACAGCCAAATCATTAATGTAAATGACAAAAAAGTAGAGGACCCAGCACCGATCCTTGTGGCACTCCACTGGTCACAGGCCTCCAGTCTGAAAAACAACCCTCTGTCTTCTATCTTTGAATCAGTTCTGTATCCAAATGGCTAGTTCTCCCTGTATTCCATGAGATCTAACCTTGCTCACCAGTGTCCCATGGGGAACCTTGTCAAACACCTCACTGAAGTCCATATAGATCACATCTACTGCTCTGCCCTTATCAATCCTCTTTGTTACCTCTTTAAAAAAACCCAACCAAGTTGGTGCGACATGATATCCCATGCACAAAATCATGTTGACGAGCCCTAATCAATCCTTCCCTATCCAAATACATGTACGTCCTGTCTCTCAGGATTCCCTCCAACAACTTGCCCACCACCGACATCAGGCTCACTGGTCTACAGTTCCCTCGCTTGTCCTTACCATCCTCCTTCGTCAATGGCACCACGTTAGCCAACCTCCAGTCTTCGGACACCTCACCTGTGATTATTGATGATACAAATATCTCAACAAAAGGCCCAGCAATCACTTTCCTAACTTCCTACAGAGTTCTAGGGTACATCTGATCTGGTCCTGGGGGTTTACCCACCTTTATGAGTGACAGAACATCGACAAGTAATCAGTGGATAAGTAAGATATAATATGGTGTACATTATCTTTGCCCATAACTGGAAAATGATGATGAAAACAGATAGAGCTATGATGAGCTAACTTACTGGCTGTTTCTAAAACTGTTACTGCCATATAGAGATGGTACCCCACAAAGTCATTCAGTTTTCCCAATGTTTTGAGTTTTGTTTCCAGATCTGCAGTTGTCAGTGAAGATGCGGCTGATCCACGCTTGATCTAGAAATGAGCAACAATATTGATGTTTTCAGTTTATGCTTCAGAGCATTCATTTTACCTCACCTTCCCCTTTTATGCCTTTGCCTAATTGATTTATGTTGCAATTTCTACAGTCTGTAACTGAGGATATGAAACCACGCTGGTTACTAATGCACATTATGTGGAGATGCTGGCATTGAACTGGGGTAAAAATCACACTACACCAGGTTATAGTCCAACAGGTTTACAGTATTTGGAAGCACTAGCTTTCCAAGCAGTGGTTCTTCATCAGGTAGCTGTGGAGCAGGACCATAAGACACAGAATTTATAGCAAAAAAGGTTAAAGTGGTTATGCAACTGAAATGATATATTGAACAAACCTAGATTGCTGGTAAACCTTTCATCTTTTAGAATGAGTTGCATGTTTCAGTTCATCAATATGTAAATCCCAGGACTTCTTTTAAGTCACATTCTCGAGATAACTTAAGGTTTTATAAAAAAAGGTGACATCTCAGCTCAGATGATGTCGCATTGTATGAGGTTTGAGTCTGTCTGTATCCCAATCTTAAACCAGACTCATTCTAATTACAGTTGCAATTGTAATTGCACATACGGTACGTTTTAGTTTGTTCAGAAAATACACAATCTGCAGGCAGTCAATCCATGCAACATTTTATAAATTCCTACTTTGGAAATAGAACCAGTCTGACTCAAGATTGGGATACAGACTCTAACTTCACACTTTTAACGCATTATCTGACCTAAGATGTCACCTTTTTGTTATAAAACCTTAAGTTATCTTGAGAATGTGACTTGAAAAGATGTTCTGGGATTTACATATTAGTGAACCAAAACCAGGAAACCATTCTAAAAGATAAAAGACTTAACAGCAATCTAGGTTTGTTCAATATATTCTTTCAGTTGCATGACACTGTGATCTTTTGCTATAAATTCTGTTTTATATGATCCTACTCCACAATTGCTTGATGAAGGAGCAGTGCTCCAAAAGCTAATGCTTCCAAATAAACCTGTTGAACTGTAACCTGGTGTTGTGTGATTACTCATACACAATAATGCAATAAACCGTGTGTGGAGTATGAAATAGCACCGAGTTTGCAAGGGAAAGGGAATACATTATTCAGTTTCATTGAAGTCAACTGAATGAAGCATCTGACAGTGTCTATAATGGGTGTTCAGTCATTCATCTTTTGTCACAACCTTGCACACATGTCCAAACTATTGTATTTATAGAGTCATAGAGATGTAGAGCATGGAAACAGAGCACATACCACCCATTTGTGAAAACCTTGCCCCTTAGGTCTCTTTTATATCTTTCCCCTCTCATTCTAAAACCTATGCCCTCTAGTTCTGGGATCCCCCGACCCAGGGTAAAGACTTTGCCTATTTACCCTATCCATGCCCCTCATAATTTTGTAAACCTCTAACCCAATAGAAGCATTCTGATTTGGTGTATTATTGTCATATGTACCAAAGTACATTGAAACATTTTGTTTTGTGTGCAGTGCAGGCTGACCATACCACACAAAGTACAGTCAGGCAATAGAACAGAGTGTGCAAAACAATATTACAGCTGCAGAGAAGGTGAACACACAGCAAGCTCAATATAAAATTTACATTTATTGGGTTCCATTCAGAAATCAAATAACAGCAGGGAAGAAGCTGTTCTTGAATCTGTTGCTGTGTGTGTTTCAGCTTTTGTATCTTCTGCCTGATGGAAGAGGTTGGAAGAGATTACAGCTGTGGGTGGGAGGGGTCTTTGATGATGCTGGATTCCTTCCTGAGGCAGGGGGCTGTATAGATGTAGTCAATGGATCTTGTGTTGTGTGGTTGACTTGTGTGATGGACTGAGCTGTGTTCACAACTCTTTGTAGTTTCTTACGGCCCTGACTTTCCAAGCCGTGATGCATCCAGAGAATATTTTCTATGGTGAATCTATAAAACTCTCAAATTACTTCTCAGGACCATCTTAAATTGAAGCATGTAACAGAGCCAAATAGGCCAAAGTTAGGTAAGATGAACAAAGGTGGAACAAAGGACTAGTTTTAAATGAATGTCTTATAAGAGTAAGGCAAGACATAGGGCAGAGAGTTGAGACACTGCGGAAGAGAAATCAGCTCAGAGATCCCAGTGGTGTGGAGTTGGAAGTGGTGATGGTGGCTTCAGGTGATGGAGGGGTTTGCAAACAAGGGTCTGGATTTTACCAGCACTCGCTGGAGCAAGAGCCAGCATAGGTGAGAACCCACAGGGATGAGATGAGCTGAGAGAAATTTAGACGTGGGCTTAGGATGTCTTCAAACTTATGCAAAGTGGGATGGTGCAGACTGCAATAAGACAAATGGATTTTCAGGTAACAAAGGCAGAAATGAAGGGGTTTGGTAGTTGAAAAGCTGACACAGGGTTGAAGTGACAACAAACCATTGTGTCATGAAATTGACTGTCGTTTCAATGGGAAAAATGAGCAGAGTCATAAAGATGTACAGCACAGAAACAGACCCTTTGGTCCAACTCGTCCATGCCTACCAGATATCCCAACCCAATCTAGTCCCACCTGCCAGCATCCAAACTGTATCACTCCAAACCCTTCCTATTCATATACCCATCCAGATCCCTTTTAAATGTTGCAATCGTACTAGCCTCCACCACTTCCTGTGGCAGCTCATTCCATACATGTAGCACCATCTGCGTGAAAACATTGCCCCTTAGGTCTCTTATATATCTTTCCCCTCTCACCCAAAACCTATGCCCTCTAGTTCTGGAATACCTCATCCCAGGGAAGAGACTTTGTCAATTTATCCTATCCATGCCCCTTGTGATTTTATAAACATATACAAGGTCACCCCTCAGCCTCTGACGCTCCAGGGAAAACAGCCCCAGCCTGTTCAGCCTCTCCCTATAGCACAAACCCTCCAACCCTGGCAATGTCCTTGTAAATATTTTCTGAACCCTTTCAAGTTTCACAACATCTTAATTTGGGATTTCTACTGTTTATGCAAAGCTTCTCATTGGTCAGTGACATTCTTTGAAGGTGGGAACATTCTCACCTGCAATTGCTGTTCTAGGCCCCGAATATAGGTGTGATTCTTCATGTTGTCAATAATTCCGAATCTCACATAAGCCATTCCTTCCACCGCCTTGCCATATGTATGTCTTTAATAAATAATCAACAGGGAGATGTACTGAGTGAAAATAAAAACTCTATTCCTATGGAGAAAAAGACGATCACAGGAGCAGAAGTAGGCCATTCAGCCCCTTGAGCCTGTTCCACGACCTGACTCCATATGGAGTCTTTGGCTCATATCCCTTCATACCTGTTCTTGTTATAAAAATTCTTCCACAAACAGCAGTGGCTCTTGGATCAGTTCTTAATTTCAAAAATGGTTATGGATAGAGTTCCAAACCTCTACCACCTTTGGTGTGTAGAAGTGCTTCTTCTGAATGGTCTGACCCGAGTTCTCAGAATATGTACCCTAGTTGTAGAATTCCCAACCAGTGGAAAGATTTTATCTTTGTCTACCTGTTTTTTCCGGTTAATATCTTGAAAACATCTTTCCGACCCACCTTTAACCTTCTAAATTCTAAAGAAAACAGGCTTAATTTGTATAATATCTTCTCACAACTTAACGCCAGAAGATCGAGTATCATTCTTGTAAATCCATGCTGTACTCCCTCCAAGACCAATATATGCTTCCTTCGGATCCTAACAACTCAGTTGTTTTAGATCAGACTGTTGGCTCCGCCTCCGTCTTGCCTAACTCCCGAGTAGTTGCATTGCAGTTTGTCTCCACAGAGTACAGAAGGAATAAGCAATATGAATCAGTTTCCAAATAACTCAACGTTTCATTGATCAGTTATACGAGGGAACAATGCAACATTAAAATATCATCATATAGAATTTAGAGTCCTCTCAAAATCCATCAGTTGGGAGTAGGACCACTGCACTTGTTAAATGCTTCAAACTGATCAATACTTTATATTTGGCCACCAAAACATGTGGACCCAAATCTCTTATCGAGTCTTAGAGCTGTACAGCACGGAAACAGACCCTTCAGTATAACTTGTTCATGCCTACCAGATATTCTAAATTAATCTCGTCCCATTTCCCAGCATTTGGCCCATAATCCTCTGAATGCTTCCAATTCATATACCCATCCAGATGCCTTTTAAATGATGGAAATGTGCCAGCCTCCACCACTTCCTCTGGTAGTTCATTCCATAGACGCATCACCCTCTGCATGAAAATGTTGCCCCGTAGGTCCCTTTTAAAATGTTGCCCCGTAGGTCCCCTCACACCCTAAACCTATGCCCTCTAGTTTTGGACACCCCCACCCCAGGGAAAAGACTTTGCCTATTGCCCCCATCCATGCCCCTCGTGATTTGATGAACCTCTATAAGGTCACCCCTCAGCCTCCGACACTCCAAGGAAAACAGCCCCAGCCTGTTCAGCCTCTCCCTGTAGCTCAAACCCTCCAACCCTGGCAACACCCTTGTAAATCTTTTCTGAAACCTTTCAAGTTTCACAACATCCTTTCTTTTGGAAGGAGACCAGAATTGCGTGCAGTATTCAAAAAGTGGCCTAACCAATGTCCTGTACAGCCACAACATGACCTCCCAACTCCTATATTCAGTGCTCTGACCAATTAAGAAAAGCATACCAAATGCCTTCTTCACTATCCTGTCTACCTGGGACTCCACTTTCAAGGACCTATGAATCTGCACTCCCCAGGACCTTACCATTAAGTGTATAAGTCCTGCCCTGATTTGCTTTTCCAAAATGCAGCACCTCGCATGTATCTAAATTAAACTCCATCTGTCACTCCTCAGCCCATTGGCCCATTGGATCCAGATCCCATTCTCATCTGAGGTAACCCTCTTCGCTGTCGACTACACTTCCAACTTTGGTGTCATCTGCAAAATTACTGCTGGTACCTTCCGTATTCGCATCCAAATCATTCATATAAATGATGAAAAGCAGTGGATCCAGCACCGATTCTTGTGGCACTTCACTGGTCACAGGCCTCCAGTCTGAAAAGGAACCATCCACCACCACCACCCTCTGTCTTCTACCTTTGAGCCAGTTCTGTACCTAAATGGTTAGTTCTCCAACATTCCATGAGATCTAAGCTTGCTAACCAGTCTCCCATGGGGAACCTTGTCGAATGCCTTACTTCTTCAAAAAGCTCAACTAAGTTGAAGTGAAAATACAGAAAAAAAAATGTTTGCAGCTTTTCATTAATCATTATTAAAATTAATTGAAGTGAAGTCATGTTGGCATATTCCTGGATTGTTACTCCACAGTTGTGATGTTTGAGGCTGGCTGATAGTCTATGACAAATATGAAACCAACAGAAGACATTTTTCATGTTTTCCACAGGACTAGACACAGGTATGTGATTAAACTCACTGCAGAATATTATTTGAACGACAGACATTTGTAACCATTTGAAAATTAACTATAACTATAATATTCAGTGTCTTGAGAGCACACTAAATTGGTTGTTGGATATTAATAGATCCAGCAAAAACATCTGGATAAATACTTAAAATGCCAGGGCACATTAGACCATGGCCCAAGTGCAGGTAAATGGGATGAGTATGGTTTGGTGTTTGTTGGTTGGAACAGATATGGTGGGCTGAATTGCCTATTTCTATGTTTTATGATATCATGGGCAACACAGTGGCTCAGTGGTTAGCACTACTGCCTCACAGCTCCAGGGATCTAGGCTCGGTTCCAGCCTCAGGTGACTGTCTGTGTGAGAGTTTGCATATTCTCCCCATGTCTGCGTGGGTTTCCTCCCACAGTCCAAAAATGTGCAGTTATCAGTGAATTGACCATGTTTAAGCTGCCCCATAGTGTTCAGGTGCATTAGTCAGGGGTAAACGTAGGGGTAAATGTCTGGGTGGGTTACTCTTCAGAGGTAAAAACAATGACTGCAGATGCTGGAAACCAGATTTTGGATTAGTGGTGCTGGAAGAGCACAGCAGTTCAGGCAGCATCCGAGGAGCTCTTCAGAGGGTTGGTTTGGACTTGTTGGTCTGAATGGCCTGTTTTCAGACTTTTAGGGATTTTATGACTCCAACTCTATGACTTCAAAACTTCATTGATTGGCTATGCAATTCAATAGGACATCGACAAATTAAACCCAGTTAGCTTTTTCTCTCAGATTTAAAATAGAACTGAATTTCATAAAGTGTGAGGAAAACGGTTCAGCACACATCAAATAATAACCATAAATAATCTTAAAGCTTAATGTTTTCAATAATCATGGAGATGAAAGCCCTACAGTACACGAACTATGCTGGAGGTGCTTGGTCATTTTAACAGGACTATTTAATTAGATCTTCATATTTGACTTACCGTGCCGAAATTTCAAATTTGAATTTATCGTTTGTTATCAGATAAAACGTATGTTCCAACTTCACCACGACCTCGAAACTGGGGAGAACTAAGAAACGTTTTATTCTCTTTACTGAAAAATAACTTAGGAAATCCATAGCAAACAAGCATAATGGAAAAACACAGAGCTTCAGAAATGTTCATCCCAAAACTCAGAGAACACTCCAATAGTTTACATGCTTCAGTTAATATATTGCTAACACAATTGTTAGGGGGTTATTGTAATATTTTGTGACCTTTCTAACTGGTCTATTGTATTATTAGTCATTCCAATTTGCTTCCTATTTGGTCAGTAGTCTCTGCCATGGTGGTAAATATAAAAGGTGAATTTATTGCTAGATCTACATACGTGGGCACAATATGCTAAATTACCCTCTTTATGGAATTCTATGTAATGCCTAACTTAGAACACCCAATTGTATTTCACATAAAGGTGTTTCCCTCAACAAAAGAAAAACATATTGAAATCAATGCTACTTGCTTTTGAGCATTACATTCACAATATAAATCATACCTTTCCAGGCCCTGATCAGTGAACATTGTTCTGTAAGTTAAGTCTTTATGAAACTTGACATATATATCGTGTTCGAAATAGATTGCTAAATTTACTTTTGATCATTCATTTTTCTTGTAGTGACATCCTGCTCAAATTTCAAAGACTATAATGTTGACGCTGCTAGAGAGAGCCATACAACATGGAAACAGACCCTTCGCAATCCCAAACTGAACTAGTCCCACCTGCCTACCCCTGGCCCTTATCCCTCCAAACCTTTCCTATTCATATACAATGTCTTTTAAACATTATAACTATGCCCATGTCCATCACTTCCTCAGAAAGTTCATTCCAAATGCAAACGACCCTCTGTGCAAAAAAAGTTGCCCCTCCTGTCTTTTTTAAAAATCTCTCTTCTCTCCACCTTAAAAATGTACCCCCTCGTCTTGAAATCATCTATCGTTAATTCTACATATGCCCCTCAGTTCATAAGCTTCTGTAAGGTCCCTTGTGAACCTCCTAAACTCCAGTGAAAACAGTCCCAGCCTATCCAACCTTTCCTTATAACTCAAAGCTTCCCTACCTGGTAATATCCTGAGAAGTGTCTTTTGAACCCTCTCCAGTGCAATAATATTCTTCCTATTGTTTTAGAATGTGAACTGCATGCATTGTTCTTCAACATACAATAAAAAAGGTACAGAGTTACCTGGCAAAGTGGAAAGCACTAAGCCTTATTTATTTTTAAAAATTTTCATTAATTTCATGTAATTTGCGTAGTTTCAAAGGTGTGATTACAGATACCAAGCCCATGTCTAAATATTGATCTTATATTTCTTGATAAGATGTGAAATGTTTCCATGCATTTATAACCAGCTGTTGTTAGTCTCAAATCATGTGTGCTTTATTCCGTAAGAACTCACTGTGGGAGTCAGTACCGTGCAAAAGGTATGTAGTATTTATGGATTTAGTATAAAATTGGCAAAAACAAATGCCTCAGTTAACAACCCGAGGTAATTTTATGCACATTTGAATCATTCTCTTCTCCCTGCCCACATTTACTGGAACATATGATAAATGATACATGTGTTTTAAGTGTAAATTGTTAATAAGGGTTACCGAATTCCTTGACCTCAAATTGTGCAGATACCATGGACATCGGTGAATCCACAAACTGCGCTTCAATGCGCCAGTTGCCAGGCCTGTTGATGAAAGAACAGTATTTAGCATTTGTTTTTGTTTTATCCTCAATGATAAAACCGTGAGAGAACTGTACAGTATGGAGGTTCCTCGTTATACACTATTTCTGATGCCTGATTCCATTGAAGTCTAATAGACAGTGCTGATAGAATCTCTACAGTACAGAAAGGAGCCATTTGGCCAATTGGGTTTGCACTGACCCTCTGAAGAGCATCTCACCCAAACCCAGACACATGTCCCCCTACTCTAACCCTGCATTTCACACAGCCAATCCACCTGTACACTATGGGGCAATTTAGCACAGACAATCACCTAACCTGCACACCTTTGGGCTGTGGGAGGAAACTAGAGCTCCCTGTGGAAGCCCAGAAGACACGGGAAGAATGGGCAAACTCTACACAGACAGCCACCCAATGGTGGAATTGAACCTGGGTCTCTAGTGCTGTGAGGCAGCAGTGCTAACCACTGAGCGACCATGCCACTTTATGGGTGGAGCCATTCTCTGCTAATACCCAAACCAATTTTCCATCTGTTACACTCTTGGCTGTCTTCCCCTGTAGGATGTCTCACTCTTTTTAGTGATTGGAGAGCAGTTTTTCATGAACTGAAAGGTAGCTTCATGGTGCATGAACCTGTCTCCAGCTGTAAAAAGTAACAAAAGCTGGGCACAAGTCAAGATTGTGATGGCTGACTGCTGAGGAATGTGCTGACAATCAAGCGAACTGCTTTGTCAATATAGTCGGTCAAACCTTGCTTTTGTTTTTAATTCATGGGATGTTGACATCACTGACTGACCTAACACTTTCTTATTTGCCCTTGGAACTGAATGGATTTCTAGGACTATGTCAAAGGGCAGTTAATAATAAACCACATTGATGTGAGTCACATGATTGCCAGATTTGGTGAGGATGACAGATTTCCTTCCCCAAAAGAACATTAGTGAACCAGATGGATTTTTGTCACAATTGTTAATGGTTTTATGGTTGCCTTTGGACTAGCTTTTTTTAAAACTTCCAAATTAGATTTGAATTTAGAATTCACTATCTCTCTTGGTGGGATTAACACTAATATGTCTCAATCATATCTCTGGGGTGGCTCGGTGGCTCAGTGGTTCCTCACAGCACCAGGGTTTCAGGTTCAATTCTCACCTCGGGTGACTGTATGGAGTTTGCACATTCTCCCCGTGTCTGCGTGGGTTTTCTCCGGGTGCTCCGATTTCCTCTGACAGTCCAAAGATGTTCAGGTCAGGCAAAATGGCTATGCTAAAGTGCCGATAGGGGCATTAGTCAGAGGGTACTGGGTCTGGGTGGGTTGCTCTTCAGAGGGTCGGTGTGTACTGGTTGGGCTGAAGGGCTTGTTTCCACACTGTAGGGAATCTAATCTAGTGAATTCCTTGTGTATTGTTGGAGCTGCAATCATCCAGGTAAGTGGGACCTGATGCATCACTCGCCTGGCTTATACCTTGTACGTGATGGACAGGTTATGGGGAAATATTGGATTTTAGTGGAGTGTTAGGTAATGGTCATTTCACTGAATGTTAAGGAATGATGTATAGATTGCCACTTGTTGGAGATTGTCATTGCCTGGCATTTGTGAGGTATGTGCATTGCTTAGCACATATCATCTGAAATGTAACCAGGTCTTGCCGCATGCAGACAAATGATCCTGCAGTATCAAGAAATAACGCTGAATATTGTGAAATAATCATGAAGACGCCAACTCTGAATTACGGTGTGAGAAAGATTATTGATGATGCTGTTGAAGATGATTGGATCTGGATTCCCTTTTCATCATTTAGATTTGGTTCTTAGCTTTCACAATTTAGTATTGAAAATGTATACGTAAGTAATATTAGAATCAGTTGTTAATGTTTTCATTGATTTGCAGCCGAGGATAGCAGCTTGTTCTTTTAGCTGTATCTAGCCTATTCGTCCAAAATGGGCATATCATTACCAAAAACTGGCATCTGCATGTTAATGAATTATAAAAAATAAGTAGAAAAGTTGAACAAACGCAGGCACTATTGAAATATTCTTGCAACTCACTTTGCGATATCTGGAATCTTTAGCTTCTGGGTCAATCCGTATTTCGACTTCAATAAATAGCTGGGAAACTGCATGCCTCTGGAGTTCTAACAGGGGAAGGTGATACATTTAATTTTAGATGTAATTACAGCTCTGGCTCTCAACACGGCTCAAACTCGACAATGTTATATGGAAGTCTCTCACAGAATTGTTACCGCACAGAATGAAGTCATTCAGCACATGGGGCCTGCACTGGTTCTGTTGCCCAAACCCCGACCTTTCCCCATATCCCTGCAGACTATTATTATCCAAATAACCATCCAATGCGCTCTTGAATCCCTCAGTCAAACCTTCTTTCTCCACAATTTCCCCGCAGTGTATTCCATGTCCGAATATCTCATTGCATGAAATATTTTTCTATTTCACGAGAACCTTTCTTTATTTGTACACTTTAAGGTGTGCTTTCTTGATTTTGTTTCTTTTATGAGCTGAAACAGTTTCACCCTAATTACTCCGTCCAACCACCTTATAATTTTGTTATTAGTTATTTGACCTCAGAGTCTGCTTCTCTGTGGTAGAATTTGCTGTCATTTCGAAGATTTCATTTTCTGACCTCAGGACATTCCTCACTGTTTACAGTTTGGTCCCCTGCTCCCCTTGCTGCCAAGATTCTGGTGCATGAATCAAGAGAAACACTTCAAAACTTTCCTGAGAAGATCAAAGAGGCATGTTGTCATTCAGATCTGATGAAGAAGACTTTTTTTCAAATCCTTACAGTGTGGAACCAGGCCATTCGGCCCATCAAGTCTACACCGACCTCTGAAGACAGGTTACTTTTTGAAAAATCATCTTCATGGGATCTGGACACCACTGGTAAAGCTAAATCCAGACCCATTCCCCTACATTTACCCCTGAGTAACACACCTAATCTACACACATTCCTGAGCACAATGGGCAATTTAGCATGGCCAATCCACCTACCCTGCACATCCTTAGATTGAGGGAGGAAACCCACACAGACAGTCACCTGAGGCTGGGATCAAGCCCAGGTCCTTGGTACTGTGAGATAGCAATGCTAACCACTGAGCCACCATGCTGCCCAACACAATACAATGTTGGCACACTAGCTGGATAGCTGGCTAGTGACACTTAACAGAATATGCTCAGTTCCACACTGGTTGAGGTTGCTTTGATGGTTTACCCTTCTCAACCTTTCCCCTCGCCTGAGTTGGTGACCCTTGGGTTAAACTTTTACCAGTGCCCCATATCAAGCATTCTATTCAGATGAATAACAGCCTGGTACAGCAACTACTCTGCCCAGAATTGTAAGAAATCACAGAAAGTTCTGTGCATAGCCCAGAGAATCACAGAAGCCAACCTCCCATCCATAGAGCCCACCTTTACTTCTCATTGCTGCAGAAAGGTTGTTAACATCATCAAAGGCTCCTCTCACCCAGGTGATATTCTCTTCCAACCTCTTTCCTCAGGCAGAGGTACAGAAGCTTGAAGCACACACACTGACAGGTTCAGTCGATTGTTAAATCAACCTCTCTAATTTCAAACTGAATGCTGATCTTGCTTTGCAGCCATAACCTTGTGTACCTCGCTTTGTCAAATCAGCCTCCGATCTGTACCTCCTTGGTTGCTATGACCTTCCTCTACTGCTCGCAAAACAAAACTTTTCACTGTACTTTGGTACATGTGACAACAATAAAGCAAATCAAACTACCACCTCTCTGTAACGGAAGAACAGTCCATTGGACCTTTGTGACTTGACCTTTTTCAGTACTAATCAAAGTCTCCTACCTGAAGACATGAACATTTTGATTCAAATATTCATTCATAGACATCATGTTCACAAAACCCTAGAATGCAAACTGAGGTTCATAATGGCAGTCATGAAACTTACCAGGGCTTTTGTGAAAGCTCATTCAAAATGGTGACCATGCAACCTTTTTTTATACAAAAACAAACTTTGGTTCACTAATGTCCTTTAGGGATGGAAATCTGCTCTCCTTGCCCAGTCATGTCGAGATGTGACTGCAGACTCAGAGGAGCGTGCCTGACTCTTGACTGCCCTCTGACATGACATGGCATCACATCAGTTCAAGAGTGATCAAGGATAGACAATAAATGTTAGCTTTACCATTGCTGTCTAGATCCCATGAAGATGAGTTTTCAAAATGTGACCTGTCACATTTGCAATTCTTTCTGTCTGTTAATGCATCTTAAACTGGAAATGTGTACATAACAAAATCGCATGATTGCACTTCAGAGGTATCATGTTAAATCATTATAGAATCCCTACAGTGTGGAAGCAGGCCATTCAGCTCACATCAACCCTCCAAAGTGTTTCCCACCACATATTTGTCATGGCCAACCTACACTTACTTGGATTATGGAGGTGAAGCCACACAGACACAGGAAAAACATGCAAACTTCACATAGACACTCTCCTGAGGTTGGAATTGAACCCAGGTCTCTTACGCACTGAGGGAGCAGTGCTAACCACTAAATTACTGTGACACCTTAAACTCTTAGCACCATGCAAACACTGGCCATCATTGATTACGAATGAATGAATGCAGCAAAGCAAATCACCGATCAAATTTATGTTATCTGTTCTATTGGAGTCATGAAATATATTTAAGAAGCACGAGGTTGCTGCCATATAATATCCAAATGTACTTACATATGTAGTTATTCTGATGGTCTCATCTACTGGCCGCATGTAATTATCAAGGGTAAAGATCCTGAACTGAACTGTAACATAAAATGAAACAAATGGACTCGAGTCAACACATTGGTTTGTAAGGTTAAGGGAAGTGTAAATGGAATTTTATGGAATGCGTGGAATCATAGAATCACAGATCTGTCACAGTTCAGGAGGAGGCTATTCTGTCCATCGTATCTGCACTGCTGGTTAAATGAACATCATTATCTAATGCCAATCTCCTGTGTCTTTCTCACATCCTTTTGCATTATTGTTACTGAAGTGATTATCCAATGCCTTCTGGAGTGTCACACACCCTCTTGAAAGTCTTAAGTTTTCAGTGGCGTATGAAAGAGCATTATGTATGTATTTGGACTCAGATTTGAACATAAAACCTATCTTGTTCATATGAGTCGGGAGAGGGTAGAATCCATCTACCTGCACCATGACTTACAGCACTCGTTTCCCTACTGTTAGCAACATTGCTGCTGCCTGAAATTCCCTGACCTTTAGGATCTCTGCCCTCCCGCAATTTTGACCTGTTTTCAATTCCGTGTTTCATTATTTCTCCATTGATGTTGTGCATCCATCTATTTAGGCACAAGGGTCTGGAATGAATATCTTCAGTACCTCTTCCTTTTTAGTTCTCTTTGCTCCTGTTATTGCTGTTTGAAAACTGCGACGTTACTCACGTTTATGGTCATTTGACCTGATATCCACTGTCTCAGTGTCAATGTCCTTTGCAGTGTCTGGGGACATTTAAATACACTTTACAGGTGTTATTGAAAAAACTGCAGTCGATATCCTCTTATGGAAAGGATAGAAACCCACTTGGTTTCTATCCTTTTGGGCTTTTGGAAATCATATAAAGCAACCGATGTAAGTCTTTTTACCTTTGTAGACTTCTTCCGAACTTTGTCTCAATGGGTTTCACTAGAGTAGTCATTGAGTCATACAGCATGGAAACAGATCCTTCAGTGCATTTTGTCCATGCTGACCTTAATCCTAAACTAATTTGGTCCCATTTGCCTGCGTTTGGCCTGTATCCCTCTAAACTTTTCCGGTCCATGTACACATGCGAATGTCTTTTAAATGTTGTAACTGTACCTGTATCGACCATTTCCTCTTGCATTTCATCCCACATACAAACCAGCCTCAGTGTGAGCAAATTGCCCCTCAGGTCCCTATTAAATCTTTCTCCTCTCACCTTAAAAATATGCGCCCTACTTTTCAACTCTCCTACACTAGGGAAAAGGGATTTGCTACTCACCTTACTTATGCTCAGCACAAACCTCTAAAAGGTCACCCCTCAACATCCTACACTCCAGGGAAAGAGATCCCAGCCTATCCAGCCTCTCCTTAGAACCCAAACCCTTGACGGTGCAATCTTGATTATCTGAACATCAATTATCTGAATTTTGGATTATCCAAACAAGTTCTCAATGTGCTGTTCGGTCAACTTTGTTAACCAATGAGGAAGGAGAGATCATGAGAGGATATGGTGGAGAGATCGTGAGAGGACATGGCGGAGATGACATAGTGGAGAGATCGCGAGAGGCCATCTGTGAGGAGTCGGGGTGACAAGGGCCTCATTGGCCTAAGAAACGACCGTTCGGCCCTTCCATGGCTGTGGTTGTTGGGGGAACCTCAGGAAGAGTTTGTCCCTCCTGCTCTTCATCACAACACAGCTTGCCCACAAACCACTGACCACCGATCGACAGCAGGCACCCCAACCGAGAGCCTGATCTTTAAACCGCCACTGACAGCCGACAAACACACAGAGGTCCTGGTGGAGATGGGCGAGTGACATGCTGAAAGGAGTAGGAACCTTGTAGCAGCAGGGGTGAGGGAATCCAAACGATCAGTTATCCGAACAAATTACTCCCTGCCTGTTGGATAATCAAGGCTCCTCTGAAGTTCGCAACACCATTCATGTAAATCTTTTCTGCACCCTCTCCAGTTTAATAACCACCCTCCTATAGCAGCTGGCTGGCAGAGGAAGCTGATTGGGTTGGGGAGTATGGTTGCTGGTCACTGAAAGGAACTGGAGCGGTGTTGGTAAAGGGCAACATAAGTTGACTAAGTTGAATGCAGAGATGTGTTAAGTGATCTATGGAAAGAAGAATAGTGCCAGGCTATCCAAAGGAAATGCTGGGAATGGAAAGAGCCTGTGGAAGCAGACAAACATCGGGGAGTACCTCTTGCTCAAATGCTGCTGAAGAAGCTATCATATGCATGCTTTGCTTCTTGCACTCAATAGAACAGAATCACAAGAATACAAATCCTCAATGGAAATAGCCATTTATAGTGCTTGTAAAACTGGTGCTGATTGGTCGGCAAGGGCATTCTGTCGGCAAGTGGAAATGTTGTCTGGAGTTGCACCCAGGAGCAGTCGAGTCTCCATGTCAAAAATATGGTTGCAGGTGTGGTTGCAGTTTCGAAAGCATGTAGCCTGACAGACACAGTGCAAACAACTGGTTGAACAAGCAATATTTAAAAACTGAATTGCAGAAAATGTGGATCTGATGGGGTTCACCAATGCAGCTTTTGCTGGTAACAAGAAGTTGGTTGATTTATGGACCAGTGGACAGTTATCTTTAACACTGACCACCTTGCCTGCCAAAATTGGTGATTGGTTCAAAGATTCTCCCACAAGAGAAAGCACTCTCCTCATCAACCCTGTCACAATTCCTCAGGATCTCATATTTTACATCTTATCAAGCTGAACCAATTTATTTGAGTTGTTTTGAAACAGTAATATGTGCTGTGGGTAAAGAGGAGTCTGTCAGGCTACCATACCTGGATTTCCAAATGGAACTTAACAGAGCACCACATAAATGATTAATGCGCAAAGTAGGAGCTCATGGTGTAGGATGCAACATCAGAAGATTGGCTGTGATGGAAGAGAACAGAGCAAAGTCCTAAATGCGTCCCTTTCTAATTGGCAGAATATGACGTGGATTCTGTTCCGACTCTTAGCTTCTTACAGTCATTGAGATGGATAAGGGGAGTGAAGTCATGATTATCTTTTTTATTTAAAACTATACAAAGATACACAGAGATGTGTATCAGGAAGAACACATAGGAAATGGCAGATGCACATAGATAGGTTGAGCAGCTGGGCAAAAATCTATAGATGGAGTATAACCTGGGAAATGATGTGACACAAAGCACTGTCGAAATAGTGAAGGCTTGTAGAGTTCAGAGGTGAGGAAGAATAATGTATTCTCATGTATGTGTCACAAATGTTAGTACTATATTAAATGAGTATAATATATAATTATCACATGGATTTTAAAGTATAGTGAATCAGTTTTCACATTCATTTCTATGAATGTATTCTTTTTAATAAAAGTGGTCAGAAAATTGTTTGGAGTGGTGAACTGAATACACCATGGACAAGATAGCATGTCGCTAATGTTAAATACATAGTCAGGTACCGGTAAAAATAATTGATGAAATGCTTACTATACTGAGAATTGGTTCATACAGAAAAACAAATGGTCAGAAATCATGACTAGGTTTAGTTCTGAAAATAAGAAGTTTTCACTTTGCAAAAGAACAGTTTTCCCTTATCAGGGCAGAATATAATGATCTTCAAAAGTAAGAAATCAGGTTCGAGAATCCCCAGGTTGTGGGTCGGTAGGAGTGTCGTATCAGTACTGAAAAGAAATTTGGACTCTCAAAACTGGAAAAAAGTTGTAGGTCCATCCAATGTGGAAAGGTTCTTTGAAGTAAGAAAATAATTAGTTCAGATGGAATGTACTTCACTGGTATTGAATATCTGCAAAGGGTGTTGTTGAGAAAGGATTGGATCCTTGTTTTTGCTACTTACATTAATTACATTCTTTTTATGTTTTAGTTAAAAGGGCATTTACAATCTTTTTGAATATTTTCAGCAACTAAGCTCCAGGATAACCAAAGTGCTAAATTAAAACTTATGGTACCTAAACTGGTATCATAGGAGAACACAGGTACATCAAATTATTCAGAATGTTAATTGAATGTCATCCTTTATTATAAGAGGAATTGACCACGCTCTAAACACTATGCACCATTTTGACCTCCCTATTAAAGGAAAGATGAAAACACATTGGGGGCAGTTCAGAAGAGGTTCATGATATTGCTACTTGCACTGAGTGCATTTTATGTGAGGGAAGGTTGGACTTTTTTCCATAGGAGTTTGGAAAAATGTAAACTTTTGGAGCAATCTTGACAATGTTGATTTGACAATGTTGATATTTTCTTTTGTAGGTGAATCAAGAATTAGTGGGCACTGTTTAAAGAGTAGGTGTCGTCATTTAAGTGAAGATGACAGGAGATTGTTTTTCCTTCTCTCTGAGGATGCTACACCTTTGAAAGCATCTACCTCAGGTGGTGGTCACAGTGGAGCATTTAAGTACTAAGGCAAAGGTAGGTACATTAATTATAGACAAGAGCATCACAGTATATTAGAGGAAGATGGAACTGTGAAATTTGACATGCAAACACATTAGCCAAGATGTCCGTATGTCCCCATCTGTGCCATCCTGCAGCTACATCTCTGAAAGGTTAAAGAAAAGTTTTCAATCCTGGATGAATGAAGGGAAGTGCTCAGATTTATTTCAGAATCTATTCTGTATGAATCCATTCAGTCAGCAGTGAAAACAGCTCTTGGATCTTATTTTGGATATAATTAAGTGAAGGTAAATATTGAAATGTATACATTGTTGTCACACTCACCATTTTCATTGGGTGTGTATATTGGTTTGTCCGTCTGAATGAATATGTAACCTTTTTTTGATGACAGCAGAATTGGAACCATTCTCCTTTCTGTAAACAGCTCTGGACATTCAGCAACAAGAGAAACGTATTTGGTTCGACGTGACCAAATGTTAGCCTTCTTGATGGGATGAGGAAGAGCCTGTGGGGTTTCATATCGTGGAGGTTAACAATGGTAAAACTAGTTAATTCATTCAAATATTTCACTGAGTCACACCGTGACCCATTTACAGTGTGATATGGTCACTGAAAATAATTTTCAGTGTCAGCGGACAGACAGTGTCAGCAGAGTTGCACACCTGGCCAATGGAAACCATAAAAAGGACAAATTCCATCTATTATCTATTTCCAATAGATTAAATTTACCGTATTCTAAAACATGAAATGGTCCAGGTTCTAAGGCGTGGCACGTCATGCTGTTTAAGTTACTTTGATAAAAATGCCATTCTTCACCTCTGAATGGGAAAGCTTTCTTTAAACTATTGTTCACTCAATAATTATAGAAGGGATTTGATGCATGATTTCCTGGTGGGTATCTTGGTGGATAGATGCCTGCCAAAGTTGTCAAACTTCCCATGGATATATTTTTTTTCATCCTTCAGTTGTTTTCACATTATTATATTGAATCATTCTCTAAGTAAAGGGTAATATTAGCATAGTAATGACTTTTTAAGGCAGTGTGTCCTTTGAAAACAGAAGACATGAGAGAATCCAGGTCGAACATATAGGTACAGATTCATTTTCACAAACTGATTGTAACTTACAGTCACAGTTTTAATTTCCTGATAGTTGTTCCCAGCATTTAGTTCAAAGTCAACTTCTTCTGAACAACGCGTGTATGTCAAAGTGTCCAATAAATAAACTTTGATTTTGACAGACTTTTCTATTCTGTCCAATTGAATGGTGATAGTCTCTGGCACCCCAACATGAATAATATTGGGGGCAGTGATTAAGTATCTAGGGAAATAGAAATGAGAAAACATGCTGTAGTCAATGTGCCAAATGGACACCTTCACTGAAGGATACACACATCGGCATAGAACAATGGTGGTGGATTTCCTCCAGCGTTGGCCACTTGATCCACCTTTTTAGTGTTTTCCTGAGCTTATGATAGCACATACAACTAGCATGGGAGGAGCATGGGAACTTAAATGTGTATTTACCAAGCCTTCCACTCTAAGTTCAACCTTTGCAAAACTTGGAGCTGAGACTAGTTAGTTGTCTTTTACCTTGTACAAATTGACACATAATAGCAGCATCAAGTGTAACTTAACAATTGGAATTAATGACTGGTTGAACTTCATTAAACGCGTCTTTGAGGCATCACTTTGTCTTCATCAGTTCAGATCAAAATTGGCTTGTCATCATCCTAGCTTGCAACTGACCCGGTTCAATAGAGCAATTGTGACAACTGCACTGTAGGAAGACTGGCAAATTTAAATAGTTGGCTGGCTTTGCGCCCTGGCCAGTTTTATCATGCGGTTGTCACAAAGATAATCATCTTCTCTGATGCACAACAGGAGGCAATTAAGCTTAATATCACTCTTGAATGCTATTGGATGTCAAGAACTGCCAAGTCCACCAATAAAATGAAAATAAGCCCTTGCATATTGCTGATGTTACAAAGACATCTGAAATTCATAACAAGCCAACTTTTAAAAAAAGGTTGCTCCTTCATTGCAGAAAGTTTAAGTGGGCAATTTGGGAGGTGGAGGGTAATGTGAATGGATTGATAACATGACTGATTGTAACCTAGAATCCCAGGTGAATGCTTTGCGGATCTGGAGTTGACTTCCGTCATGGCAGATAGTGACATTGGACTTTGTTCCAGTCAAAAATTGAATTCGATCAAAATCTGGAATTAAAAGCTAGCCTTATGGTGACCATGTTGTTTGTTGTTAAGAAAAAATATACACACCTACTTCATTGATATCTTATAAGGGGGGGGGGGGGGGGGGGGAATCTGCCATTTTCCCCTGGTTTGGCAAATACATGACTCCAAACCCACAGCAATGTGATTGACTTGAAATTGGGTTTTAGTCAATTCGGATTAGACAACAAATGCTGGCTTAGGCAATGGCACCCATATCCCATGAATTACACAGGTAAAGATTTCACCAAAGTGGAATGCAATAACTCTCACATGTTTTAGTGCTGTTAACTGAGGTGGGGTATGTCAGTAGAAAGTGAGGACTGCAGATGCTGGAGAGCAGAGTTTAGAGTGTGGCACTGGAAAAGTATAGCAGGTTAACATCCGAGGAGCAGGGGAATCGATGTTCCGGTCATAAGCCGTTCCTCAGGAATAAGCCCTTCATCAGGAATACCCAAATTGTCAATTGTTCTGCTTCTTGGATGTTGCCTGACCTGCCATGCTTTTCCAGCACCACACTCCCAACTCTGAGGGGGTATATCTGGTCACCCTGTTGGACTTAGCTGGTATTCCCTGAATGCTATCTAAAATCATTTGCATCCCAGTCCCTGGGCACACCGCACCTCCATGTAAAGTTTCGCTTGAAACCCTCTTGAATCTTAGACTTGAAAACCTCACTGTCTTGTACTTAGTTGATAAGACAGGGAGCAATGGGGTAACAAACGAGGAAGTGGACCTGACACCACAATTTAAAAGGCCATGATCTTCAAGAATGGTGCATCCAACAGAAAGGACCCAATAACCTGCTGTGGTGTTCCCATAGTCTTAAAACATAAATTAGACCATGCCCTTTTGAGGAGAATGCATAAGCACTTTTGTAACCTCCCGAGACAGGGGATCAAGCCATATTTATGTTACCCATTATGTTGATTACTTAGAAGGGGCTCTAAAGAATCCATAAAATACTTACAACGGTGAAAGGACTGTTGGAGTTAAAAGCACAGAACAGCACAGAAGGAAGAACAATAGATCCATTGTTGCAAAACAGTCAATGGCGGCAGGTTGGAGAAGTCTCAGGAAATGATCTTTCTGTGTCAAGCTGACTGCGTTGCAAACAATCTTTCACAACTTTTTATACGTACAGTTCTGCAGTAGTGTTGACTTATAGTTATTTATTTATCTCATTGTCTACTCCAGCCGCAGTGGGAGAGCAAAAACAATCTTGTTTATTTAGTCTTCTTTCAGTTCTTCTTTCACATTCACACTCTGCGATTTCCTTTGATCTTGCACCTCGGCCTGTAGAGGACAACTGAGAGATTTAACCTCAACACAATTTCAAGATTGTCAGCAAGAGAGCTCGGAGGGAGATGAGGAGCAACTTACTTGCTTGGAGAGTTGTCAGGGAAAGTGGTGGAGGATTCCATAGGAAGTCCCTAAAGACAACTGGATATTTGAAAATAATGACTTTAGTGGGCTACGGAGTTGGGACTGGAAAGTGGGACTGGCTGGGTAGCTCCTTCAGTACAGACACAGCAGGTCAAATGGCCTCCTTCTGTAATGTAAAATTATTTGATTCTAACATTTCACAACAGTTCACAATATTTGCAAGTTCAACTCCATAAATTTCATTTTTTGTGTTTAATAAAACTGCACCTTCTAAATAGCTCTTTAGAATAATAGAATTCCTAGTGGGCAAACAGGCCACTCAGCCCATCAAGCCCATACTGACCCTCTGAAGGGTATCCCTCCTAAACTCAGCCCCTGTAACCCTGCATTTGCAATGGCTAATCCACCTAGCCTGCACATTGTTTGGACTGTGAAAGGAAAACACAACACCCGGAGGAAACCCACATAGACAATATGCAAACTCCACACAAGGGTGGAATCAAACCCAGGTCCTTGACGCTGCTTGGTAGCAGTGCTAGCCACTGTGCCACCCCGTTATTGCTTAATAAACAGCAGATCAACTTGATTGCTGGTTTGTTTTGACTTTGGGTGTCAAATGGCTTTTCACTACTATTAACAAAAAAAAGGTCTGCAGATGCTGGAATTCAGAAACAAAAAAAATGGAAACAGTTAGAAAGAAAAACTCAGCAGGTCTGGCAGATTCTGTGGAGAGAGAAAGTAGAGTTAACATTTCGGGTCCAGTGACCCTTCTGCAAAACTGATGGTAGTGAGGAAAAGACTGAGGAGGCGTCGGTGCAAATTATAGGTGGAGATAGAGATCAGAGAGAGAGCGAGAGAGAGAGAGAGAGAGAGAATAAGAGAACAGTAAAGCGTTACTGTGGAGTTTGCACATTCTCCTCATTTCAGTGTGGGTTTCCTCTTGGTGCTGCAGTTTCCTCCCACAATCCAATGATCTGCAGGTTAGATGAATTGACCATGCTAAATTGCCCATAGTGTTCAGGGATGCGCAGGTTAGGCGCATTGGTCAGGGATAAATACAGGATAGGGAATGGGTCTGGGTTACTCTTTGGAGGGTCAGTGTGGAGTTGTTGGGCCGAAGGGCCTGTTTCCACACTGCATGGATTCTATATTTCTGATTTGCAACACATGCAATTCTTTTGCTTTTTTTGTAAGGGAACAGCAGTTTGACAGACAAAGGCATGGGTAAAGGTCAGCCTGGGAGAATGAATAGCTGCTATTGGGGACTGTTCGTGACTGACAATGGATTATTTATGATAACACCCCATATGATCATCAGGCCTTGTGTGTGGGGATTGGAATAAGGACATGGGAGAGGGTGGTCAGACCCTAAAACTATTGAACTCGTTTTGAATCCTGAAGATTGCAGAGTCTCCAAATGGAAAATGAGATGCAGTTGTCCCAGTTTGCGCAGTGATCTGCTTTCTCTCCACAGATGGTGGTAGCTATACAGAAAAGAATACTCTGTCCCACAGTATCTGTGCTCGTCCTGTGAAAGAGAGAGAGAGAAAAACATCTGTTTAAATCCCTTCCTCTTCTACTGACTCAGAAAATGTTTCAGGTATGCAAGGGCATCTGATTTTTTTGTTAAAAGTTACTGAGTGTACCTGAGCATGCTCTCAGGCTGCACATTCCAAATCCTATAACACAAACCACATTCAAAAGAAATCCATGTCACATTTGATCCTTTTTTGCAATCCATCTCAACTACTGCTTATGGGAACAGAGCCTGTACACCCCCTCTCTAATGGTTTCAAACATTTTAACACCTCTCAGCAATTCTTTTTTTCAAGATGAATTACAACCCCATGGAACAAACTCTCTCATCATTGAAGTATTTTGGTAAATGCACTTTCTCTGCAGCCTTCACATCCTCCCTCACTCTCGTGGCCAGAATTAGATATTCTGTGAAGTTCATGCTAGCATTTTGCAATTGAATTCAGCAAAGCCTTTTTTTTATTTTTGGACTTTATTTATCCATTTATAAATCACAAGTTCCTGTGTGTATTTCAAACAGATTCTCAACCTGCCATGCCACCTTCGAACGTCGTGCACAAAGATCCCTCTTCTTGATCCACTTTAGAACTCACCTCATAATTTTCTGCTCGGTTTCTTAGAAGAATGAAATCCTTACAGTGTGGGAACAGGCCACTCAGCCGATCAAATTTGCAGTCACCCTCCGAAAAGCATCCCACCCAGACCCACTCCCCTCACCATATCCCTACATTTCCCGTGGCCAATCCACCTAACCTGCACATTGCTGGACCTTGGGAGGAAACTGGAACACCCAGAGGAAACCCACGCAGACATGGGGAGAACATGGGCAGTCATCCGAGGCTGGAATGGAATCCGGGTCCCTGGCACTGTGAGGCAGCAGTGCTAACCGCTGAACTACTGTGCTCTGGCCATGCTGTACTTCCTTCAAATATGGAACATATTACACCTTTCTTCAATTCCTCCAGTCTGCCCTTGGCCTTTTAAAATTGTCCCTCTTACAGTTCACAATATTTGCAAGTTTGTGACACCTGCAATTCTAAAACAAAATATCTCCTGTTATCTAAATGTAGGTGAGAAATAAATAATAAGACAAGTATATGTCCTGGGACAGACCTCTGGGGAAATTCCATTCTAACCTCCTGCAACTCCCAAGAATGACTAATCCCCATTATGTTCTGTTTCTCCTAAAACTCAATGAATTCACAGTGTCAATTTTATTTTCACAGTCTTTGAATTTCCTGCCAAGCCTATAAGCAGATGCACAATTGTTGTATTTTCTTCATTACCTGACCATTTTTTTTTGATCAGGCTGTATTAATTTGTCTAAATTAATAACAGCTGAACAATTTTCAAAGTTTATAAATGTGTAATTATCTTCAAACTTTACAACGTGCTGAAGTTGGGATAAGTGCTTGAAAATTCTTTCATTTCTCCAGTCTTTATGCAGCTATAATTAACTCATTTGTCCAATATTTTTCCTTCACAATTCAACTGCAGTCTTCATCATTGATGCTGGACATCTGAAAACTCTAGAGAAACTCAGAATGTCTGTTGTACCTGAAGAGAGAGAAACAGTCAATGTTTCAAGTTCTTGGGAATTAAACAGAGTTTAATTTTTTGGTGCTGTTGACAGAGGGAGAGCAGGAGCAAATGGAATAGATGGTGTGAGATGCGAGAGGAAAAGACAAAAAGGAGGGATAATGATAGTAGAAGAGTGATATTGATGTGCAAAAAGTGTTAATGCTAGGTGTGAATCATAGAAAATAGGTCAGCTCAACTGAGAGTGAAATAATGCAAGCCAACACCTAGTGGGGAAATGAGAGGGAAGTGATCATCAAAACAGAGTAAGGTGCTTTTAGTATGAAATTACTGACCTCAGTATTGAGTCCTGAAGGTTGTAATGAGCCTAGGAAGAAAATAAGATGCCTTCCTTCACTGGAGCTCTGCAACAGACCCAATTTATATTTGGAAAGGTAGGAAATAGGAGCAGGAGCATGCAATGCAATATGATCATGGCTAATCATCCAATTCAATAACCTGTTCCCACTTTGACCCCACTTCTGTTGAACGCATGAGTGCAAAGAATTACACCTAACTTCTTCTTGACAGCATGTAATGTTTTGGCCTTAATCACTTTCTGTAGCAGAGAATTCCACAGACTCATCACTCTCTGAGTGAAGACATGCCGCTTCATCTCAGTCCTTGTATATTTAGATTATGGTCCTTGGTTCTAGACTCCTTGGTGATCTGGAACATCCTTCATGTACTTACCTTGACTGAAGTGCTTTCAAAAATGGATATTTTCTGAAATCTCCCTTCATTTTTCGAAACACCAATGAAAATAGTCCCAGTGCATCCGATCTCTCTTCATATGTCAGTCCTGACATCCAGGAAACTAGTCTTCATTTATCTCTCTCCTTGGCCAGAATATCCTTCCTCAGTTGAGGAGACCAAATCAGTGTACAATTTTACCAACTGTAATTACACCAAAGTAAAATTGCAGCAAGACATCTCTTCCCATGCCCTCTTCACTAGCTGCTGTACCTATGTTTACTTTCAGCAACTGGTGTACAAGAATATTCAGGCCTCATTGCACCATCCCATTTCCTGATCCATAAAGATTCAGATAATAATCTGTCCACCAAAGTTGATACCCTTCCTTTTCTCCACATTACACATCAACTGCCATGCTTTTTTTCCTTGCCCTCAACTTATCCAAATCACACCTCATCCTCCTCTCAGCTCACCCTCCCATCTAGCTTTGTATCATCTTCAAAACTGGAGATATTACATTCAGCTCTCTCGTTTAACTCATTAAAATATATTGTGAATAGCTGGGGTTCTAACACTAATCCCTGTAGCACTCCATTAGTCACAGCCTGCCACTCAGAAAAGAGCTCCAGTGCTTCTGAAGAAGATTCACTGGACTACTGAGATTTTCCATAATTGCTGTTTCTCACCCAGAAAAGACATGTCCACTCCTACCCTTTTCTTCCTGTCTGCCAACTAGCTCTCTATCCATGTCAGTATACCTCTGCACTTTAATTTTACTTCCTAAGATCTGATGTGGGATCCTATGAAAAATCTTCTAAGAATCCCACTATTTCACATTATACTTCACCTGTCACGCATTTATCCACTATTCACATTGTTCCCAGTCCAACGGCATTGATCAGAAGTCTATTTTGTTTTAAGTTTAAAATTTAAAATATCAGTAATGCATTTTCATCATTTTTACTTTGGGACCAACGACTGTGTGATCAGAGGAAATGCAACTTAAATTATCTTTGTGCTCAACTGAATGTGGCTAAGAATTCGAGACGATTGTAATGAGTCGCACATTGCAATGACGATCACTGGGCCAAACAATTTCGAGAGTTCAAGGTTGAGTGACATTAATCAGTAACAAGATATTTAACTTCAACCACTGTCAGTTTGCAAGGAAGTTACAAACAACACCACCATGACATTAGGCTGAAAATGAGCATAGAAATGTTAACAACCAATTATAACTTGATTCAAAATACAGATTTGTTGCATAAATATTTGAGGTCATAGCACTATACTTGACAAAGAAACTACTGCAATCTCTCAAAGTTCATATCACTGAATGTATCTGTTATCATGCTGTATAAAACACAGAAATACCACAACAGTACAGCTTAATTTAGTGGAATACCAAGTGCATTTTGAAATAGAATAAATTATATAATATTCCACTTGATAGATTTTTTTGCTTTCAAATGCAGGGATATAAATTCCTACATTTGTCTTGGATTGTGTTTGCATGGGAATTATCTCCAAATTGTCAGTGGCAGTTGACAATTATTTTTACTTTTGGGAACAGTGCCCTTCTTGTCATTTCTTTCCAGACTATGCATCTGACTTACTGGAAATTTGACACGTCATCATTTGGCAATATTTGCCATTGACCTCTGCCCGAAGTGCCACAGAAATCAATAACATTACTAACTAAAGCCAGTGATAGGACTTCATTACATGCCCTCTGAGAAGATCTGGTTAATAGACAGCAATCAGCAGAATGAGTTAAAATGGACACAAACAAAACTCCATTTATAAGCATCTATTCAGAGAGTTGGATTATTTGTAATTTTGGGGATTAGCGTAGGATGGTGCCATGTTATAAGTGCCGTCCAGTTCCCTATTCTCTTGGCTTCAACTGAGCTTGACAGTCCTGCTGGTCCAATTGTGTCCTTATGTATCCTTCATTGTTCACTGATCCACTGGGCATGCCCCAGCATCTTTCTATACATTGTTCCAGATAAACAAATCATCTTCTTCCCTTTTGGCACGTAGTACCATCCAGATAACTTATTGGCAAATCATCCTCACATGGACTGAAGTGAACAGAATGCGTTGGGAAACCACAAAGCCTTGTTGATTCACTGGTATTTCTGAAGCAAGTCCTTATTCGAGCTTCTTCAAAACTCTAGCTCACCAGCAGATGCGTAAGAGCTGAAACCAGCGTGAACGCTGACCACTCAGTGTTACAGGGGACAAACAGTTGGTGTGATGTCTTCAGTTTACCCCGTCGGTATCATCATCACAAAAAGCAATGGTCATCATTTAATCTGCAGGTTGTGAATCAATATGAGGCCTGGTACAGTTACGGTGGAGAGAATGCGCTCCAGCCTCCAACTCTGGATACTGACTCAAGTCTTTGGTAAGCTGCTTCAGCAAGCCCCAAATCGAGTGGATTGAATGTGCTTTTAGTTCGATGCGGATACACATGAAAATTCAGGTCAGTGCCACCAGGCAAAATGAAGATTTTTTAGGGATCCATAGGCACCAAGGGGCCGAGGTATATCACCACCCCCCTGGTAATGATGCAATTTTGATCAGTTGCAATTCTGTGAGCTTCCATTAAACCTTTGACTTTTGTGTTTGCTACAGTAGTGCAGCAGTCCAACATGTCAAATTAAAGTCTGATTGCAAGTCAAGATGCTGGAAATCTGGAACAAGCACAGAGAATGCCGAGGAAACTCAGCAGGAGAGAAAAACAGAGTTAAAAGTTTCGCGTCCTCTCGTTAGCTCTCTCTTACGGTACAAATTAGCTCAGATTGTCAGGCGGGTGGTCCACAGCGTAGAGTAATCTCGACTGTATGGAGGCCCTTCCTGCACTGGTTGAGGTTGCCACGATGGAGTCTCATCCTCAACCTCTCCCCTCACCTGAGGTATGGCGATCCTTGTGTTAAACCACCACCATGCATCTCTCGGCAAGAAAGCAGCTCTATGGTCTGTTGGGACTGTGTTGACCTTACTGTTTACCCTTAAATCCATTGAGTCTTTCAGCAAACAGTGTGTTTAAATTTCATTTTGAAAAAAAATAGGAGATATCAGCACGACCCAATTATTTGTTAGAGGGAGACTTTATCTTTTCTTCTAACACACCCAGAAGCTTAGCAAGATTCCTCATTGTTGACTGGTTAGCAAGATTAGATCACATGGAATCCAAGGAGAACTAGTCTTTTGGATACAGAACTGGCTTGAAAGTAGGAGACAGAGAGTGGTGGTGAAGATTGTCTTTCAGACTGGAAGCCTGTGAACAGCAGTGTGCCACAAAAATCGCTGCTAGGCTCACCGCCTTTTTTCATTTATATAAATGATTTTGTTCTCAGCAAGAGTAGAGAAGATGGTAAAAGAGGCAGGGGTGTGATATTGTTAAGAGGTATGGTTAGTAAGTTTGCAGATGTCACCAAAATTGATGGTACAGTGGTGAGTAAAGAAGAATATCTCAGAGTGCAAGTGGACCCTGATCAGACGGGCCAAGGAGTAGCAGATAGAGTTTAATTTAGATAAATGTGAGATGTTGCATTTTGAGAAGGCAAATCAGAGCAGGACTTGGATTTACAATGATGTTGCCGGAGTTGGAGGGTTTGAGCTTTAGGAAGAGGCTGAATAGGCTGGAGCTGTTTTTCCTGGAGTGTAGGAGGCTGAGATTGACCTTACAGAGGTCCATAAAATCATGACAGGCCTGGATAGGTCAAATAGACAAGGTTTTATTCTGGGGTGGGGAAGTTCAAAACTAGAGGGCATAGGTTTAGGGTGAGAGGGAAAAAATTTAAAAGGACCTAATGGGTAACTTTTTCACACAGATGGTAGTGCAAATAAGGAATGAGCTGCTAGAGGAAGTGGTGGACGCTGGTACAATTACAACATTTAAAAGGCATCTGGATGGGTGTATGAATAGGAAGGGTTTAGAGGTATTTGGGCCATGTGTTGGCAAATAAGACTAGATTAGGTTAGTGGAGCTGAACACGTGGCTGCAGGAATGGTCCATGAGGAAGGGTTTTGGATTATTGGATAATTGGAGCTCTTTCTGGGGAAGGTGGGACCTCTACAAACAGGTCTTCACCTGAACCAGAAGGGACCAAATATCCTTGGGGGCATGTTTGCTAATGCTCTTCGGGTGGGTTTAAACTAATGTGGCAGGGGATGGGAACCTGAATTGTAGTTCCGACACACAGGAGGTTGAGGGTATTGTGGTCAGGGATAGGTTTACAAGGTTGTGATAGTGCACGGCAATCATAGTGTTAGTTTGAAATGCGTGTACTTCAATGCCAGGAGCATCTGGAATAAGGTGTGTGAACTTGCAGTGTGAGTTGGTCACTGGGATTCTAATGTGTGGCCATTTCAGAGACATGGGTAGAGGAGGGATGGGAGTTGCAGATTCCGGATTTTAGATGTTTCAGCAAGAACGGAGAAGATGGTAAAAGAGGCGGGAGTGTAGCATTGTTAATCAAGGTTGGTATTGCAGTAACTGAAATAATGTTTGAGGACTCATCCATTGAAGTAACTTTGGCTGTGGTTAAAAACAGAAAAGGAGAGGTCACCCTGTTGGGAGTTTTCCATCGGCCTCCAAATTGTTCCAGGGATGTAGAGGAAAGGATAGCAAAGATAATTCTCAACAGGAGTGAGAGTAACAGGGTAGTTGTTGTGGGGGACTGGGAATGCTATAGTTCAAGTAGTTTAGATGTGTCAGTTTTTGTTCAATGTGTGCAGGAGGGTTTTCCGACACAGTATGTAGATAGGCCAACAAAGACTGATGCCATATTGGGTTTGGTACTGGAGAATTAACTCAGCCAGCTGTTCGATTTGAAGGTAGGTGAGCACTTTGGCAATAGTGACTATAATTCGTTTATGTTTACCATAGCAATGGGCAGGGATATATGTATACACTGCAGGGAAAGAGGTATAACTGGGGGAAAGGTAATTATGATGCGATTAAGCAAGATTTAGGATGCATAGGATGGGGAAGGAAACTGTAGGGGATGGACACTCTTGAAATATGCAGCTTACTCAAGGAACAGCTACTGCAGGTCCTTGATAAGTATATACCTATCAAGCATGGATGTAGTTATCGAGAAAGGGAGCCATGGTTTCCTGAAGATGTGGAAGCTCTTGTGAAGAAGAAGAAGGCTTATTTGAGGATGAGGTGTGACAGGCTGTTTGGGCACTTGAAAGTTATAAGTTAGCCAGAAAATATCTAAAGAGAGGGCTAAGAAGAGCCAGGAGGGGAAGTGAGAAGTTGTTGGTGGATAAGATCAAGGAAAACCCTAATGCCTTCTATAGGTATATCAGGAATAAAAGAATGGCTAGAGTAAGATTTGGGCCAATCAAAGATAGTAGTGGACAGTTTTGTGTGGAATCTGAGGGCGTAGGGGAAGCACTTAATGATTACTTTTCATCAGTATTCACATTGGAAGAGGGAAATGTTAGTGAGAATACGGAGATACAGGCTACACGATTAGATGGGATTGAGGTTAAAAAGAGGAGGTTTTAGCAATTTTTGAAGGTCGGAAAATAGATAAGAGCCATGGGCCAGATGAGATTTATCCTCAGATTTTCTGGGAAACCAGGGAGGAGATTGCAAAGCGTTTTGCTTCAACCTTAATGTCACAATTGTCGACAGGAATAGTGCCAAAAAACTGGAGGTTAGCAAACGTTGTTCCCTTGTTTAAGAAGTGGAGTCAGGACAACCCTGGTAATTATAGGCCAGTGAGCCTTACTTCAGTTATGGATAAGATGTTGGAATTGGTTATAAGAGATAGGATTTATAATCATCTGGAAAGGAATAACTTTGATTAGGGATAGTCAACATGATTTTGTGAAGGGTAGGTCATGTCTCACTAACATTATTGAGTTCTTTGAGAATGTGACAAAACAGGGGGATGAAGGTAAGGTGGTTGATGTCGTGAATATTAACTTCAGTCAGGCATTTGATAGGCAATTGCACAGAATACAGAGTTTCAGATTTGAAGATGATTTAGTGGTTTGGATCAGAAATTGGCTAGCTGAAAGAAAACAGAGGGTGGTGGTTGATGGGAAATGTACATCGTAAAGCTCAGTTACCAGTGGTGTGCCACAAGGATCTGTTTTGGGGCCACTGCTGTTTGTCATTTTTATAATTGATCTGGAGGTGGGCATAGAAGGATGGGTTAGTAACTTTGCGGATGACACAAAGGTAGGCACAGTTGCGGATAATGCCAAAGGATATTGTGGGTTACAGAGGGAACAGGGATAAGATGCAGAGCTGGGCTGAGAAGTGGCAAATGGGGTTTAATGCAGAAAAGTGTGAGATAGTTCACTTTGGAAGAAGTAACAGGAATGCAGAGTACTGGGCTAAAGAAAACTTCTTTGCAGTGTAGATGAACAGAGAGTTCTCGGTGTCCATATTCATAAATTCCTGAAAGTTGTCACCCAGGTTGATAGGGTTGTTAAGAAGGCGCATGGTGTATTAGCATTTATTGTGAGGGGGATTGAGTTTTGGAGCTACAAGGTCATGCGTCAGCTGTACAAGACACTGGTAAGGCTGCACATAGAGTATTGCATACAGTTCTGTCACCGCATTTAGGTGTGGAAGCTTTGGAAATGGTTCAGAGGAGATTTACTAGGATGATGCTTGGTATGGAAGGAAGGTCTTATGAGGAAACTGAGGGTGTTTTCGTCGGAGAGAGGAAGATTGAGAGGTGGCTTAATCGAGATTTATAAAATAATCAGAAGGTTAGATGGGGTGGACAATAAGAGCCTTTTTCCTCGGATGGTGAAGGCTAACATGAGGGGACATAGCTTTAAACTGAGGGGTGATAGATTTAGGACCGATGGTAGGGGTAGTTTCTTTACTCAGAGAGTAGTAGGGGTGTGGAACTGCCTGCCTGCTACAGTAGTAGTCTCGCCAACATTACCAGCATTTAAATGGGCATTGGACATGCATATGGATAATACTGGAATGGTGTAGGTTAGATGGGCATTAGATTAATTTCACAAGTTCAGTGCAATATCGAGGGCTGAAGGACCTGTTCAGCACTGTAACATTCTATGTGCTGTGATATCTGGTCGGCATGGACGAATTGGAGTGAAGGGTCTGTTTCTGTGCTGTACAACTCTTTGACTTATACACTTAATGGTCAGGTCCTGAGGAGGATTGTCGAACAAAGAGACCCTGGGGTGAAAGTTCATAGTTATGTGAAAGTGGAGTCACAGGTGCACAAGTTGGTGAAGAAAGCATTGGTCAGTCTATGGAATATGAAAGTTGGTATGTCATCTTATGCTGTACAGAGTATTGATTAGGCTATTTTTAGAATACTGCATTCAGTTCTGGTCTCTCTGCTATAGGTTCAGAAAATATTCACAGGGATGTTGTTGAGGTTGGAGGATTTGAGCTATGCAGAGAGGCTGAATAGACTGGGGCTGTTTTCCCTGCAACATCAGAGGCTGATGGATGATTGAACCGCCTCACAGTTAATAAAATCACGAGGGGCATGGATAGGGTGAATAGCCAAGGTATTCTCCTAGAATCCAAAACTAGAGGGGGTAGGTTTAGCGTAAGAGTGGAAAGATTTTAAAGGGACCTAAATAGCAACCTTTTCACACAGAGGGTCCTGCATGTATGGAATGAGAAGAAGTGGCGTAGGCTGGTACAAATACAGCATTTAAAAGGCATCGAGATGGATATATGAATAGGAAGGGTCTGGGCCAAGTGCTGGCAAATGGGACTGGATTAATTAAGAATATCTGGTCAGCACAGACAAATTGGATCAAAGGCTCGGTTTTGGTGCTGCACAACTCTATGACTCAAAGTGTTGTTGTGCTGCCATATTCTTACCAGACCATAGTGGCTGCTCTCATTTTGAGAGAAGCAACTGGTGGTGATTTAACCTGATGGTCACCAGATCTCAGGCAAGGGAAAAGGTTGCGAAGGAGAGTCCTTCACAGTAACCTCAAATCAGTGATGGGAATTGAATCCATGCCATTGGCATCACATTGCTCTGTAAACCAACAACTCAACCAACTGAGTTAAACCAATTCCTTCTAAGTGCCATCACGCAACTGAGCAACATTCCAACCACCATGGACTTTTTAAAAAAAACCAAGTTCTTCAGAAATGTTCTGACACATCTCTGGAGCTGGTAGGACTCAAACCCAGCTCAGAGGCCAGGATACTACCACTGTGCCATAAGAACCAGCCATTGCACTTGCATTAAGTGTGGATCTGGCTCTGTTACCCAAGTGCCCACTAATATTTTCTTTTCACAGCACAGGCGATTGCCACAAGCCAGCCAGGTTAACATTAACTAGTGGGATCCACAAGAACGTGTCCCGATTATGAGTGATAGAAGACCCATTTCCCTTCCTAATTCCACGGCTTCCAAGGTCTGTTGGATTTAACTGACAACAAGCTGGAGAAGAACATTCACCTCAATCAAGATAGTAGGTCAAATGAGAAAGTTACATCTTCGTGTATTTTAAGAGAAAGGTATCCCTCATGGTTCTATAACACTGTGACTCACTCCATAGAGGTTATATTAAACATGCAGTACATGTGCACAATACAGGCACACTCCTGACTGGATGATCTCTGCTGGCTTGGTTGTTACTGCCAAGATTTTTAAAACAAACTTTATTTTTCAAAACAAAATACATCTTAGCTGTCTTTAAGGAAAGAAAATAAGTCTGCTTGAGCTAATTCTCAGTTGAACTGTTGCAGTTTTACCTCTCAGAACAATGTATTAAACAAAAATAACAAAAAAAGAAATGAAGAGATTTGCTACAGCACATTTAAGGCAGTTGTTTAACGAGGGGACGGGAATAAGAAACTCTGATTAATCCTATCATACAGTCTTATGTCCTACTTTGGTTCTGCTGAGTGCACACAAATGAAATGACCAAAACAATGCAATTCTGCCAAAAATAAGCTACTGCCTTTAATATGCCATATCAAATCTTATTCACTTGTTGATTTTTTTTTTGTTATTTTTGCTTCTGTAGAATAATAGGCTAGGGGGAATGGGCCTGCATGGGTGACTCTTCATAGGGTTGGTGTGAACTTGTTGGACCAAATGGCCTGTTTCCACACTGTAGGGATGCTAGCATTCCATTCTATGATAAATCGATTATAGTGTTTCCTGGAAAGTGGGATTGGAATGGGCAGCTTGTTCATGGTGAAGACACAATGGGCTGAAAAGTGTTTTTTTAAAAACATGCCTGTTATTTCTGGAATATTCCCGACTTTAATTTCAAACTCCTTTTGGAGGGAGGCCGGAGGGGCTTCACAAGAATGATCCTTGGGATGGAGGGTTTGCCATATGAGGAGCAGTTGGTGTCTGTGATTCTGTACTGATGGATGGGGGTGTTGGGGGGTGGAGGCTATTATTGAAATTAATACTGATATGCCTGTAGAGAATAGAAGTGGAAGTGATGTTGTCACTAGTGAGAGAGACTAGAATCCAGGGCACAGCCTTCTGGTGAAGGGATGGCTCTTTAGAACGGTGAAGAGGAGGAATTTCTTCAGCCAGAAAGAATCTATTGAACTTAGAAGGGTTTTGGTGGACAAGTCATTGAGTGTCTTCAAGATAGAGATAGGTAGGTTCTTTATTAGTAAGGGAATCAAGGGTTACAAGGAGAAGGTAGGAGAATAGGGTTGAGAAACATATCAGGAATGTTGGAGTAGCTTAGGGATGGGCTGAATGGCCTGAATCTGATCTTCGACCTCACGGTCTTAACATGTGATGAAATATCATGTTTATTTAAAGATTAAGTAACTAATTTTGAAAGCGGGGCATTTCCTTGACAGATATTAGAACGGGAGATTTATTTGCTTATTTAAGCTGTTACTGTCTGTTAAAACAAACAAAGCAATTTGGGGAGCTCACATTGTGATGTTGGTGTTTCAATGTGGAACTTGAGGAGTGGATGTTTGAACATACTTAACCACACAGAGACACTTCACTTTAAAAGTGTTTGCTCTTTTACAGCAATAAGTACTGCGAACATCAAAGTTCTTCAAAGCCCGGCATCTATGAATATAACTGAGGGGAACACAGCCGCGATGCACTGTACTTACAAAGGATCTAATGAACCGAGTGTCTTCAGGTGGTTCAGGGACAGGAAAAAAGGAACTGAACTTTGCAACGACACAGTGCAATACAGAGGCCGGGTCATTGGGCCAGACAGGGAGAAAATCGAGGGAAGGACGGGTGCCTGGATTCAACTAACAAAGGTGACATCGAACGATCAGGCGACTTATTATTGTAAAGTGGAATTTGTCTCAAACAGTGAATATTATGGACAAGGAACAACACTTATTGTGACAGGTGAGCATGCTGCATGCTGTAAGCTTGAAAGCTGAATAGTGGGATTCTTGTGGGGTATGGTCCCTACCTCTCGGCGAGGGAGACAGGGCTCAAGTTAATAGCCTATCTGAATGAGTTGGCATCAAAATAAACATGAATTGGTCATCATGAAAGAATGGCCTCTCATGTCTATACGTTGAATTATATGCAGCATATAAGCAACGTTGGGGAACAAAAAACTAAGAACAAGGGTCGCCATGACAGTTCAAATTGTTTCAAATCGTTGTTGGGTGCTTAGAATTTGCCACCCCAGTTTGTTGATTGTAGCAGACCCTCAACCCCTTTAAAAAGATTGTAGATGTGGTGGAATCAGTACAGCTCCAGAGCAGGTCCTGGAAACTGGGATTGGAATAGGAGGTTTGTTCATGATGAAGACACGATGGGCTGAATGGCCTTTTCTGTGTGTAACATTTCCAGAGTTCAATCAAAACAGGTATAACATTTCAATGTGACCATATGCTTCCTCTGTGTCTTCCCCATTTTATCAATGTGGAAATGTTTACAGAAACTACATTTCATCTTATGCCCCAGATCCTTTGATTAGTGCCTCCATATCTATGGATTGTAGAGAAAAGAAATTAAGCAACCTGTTCTGAGATGTCACTACCTACTTCTGGAACAGGTAGGACATGAACCCAAGCCTCCTGGCTCAAAGGTAGGGACACTATCACTTCACCACAAGACCCTATGCATGCTAGCTCAATTGGATCTCATCCATAGCCGCCCCTCATGTAGAATTGAGACTGTTCAGAAATGAAGTGAGAAAATTATCTTCGTTGAAGCGTTGAATGGTCAGCCCCTTCTGATATTCTGATGCTTAAAGATGTTCTCTAGTACCATCCTGTGACTTTTGACAGTGTAAAATCTCAAAGAATTCAAAATCTTTCAAAGTAACTGCCTCTGATTCTTCCAAAGTCGACTTGCAATCTGCTCAGGACCTCCTAATCCTAAACTCAGGTTAACAGTGCTTTCAAATTAACCTTTTTAAAGACTGATTTCAAAAAAAGAATTGGGAGGTGGCCAGCTCTGACAAGGTCAACATTGTGTTTTAATTGAAGTAGAAAATCAAGCTTCATAGGGAATGCTCAAACCTTAAGAGAAACAGCAATGTGGTCGGTTGGTCTGGGGTTGCTATAATCTGTAAACTGCAGCAGAAGAATATCATTTTCAATTGACTCACGCCACTACATGATGTTCGTAAATAACGAAATGCAGTGCTTCATCGTGCTGGCATCAAGCAAACAGTAAGCAGGGAAGACCGTTGTGGTGTTTTCCAGGCAGAAGTGGAGCAGGTTACTCTTAAACCTCGTAAGGAAGATGTGTCTTCTGGCAATAACATACACAGGAGGATAGTGGATGGAATCTGTTTTACAGCCAAACTCAATGTCCCCTACTAAAACAGAAAGGCAATGAATTAAGTCAAGCTGTTGAACTGTGCTAGATCTGATGTCGCCTGTTTTAAGCAGTGACAGAAAGTTAACATATCACCTAGTTTAGAAACTGTTAAAGGTCCGGAGGAAACGCTATAATCGCTTTGAAAAAGCCAAAATAAACAATATAAAGAAAATCAAGAAATGAATGAAAGTTGCTGCAACACACTTAAAGCAGTCGCTTACTCAGAGACTGAGAAAAAAAAACTCAGATCAATTCTATCTTTGAGTCTCACGTCCTACTTTTTCTCTGTTGAATGTATGCTGCAATTGACATTATCATGAAGCGATCAATATAGTGCATTTCCTCTCAATTTATAGAGTTTTTTTTAACATGCCTGTTATTTCCAGAATATACCTGATTTTAATTTCAAATTCCCTTTGGATGGGGTCCAGAGGACGTTTAACAGAGCGGTCCTTAGGATGAAGGGTTTGTCATATGAGGAGCAGTCCAGGTGACTCTGTACTGACGGAGTTAAGAAGGACGATGAGATGTGGATAGGAATCTGATTGAAGCCAATAGAATACAGATAGGCCTGAATAGAGTAGATGTGGAGACAATTTTGAAGAGTGCTTTTCTACACGTCCGTTACTTCCGGAATGTGGATGTAAGCTACATATTCCCGACTTTAATTTTAAATTCGCTTTGGATGGGGTCCAGAGGATATTTACAAGAATGCTCCCTGGAATGTAGGGTTTGTCAAATGGTGTGCCGTTGAGCTCTCTGGGTTTGGAGTCCATGGAGTTCAGAAGGACAAATGGGGGTGCTGATTGAAACTTACACAGTGCTGATAGATTGAATTGAGGTGGAGAAGTTGTTTTCACGAGTCGTAGAGACCAGGACTCTCGGGCACAGACTCGCTGTGAAGGGATGGTTCTGTTGAATTGAAGTGAGGAGGAATTTCTTCAGCCGCAGGATAGTGAATCTGGAACTCAGAAGGCTTTGGTGGCCAAGTCATTGAGCACCGTGAAGACAGAGATAGGTAAGTTCTATATCAGTAAGTGGATCAATGGTTATGGGTAGAAGGGAGGAGAATGGGGTTAAGAAACACATCATCCATCTTAAAATGGTGGAGTAGCTTCGAGATGGGCAGAATAGCCCAAATCTGCTTCTAAATCTCAGGTGATAATGTGTTTTGTTTATTTTCGAGCTAACAAATTTATTTAAAGATTAAATAGCTAATTTTGAAAACATGGCATATCCTTGACAGATATTAGAGCAGGAGATCTATTTGCTTATTTAAGCTGTTACTGTCTGTTAAAACAAGCAAATGCATTTGGGAAGCTCACATCGTGATGTTGGTGTTTCAATGCGGAAATTGAGGAGTGGAAGTTTGAACATGTCTAACCACACAGAGAGATTTCACTTTAACAGTGTTTGCTCTTTTGCAGCAATGAGCGCTGCGAACACCAAAGTTCTTCAAAGCCCGGCATCTGTGAATGTAACCGAGGGGAACACAGCCGTTATGCACTGCTTTTATGAAGGATCTAATGGGCCAAGTGTCTTCAGGTGGTTCAGGGACAGTAAAGGAGGAACTGAGCTTTGCAACCGCACAGCACAATACAGAGGCCGGGTCATTGGGCCAGAAAGGGAGAAAATCGAGGGAAAGACGGGCGTCTGGATTCAACTAACAAAGGTGACATTGAGCGACCAGGCGACCTATTATTGCAAAGTGGAATTTGTCTCGAACAGTGAATATTATGGAGAAGGAACAACACTTATTGTGACAGGTGAGCATGCTGCACACAGTAAGTTTGTGGGGGCAATGGTATCGTCCTTATCTCTGGACGAGGGAGACAGGGCTCAAGTTAATAGCCTCTCGGAATGAGCTGATATCAAAATATCTTCAAAATTAATTGGTCATCATGAAAGAAAGGTCTCTCAAGTTTATGTGCTGAATTCTATGCAGCACATAAGCACCGTTGGGCAAAAAAAAAATCCCCTAAGAAATAGCGTCTCCGTGAAAACTCAGCATGTTTCAAAGCGTTGTTGGGTGCTTGAAATTCGTCGCCTAGTTTTTGGATTGTAGCAGACTCTCAACCTCTTTAAAAGATTGTGGATGTGGTGTAATCTGTTACAGCTTCATAGCAGATCCTGGAAATGGGATTGGAATAGGCGGCTTGTTCATGGCGAAGACACGACGGGCTGAATGGTCTTTTCTGTGTGTAACATTTCCAGTGTTCAATCAGAACAGGAATAACATTTTGAGTTGACCGTATGCGTTCTCTGTGTCTCCCCCACGTGCAATTTTATCAATGTAGAAATGTTTACAGAAACTACACTTCATCTTATTCCCAAGATCCTTTGATTAGTACCTCCACGTCTACTGATTGTAGGGAAAGCGATTAAGCAACCTGTTCAGAGATGTCATTACATACTTCTGAAACAGATGGGACATGAACCCTGCCCCCCAGCTCAAATGTAGGGACACCACCACTGCACTACAAGACCGTTATACATTCTCGCTCTCTCATTCTCAATGGGACCTCATCCATACCCAGCCCTCATGTAGAATTGAGAATGTTCACATGAAATGAAGTGAGAAAATTCACTTCATTGCAGCCTTGAATGATCAACCTCTTGTGATATTCTGACATCTATTACTCTCTAGTACCATCCTATTACCTTTGACAGTGTAAAATTCCCAAGAATTCAAAATCTTTCAATGTGATGTTTTTCGATTCTTTCAAATATCTACTTCCATTCTGCTTCGCTTAAACTCAGGTAAACAGTGGATCCAAATTAGCCTTTTTAAAGTTTGCATTTTAAATACAAATTGAGGGGTGGGCAGCTCTGACAAGGTCAAGGCTGTGTGTTAATGTAAGTAAAAAATCAAGATACATATGGAATGTTCAAGTCTTTAAAAATAAGTAATGACATACCTTTCTCATGGAGCGTGGATGTCACTTTCATGGTCAGTATTTGTGTCCCATCACTAATTATGGTGGAAAAGATGTTGCTGCTGTCCATTTTAAAGATAATGTGGAGATGCCAGTGTTGGACTGGGGTGGAAAAAGTTAAAAATCACACAACACCAGGTTCTCGTCCAACAGGTTTATTTGGAAGCACTGGCTTTCAGAGTGCTGTTCCTCCGTCAGGGAGTTAGCTTGTACTTTCAAAATAAACCTGTTAGACTACAACCTAGCATTTTGTGATTTTTGACATTTTAAGGACAAGTTGGTCATTGTGAAAGAATGGCCTTTCAAAGCTATGTATTGATTCCTAAGCAACATATAAGCACCATTGGGGAAAAAAAATAAGTGGTACAGGGAGACCTACAGTGCTGTTAGGGAGGGAGCTCCAGTAGTTTCACTCAGAGACAGTAAAGATGTGGTGATATATTTCCAAATCATGATGGCTTGTGGCTTGGAGGGGAACTTGCAGATGGTTGTGTTCCCATGTATCTGGTGCCCTTATCATTCCAATTAATAGAAGTCACAGGGAAATAAAAATGCAGGACTTTTCATTGTTAGGTCCCATCTGAGTTCAGAGACAGAGAGTTTCTCACCTGTATCGACTTGATTATATCATTCTAACATATTAACCACATTACCTTCCTGCAGTGTATTTAAACTGATCAATTCTTATTGATTCCAGCATCATGCCATCCATTTTGTTTTTGAATACGTGATGCTCTGCACTAATCAAGGCCTTCTGATATCTGCCCTAATCTTTTCCTGCACCTCACTAAATGTGTTAATCCAAATGTGATATAATCTGTCTACTGAATCCTCTTCAGATCTGGTGCAGCGCTGTGGCCCATTCCATTATATCCCCTTGAGAAAGGGCAATAGAGAAAAGGACAGTTACATCACTCATTTTGTTTCCAGCAGTTTAGGTTAAATTTACTTAGAAAATATACTAATTTGGAGTGCATGGTATTTTTCATATATATAGCCAATGTAGAGACGACCCTACAGTCATAGAGTTATAGAGATGTACAGTACAGAAACAGACCCTTCAGGCCAGCTCACCTGTGCGTGGCAGATGTCTTAAATCTAATTCCATTTCGCAGCACTTGACCCATACCCCTCTAAACCCTTGCTATTCATATAGCGAGTCAGATGTGTTTTAATTGTTGTAATTTACCAGTCTCTACCACGTCCTCTGGCAGCTCATCCCATGTATGCACCACCCTCTGTGTGAAAATGTTTCCACTTAGGTCCCTGTTAAATGTTTCCACTCTCACCTTTAACCTATGTCCTCTAGTTTTGGAATCTCCCACCCCAGGAAAAAAAAACAACCTTGTCTATTTACTCTTTCCATGCCCTTTATGATTTTGTAGACCTCTATAAGGTCACCCTTCAGTTTCCAATGCTCCAGAGAAAACAGCCCCAGCCTATTCAGCCTCTCCCTGTATCTCAATCCTCCAACTAGGCCACATCCTTGTAAATCTTTTCTGAACCTTTCAAGTTTCATAACATCTTTCCAAAATGAGCGAGAATTGCACACAATACGCCAAATGTGGCCTAACCAATTTCCTGTACAGCTGCAACATGACCTCCCTACTCCTGTACTCAATGCTTTGACCAATCAAGAAAGGCATACCAAATGCCTTCTTCACTAACCTATCTACCTGTGACTCGACTTTGAAGGAGCTATGAACCTGCATTCCAAGGCCTCTTTATTCAACAATACTCCCCAGGATGTTACCAATAAATGTATAAGTCCTGCTCTGGCTTGTCTTCCCAAAATGTAGCACCTCACATTTATTTAAATTAAACTCCATCTGCCACTCCTCAGCCCATTGGTCCATCTGATCAAGATTCAGTTGTAATCTGAGGTAACCTTCTTTGCTGTCCACTGCACCTCTAATTTTGGTATCATCTGAAAACGTACTAACCATATTTCCTATATTTACATCCAAATCATTTATATAAATGACGAAAAGCAGTAGTCCAGTACTGATCCTTGTGGCACACCACTAGTCACAGACCTCCAGTCTGAAAGTCAAACCTCCACCACCACCCTCTATCTTCCACCCTATAGCCAGTTCTGTATCCAAATGGCTAGTTTCCCTTGTACTCCATCAGATCTAACCTTGATAACCTGTCTTCCACGAGGAACCTCATCGAACACCTTACTGAAGTCCATGTAGATCACATCCACCACTCTGCCCCCATGAATCCTCTGTTATTTCTTTAAAAACACGATTTTCCACATACAAAGCCATATTAATTATCCCAAATCATTACTTGCTGTACCAAATACATGTAATTCTGGTCCCTCAAGATTCCCTCCAACAACTTGCCCACCACCAATGTCAGGCTCACTGGTCTATTTTTCCCTGGCTTTTCCTTACCAGTTTTCTTAAATAGTGGCACCACATTAGCCAACATCTAGTCTTCTGGCAGCTTACCTGTGACTATCAATGATACAAACATCTCAGCAAGGCACCCGACAATCACTTCCGGCAGAGTTCTAGGGTACACCTGATCGGGTCCAGGGGAGTTATCCACCTTTATGTGTTTGAAGACATCCAGAACCTCCTCCTCAGTAATCTGGGCATTTTTCAAGGTGTCACCATCCTTCCCCACATTCTATAATTACATGTCCTTCTAATCATTGATGCAAAATACTCATTTAGTATCTTCCCCATCTCCTGCAGTTCCACACAAAGGCTGCCTTGCTGATCTTTGAGAGGCCCTATTATCTCCCTCATTACCCTTTTGGCCTTAATGTATTTACAAAATCCCTTTGAATTCTCCTTAACCCTATTTTCCAAACCTATGTCATGTCCCCTGTTTTCTCTCCTGATTTCCTTCTTCTGTGTAATCCTACTTCCTTTGTACTCTTCTAAGGATTCACCTAATCTCGGCTGTCTATACCTGACATATGCCTCCTTCTTTTCATTAATCAAACACTTCATTTCTGTAATCATTCAGCATTTCCTACACCTACCACCTTTCACCCAAACAGAAACATACTGCCTCTGGATTCTCGTTATCTCATTTTTGAAGCTTCCCATTTTTCAGCTATCCCGTTACCTACAAATATCTGCCCGCAAGCAACTTTTGAAAGTTCTTGCCTAATACTGTCAAAATTAGCCTTCCTCCAACTTAGAACTTCAACTTTTAGATCTGATCTATCCTTTTCCATCACTATTTTAAAACTAATAGAATTATAGTCGCTGGCCCTAAAGTTCTCCCCCAACTGACAGCTCAGTCACCTTATTTCCCAAGAGTAGGTCAAGTTTTACACTTTCTATAGTAGGTACATTCAGATACTGAATCAGAAAGGTTTCTTGTTCACACTTAACAAATTCGTTTTCATCGAAACCCTTAACACTATGGCAGTCCCAGTCAATGTTTTGAAAGTTAAAATCCCCTACCATAACCACCCTATTATTCTCACAGATAACTGAGATCTCCTTGCAAATTTGTTTCTCAATTTGTCTCTGACTACTGGGGTGGGGGTGGGGTTCGATATTATAATATTGACAGTGATCAGTTTGATATAAAAGCCCACATAAACAAACACGTTAAATCAATGGTATAAACAGTAGATTAATTACCTTTGCTATGAAGGCAAATTAAATCTTTGAATAATGGGTCTACATTAATTGTTTTTAAAGTTGGAATTTAGTACAATGAAAGATGGTTGTGCTTGCTGGAAGTCAGTCATCTCCGTTCCAGGCCATCTCTACAGGAGGGTGTCCTCACCCCAATCACCTTGAGCTGCTTCATTACTGACCTTCACCCCATCAGAAAGTTCGAAGTGGGGGTGATTGCTAATGACTGCACAATGTTCAGAGCATTCACAACTCCTCAGATAGGAAAGTGGCTGATGCCCAAATGTAAAATGATCTGGACAATCCAAGTTATGGCTGATGAGTGGCAATTGACATTCTCACCATACGAGTGCCAGGAAATGACCAGCTCCAACAAACGAGAACCTAACAATCACACTTCGACATTAAATACCACTTCCATAACTGAGTTGCCACCTCAACATTTTGAGAGTTGATATTGATCAGAAATTGCACTGGACCAGTTTTACACGGTCTCTATTTACAAGAGCAGATCAGAGGCTAGGAATTTTGTGTTAACTAACTCACCTCCCGTTTTGCCAAAATGTGTCTATCATCTCCAATGAATGAAACAGGAACATAATACAATACTTTCCACTTGTCAGGATGGGTGCAGACCCAACAACATTCAATAAGCTGGGTGCCATCCAAACAAAACTTCTCACTTGATCAGCACCATATCCACTGCCAATAATTTATCCCCCCATACAGTTGCACAATGACTGCATTTTATATCATCTACTGGATACATTAAAGCTCCTTACACTGCTGCTTTTAAACCTGGGACTTTTACAACTGAGAAAGACAAGGCGCTGGATGCATGGGAACATCACTACTTACAAATTCTTCTCCAACCCACTTACGTTTCCTATGGAATTGTATTCCTCCTCTTTTGCTAGGTCAACCTCTTGGACCTTGCTGCCCAGCAGTATCATGGATGCCTATGCTGCAATGTCTGTAGTGGTTCAAAACAGCAGCTCTCCACCACCTTTTTCAGGGCATTAAGGGATGTACCATAAATGTTAGCCAAGCCAGCATCCACTTAATCCATGTTGTTGAGGTGGAGACTGGTTTGTTTTACACCAATACTATTTATTAACAGATAAAACAGCAAGTGAAATGGGTTACAATTGAGAAGCAGTGTTGCATCAGTCATTAATTTCTAGGTAGACATGACAAGTTTCCCATGTCGCATTTTAGTGAGATGCATTCTTAACTCAAAGTTTGGAGGGCAAAAGGATTCAATAATTGTCATAGCTGTGGTGATAGTGGAAGTGAGGAGAAGAGGGACAATGACAATAACCTTGGTTTCCTTCCAGCAGTGAGGAACCAAGCACAACCATCGAATTCTCTGGGCCCACTGCATATTGCCATAAGGGTGATTGTGCTGGCACTGTTTTCCTTCACAGTCACTGTCATCTTCCTACAACATAAAGCTTCAGGTAGGTATCATTTATATAATCTCAAATCCTTCACTGTGTGACTGAGAACAATTGCATTGTTATAAAACCTTACTCTAACTCAGTATTTACACTAGACTCACAGAATTCCTACAGTGTGGAAACAAGATATTTGGCCCAACAGGTCCACACTGACCCTCTGAAAAGTGACCAACCCAGACCCATTCCCCTACCCTATTACTCTACATTTACCCCTGACTAATGCACCTAACCTATACACCCCTGAACACAATGGGCAGTTTAGCATGGCCAGTTCATTTCACCCATATTGTACAATCCCAAGTTTAAAGTACGATTTTTATGCAGATATCTTTTTTTTTTCTTTTCAGGACCATCATTGTTGATGCTGCGAAATAATAAGGAGCAAAATATTTTTATTTCTTGAAAAAACTGAGATAAATAATTCATTGTTTCTTCATATGGAATATCAAATATAAGGCAGTGGTACTAGATATGAAATTGAAATAAAGTTATAAATTGTCTGTGGGATTTGCTCATAGCAAGTTAAAGAATAAATTTATTGCATGCACGACAGAAACTGAGTAGCTGATGACTGTGTCCCTTTCTGCATGTATTTATTGTTTAAAATGAATATTGATAGGAAACATGAACCTTTAAAAAAGGTTTGGACAGGAAATATGTATACAAAAGAAATAACTTTTGTGTATGAGATGTTAATGACTGACAAAATGTTTATCCATTTTTGTGGCAGCACATGACTTTCTTATAGAATGGATAAAAATGAGATTGAGTTTGTACAGAAACCGCAGCAGACAAATGCATTGCTATTCTATCAAGTGTACTATAAACATGTTCACTAACTGGCTGTGAATAATGCTGTGCACCATTTACTAACTTAGAGTCATACAGTGAAGAAAAAAGACTTAAGACCCACCAAGTCTATGCTGACCAGCAAACATCAAACATCCATTTAACTGCACTTGGTCCATAACCCACTGTGATCTGGCATTTTAATTACTAATCCAGATGCTTCTTAAATGTTTTGATTGTAACTGCCTCCGTCACTTTCACAGGTAGCACGTTCCATATTTCAACCAACTGTGTGTGATTTTTTTTTCTGTCAGATAATCTCTGAACCATTTGGCTTCACCCTAAACTTACACCCTCCAGTCTTACATGCATCTGTGATAGGGAAGTGATTATCACAATCTACTCTGTCTATTCCTCTCATCATTTTGTACCTCAATCAGGAACACCGCCCCGCCCCCCCCCCAACATTCAGCCTCCTCCACTCCAAGGAAGACAAACCCAGTCTACCCAGTCTCTCCTTATAACTGAAACCTTTCATCCCAGCAACACCCTGGTGAACCTCCTCTGCACTCTCTCTAGTGCAATCACGTCCTTCTGATAGTGCAGTGAACAGAACTTCTCAAAATACTCCATCAATGTTTGATAAAGTTGTTACAAGACTTATTTGCACCTATATACTACATCTTGACAAATGAAGACAAATAACCTGTATGCTTTCTTTCACACCACATTTACCTGTGTTGACATTTTCAGGGATGTTGTACATCAAGCTTGCTTTGTTCCTGGGTTATCTGAAGGGACCTATTATTCATTGTACATGCTCTTCCCTTCTAAAGCCATCCAGAATGCATCACATTGCACATATCAGGATTAAACTTCAATTCCATTTTATAGGGTTGTCAAAGTATAAAGTGCCACCATGGCCTATTTGGCATTACATGAATAATTCAGGAATAAAAAAAATCAGCATATATAAGTATTAATAGTATTTTACCATCAATGATCTTGCCATGTTCCCAAGGATAATACTGAAAGGAGAAATGGTACTGAATAAATATTACATTTTAAATTTGGGTTTGTACGACATTGAATTTAAGTGCATTAAAAAGTTACAAACTAGAAAAATGCTGTAATTAACTGTTTGGCTGTACTATTATAGGTAGCACATTATAGATTAATTCTTAACTTTCACTCCAAAGAACTTCATTCACAATGTTGGCATGAACTTTGGAGAAAATTATAATAAGTTGAACAGAAATTTCCCCTGCTCAAAATAAACCTTAGTATATTAATGCATACTTACATTCCAATATATAACAAATTCACTTTGATTCATATTTAAACTTAAACAATTATTTTTTTATTTAAAATCAAACAATAAATGAATTAGCTAGGAGGATGTATTGTGCAGTGAACACCAGTGGATGAAAAAGTACACCCCATTGTTCAGGTGGATAACAATGTTGCATTTTTAAATGGAATTATAGCCTTGACCTTTTTAGGCACCGACTTTATAAAAATTTCGGTGGCATAATTAATCCTCTATCGCTTCTGGCAACTGTTGGTCAGTAGCTGTTTTCAAATGTATTTTACACATTTCAAACAGATAATACCATTAAAACAAATATATAGTTGGATGGCAACAAATTGCTGCAAATGTGAAGAGATTGAATGGGAATGCCAAATAAAGCATAAGGGTTTAAACTGGAAGTTTTCCTTGTTCTCGTGCCTGGAACAAGTTCATTCATTGAATGAATGCCTGGAAATCTGATGGAAAGGGTGAAAAAACCCAGGTAAGCTCATCCTGTTTCAGCTGGTGGTATCGCTACTCCAATGGCTTCCAATAGAACCATAGCCACAAACAGAACATCTTTCTTCCGCTAATTAACCTGTTCAGAAATGTTCTGATAAATCTCTAAAGCAGTTGGGACTTGAGCCCAAGTCACCTGGCTCAGAGATAAGGACAAAACTACACCACCATAAATTCTCTAAACAAGTTGGGAATATCGAGGAGAAATGTGGAAGTCCTTGTGGTATAATGACCAGATTATAATGCAAAGATCCAAGAAATGTAGCAATGGATATGATGCATCTGGGCTTTCAGAATACCTTTGATAAAGTCCCACAAGGGTTAAAACTTAGTGTACATAGGATCGAGGATAATATATGGATTGAGGATTGGTTCACAGGCAGAAAACAGGAGCAAAGGTGTAATAGTCACATTTGAGGTAGTCACCCAATGTAACATTCCCAAAATTTGAGATGACATAAAACTTCATAGCTATGTGAGTTGTGAGAAAGACGTAAAGAGGTTTCAAGCTAATTTAAAGAGGGGGAGGGTAAGTGATTGGGGGGTGGAATATAATTGTGGGTAATTGTGAGATTAGCCACATTGTTAGGATGACTGAAGATGCAAAGTATTTCTCAAATGGTGAAAGATTGGAAAGCATTGGTGTTCAAAGGGACCCAGGTGCCCTTGTTCATAAGTCTCTGTAAGGTAGCAGGCAGATATAGTAAGCAATTTGGAAGGCAAACAACTAACTAGCTTTTTTCACATGAGGATTTGAGTATAGGAGCAAAGATGCCTTGTGTCAAACACTGGTCTGCCTGCAAATGGGGCAATGTGTACAATCCCCATCCCCCCCTCCCCCCCACTCCCCCCCCACCCCACCTCCTCAACCTATGGGAATACGCACTTGCCATACAGGGAGCAGAGTGGAGGTTCACCAGACTAATTCCTACAATGGTGGGACTATCCTATGAGGAGTGAATTGGAAGACTGGGCATGTATTCTCAAGTTAGAAGAATGAAAACTCATAGAACATTGCACAATTCTAAAACAGATAGTCCAAATAAATACAGAAAAGGCATTTCCTCTGGCTGTGAAGTCTAGAAACATGGGGCACAATCTCAGAATAGAAGATAAGCCGTTTAGAGGCAATAACCAGGATTTTCCTTACTCAGAGGGTGGTGAATCTTTGATATTTTCTACCCTAGAGTGTGACAGAACCTCAGTCATTGTGTATATCTAAGAGACTGATTAATGGCTTTTTAATTATTAATGGAATCAATGGATATGGAGATAATGTTTGAGGCAGGCCCATCAGCCTTGCAGACTTAAAGGGCTAAATGATCTATTCCTACTCCTATGGTCTACACAAAGATGTCAGTATATGTACTTACTACAGACATATGACAAATCACAAACAAATTGAACCTGGATATTTCCTTTCTCATTCTACAATCCCCACCACAGAATCAGCTCCACACTTCCCTTCTTATTTCTGCGATGAAACAATGGAGTGATAGTTTGCTCTCTGATGGTCAATTCTGTGACAAACACTTACCACATGAAACAGATACTGCTGCAGAAATTGCACGATACCTTTCGTGATCTCTGGAGATGCAAATGTCATTTTCGTATCTATTTCATTCAGTGGATGTGGCTCGGCCAGGACTTGTTGTCCACCCCTAACTGCCAGTGAGAAACTGATGGCAAATTTCCTCCTTCAACTCTTGTGATCTTCTCGGGGCACCTACACCCATAATGCTGTGAGAAAAGGAGTTCCGGGATTTTGAGAGCATCACAGTGAAGGAAGGGTGATATATTTCCATGTCAGGTTGGTGTATGATTGGAGGAGAACTTGAGAGTGTTGCCTTTTCGATGATAAACCTTGTGGGCTCTTGTGATCATGGGAATCTGTAATAAGTGTACAGAGGCCAGTACACCATCACCAAGACACCCATTATTTACGTGTGTATTGTACACTGCCGCTCCGATTCAGTCCCTGAAATGAGGAGACTCCGAATCCCCCGATTGGCCCAGGTTAACAACTCCATCAAGGATGTCATAACCAATAAGATTCACTTAGTTGCAATCACTTCAGCGTCTCATCAATTGCGAGTTGCCTTTTTTAACTTGTAAGATTGTAACTTTCAATTGGAACCATTCTGTCAAATATAGTTTGGTGCACTTTTGGTATTTTCAGCATTTAAGGCAATATTCGCCCGTCTTCATACCATGTTGAGAAACATATTTGTTATCGACACTGAATCTTGTATGACAGCTTTATCGCATTGCGGTGGATTGTACCATAATTAACACGAATTTAGACATAGCGAGTCTGCTGAAAGACGAGGTCCCCTGCCCATGAGGCACATAACGTAAGTGCTGAACTCAATGAGTTACGTGCGATGCAGCATATCTGACATGACTCGCAGTAACCTGCAGATGAGATCCACTGATAACAAAACAGTAAAGACATTCAGAAAACAAACTCAACTATCAATATTAACAGTTTTGTAAAGGAAATAAAAACAGACTGAATCATGGATCTTTAGAGCATGTCAATTTATTTCTGCTGAGAGAGAGAAATACTCTCCGGAAATTGTTTCTATAATTATTTCCCTAATACTGCTGTCGCAGTCTATCTGCAGCTCAAGGTCGTGTGCGGCTGTTACATACGTCACGAGGGCCCTACTCCATTTATAAGTCCAATGAACGACTGGAGATGAGAAATTCAATTTCAAGAAGGCGCCTCCTGCTGGATGTTTTTTCTCTGTTAAAAATGTCCCAACGAACCTGCAATGATATATCGCGAGAGGGAGCTAGGATTCCAACGTCCGCGCCCAGCTCATGAGGATAACCACTGTGCCACATGTCTGCATTGGCTGGTGTTACCAGACCACTGATTAAACCCACTGATTCATTCGTAGAATTACAGAATCCCCTACAGTGTGGAAACAGGCCATTTGGCCCATCAAGTCCACACCGACTCTCCAAAGAGTAACCCATCCTATCTAACTACTCTACATTTACCCCTAACTAATGTACCTAACCTACACACCCCTGAACACCATTGACAATTCAGCATGGCCAATTCACTTAACCTGCACCTGGGGAATGTGCAAAATCCGCACAGGCATTCGCCCGTAGCTGGAATCAAACCCGGACATCTGGCGCTGTCTGCTCAGGTATTTCATGATTGAGTCTTAAATACCGAACCTCAGCGAAATGGTGATCTTCCAGCCCTTGTAATTGCCACGACATGACTTCATTTTCTGTCCGAGAGAACATGATCATTAATTATTTATTAATCAATTTTAAAACAAATGACAGGATCTGTCTCACTTCAGATTAAAAGTGAACCAACTCCTTTCGGCATTGGGCTTCATAGCTCAGTGGGTAGAGCACTGGTCTTGTAAACCAGTGGTCGTGAGTTCGAGTCTCACTGGAGCCTTTCTGCTTGCGCATGCTAGTCTTACGTTTGCACTTATAGTCCTGAAAGAACGTCGTTGATGTTTATCCCTCTGCCAGAGCGAATTTTGCTCCCAGTTTATCGCATAACACGATGAGGCCACTCAATCTCTCAACAGCATTAAGTCATTACTGTACATGACTGATCCAGATCCTATCTTCATTGACATGCAGTGCAAGGGATCTGTATGTAGTTTCTTAACCCAGGATAGAAAATCTGTTTTGATTTCTGTCTAAAATTCAATATTATCTTTTTATGTATGATATGACCGTCCCCTGTGCCATCTCTGTAAGAGAAACCTTTTGAAAGATCAAACAATTTATTTTAAGACATAGAATTCAGAGTGACCACTGGACCGTACTCCAGACATTGTTATGGGGAAAAAATGCCTTCCCTTTAATTTCTAGTGTACAAAACACCAATATTAACACTTCATTTGTCTCCTTTAATTTGTTTGCAATTGATCCATTACAGCTTAATGCTTTGAGTGTATAAGGTCATTAAATGTGTTTGGAATTCTATATTCTCTATTATTCTCCATTTGGTTATACTCTAATCGATCAATTAAAAAAAATCTAAGATGGATACTCATACACTTAAGTCATTTACCACAATTTTGACAACTAATCCATCCAGCCTTTTTATTTTATCTCCAGTTTACATGATTTACTGTGCCTTATATCTTTGATTTTTTGTTAAATTGGATATATTTTACTATACCACCTGTTCATTAAAATTTACAGTTTATTGATAGGGATTCAATTTTTGATGCTATAGGTTATTTCATTTTATTTTTGAATATTACTATCCCTACTCTCTGTCTGCAACAGCCAAAGTAAATGTCGAATGATGTTTATATATTTCCATTCTGTTATCTTTATTTTTATGAAATAGTCTTTTACATAGGCCATTGTGGAATGGCTAATTGAAATCCACACCAATTACATGCAAAGAAAGTTCAGATCTCCCGCTTTAGTTACCTACACCAATAAATCAATAAGGTTTCTTTGGCCTGATGGATTTTATCTTTCATATCCCTACATTTGTCCTTTTTTGACGGCTCAATTTTTAAAGGCTGTTTTAAACTATCCCAACTTTAAGTACATTTAAGTCGTCATTTGGACAAGCATGTGGACGTACATGGAATAGTGTAGGTTAGATGGGCTTCAGATTGACATGTCAGGTCCGCGCAACATCGAGGATTGAAGGGCCTGTACTGCGCTGCAATGTTCTATGTTCGATGTTCTATAAGACACTGATTCTAATATGTCCCCATAACAGTATCACTTGTTTGCACTCCTGAGAGGAGGTATAAGGCAGATAATCCATTCTACAAGTCAGTATTCATTACAGGGGACTGCAAGCCAGGGCATCATTAGGGGTTTGCCAGCATGTTCCTTATTCAGTACCTTGGAAGACTCAAAAGATAAAATAAAGCCTAATTAGTAATATGTTAAGTTTAATAGGAATTACCTCTGATAATAAGATTCAAAATGCAATCTATGAACAAATCATATTTGCCACCAAGTGGAGAATATACCAGGGGTTTTTACAAACAGTCCCTTAGTAGCACAGAGCGTGAACATGTTTGGAAAATGAGAGAAATGTTCTCAAGCCTCTTAATCATGTACCGATCAGAACAAATGAAAGAATGCTAAATTTTAAACGACTGACACGACAGACGAAGTAGAGATTCATTAGTTGAAAGGTCTTTAATAGACAAAGGCATTGTCTTTCAATAACCTTCTCTTTTTTTGTCAATACCTATGTGATTGACGCCTTTACTAAAACATCATTGCAATTTTAACAACTTGTTGTTTACACCATTTGTGTTTAGCGATGCGAGCTACATTGCCTGTTGCGCTATCTTAATCTTCCCAAAACAGAATTGAATCATTCAATAATTTGCGGAAGTCAGGAAGAACAACATGATGCTCACACTTCACGATTGTAGTGCTGTTCAAGCAAAATCCTGTGTCTAACCCTTTACAACCACAGAACAATTACCTTTTCTCAGGGTTCCTTCATTGTTGCTGACGATTCAAATATCACTTCATTCTGTTGATGCTAAAGTGATGCAGCATGTTGGAAAGTTCATCATAGAACAAAATTATTATTCCTGTTTTATTTTGTCATGGCTTGTGTGAGTCACTGGCTGGGCCAGCATTAAATACTCTTCCATAAGGGGAAGGTCAAACTCTCCTGCTCCTCAAATGCTGCTTGACCTGCTGTGCTTTTCCAGCACCATGGTTTTTGAGTATGATCTCCAGCATCTGCGGTCCTCACTTTTCTCCCTCCCGAGAAGATGGTGGTTATATGCCTCCTTGAGTTGCTGCAGTAATGAAGAAGAATGTTTAAAAGGTAGAAGACTGTGAGACGTATTTGCATAGCTTGGAAATTTCTTAGCAACACTTTGATTAAAGCATTTGAATACAAACTTAGTATATTTTTGATGAAATTCAAATCTTCTTCAATTACCAGAAATTTGGACATGACTCCATAAAGGATCCTCAGTGATACTGCCATTTCTGCGTTTGGTATTTTAGGGAATTATGAAAAAAACCTTAAAAGTATTGCTTAGATTTCTCTTTAAGATTTTATATGGAAGTTTTAATTGTTGGAACTTTAGTAAATGCATATAATTTCTATCCTCTTAATATGTTTGCTTCTTATCTTCCAGCATTTTGTCTTACCTTCGTAAATGATGGAGAATCGTGGGACGCATTGGCAAGCTGATGATTAAACCTTTGAGACTGCTCTTGAATGCTTTCTCTGTAACTGATGAGGCCAGGAGTCGGACAAGAGCAAGAACTGAGAAGAGTTTCCACTTCTTGTATAAATTGAACTTAAAAATCAGGTTAAAATGAACTTTAATAGTCAAATGCACGCTTTTGTTCAGGCAAATATTCGTTAAATAATCAGAATGATATGTATTGTCACTGTATCACATGACACTGTTAACGTCATACAGGGAGGTGGCATGAAAGCAAGAGAGTTTTAGGATGAGGTAGTGATTTCCCACAGGCAGCGACACGATGGAAGCGGTCTAGCACGGGTCCTCTGTTTTGTACTTGGCCCGATGTTCAAATCCGTAGAAAAGAATAGTAACCCTATCACAGAGAGATCAGCAAATGCGTTACGGCCTGTTCTGAAGCTCTGCAAAACGTTCCAAGTCAACCCTAATGAACTAAATCAGAAATAATACAGGAAAATAAGGCCTACGGCAATTGGAAGGTTACTTGGAGAGTTACAAGTTGAACATGAATTGAGCAGGTGAAATCGACGAAATGAAATAAGCAGGAAAAGGTCATTACATTTTGAGATTTACATCCTACTGATCGGGGACATCAAAGTCCTTACAAAGAAGTAACTAGCGATGAAGGAGCGGCGCTCCGAAAGCTAGTGTGCTTCCAATTAAACCTGTTGGACTATAACCTGGTGTTGTGTGATTTTTAATATTGTTGTGGATGCTAAAATCATGGTTTGAAAATGCCTGCCAATTAAGGGTGAAATTATTGCAGTCTTAACCGATCACTGATGGTGGTTCAATCTCAGGATCACCACGTCTCAGGCGAGGTATAGGAAAACGCATCGCAGTAACTGCGTGGTGAATGGATTGAACTCGAAACTGAGACCACACCGTAGTATAAGCTAGCCATCTAAGCTAACAGATCCCTAGCTGCTCAAAGCATGTAGGAGAACGTATTAAATTGTTCACTATGCCTGTGTTCTCACAGGAGGGGGGTTGGAAAGGTTAAAATCATAGACTCACTACAGTATGGAGGTAGGGCACTCGGCCCATCAAGCACACACCGACCCTCCTAAGAGTAACAACCGAGACCCATCCCGCTATCCTATATTTACCCCTGACTAATGCACCTAACCTGCACACCTTTGGACTGTGGGAGGAAACCTGAGCACCCGGAAGAAACCCATGCAGACACGGAGAGAATGTGCAAATGGCACACAGAAGGTCACCTGAGGATAGAATCGAACTGTGAGGCAGCAGTGCTGACCACTGAGCCACCATGCCACCCCACGTCATGAGACAGAGAATGACAAGAGGTAGCACACGATAACATTTAACTGGCCTGTGAATAAAAATCAAAGCTGTGTTCTTCTGGTATTCTCTGGGAGGTGCATTCCTTTTGCAAGCTCTTCCCCTGTCTTTACACGTGGTGAATCTGCTGTGAATTTGCTCACGCAACAAGTAATTTGAGGCCCTCAATCACTGCACAACTGGTAAAATACTTAAAAAAAAAGCAAAGCTAGACAGAACGGTGGGGGTCGGGGTGGGGGATGTTGAAAGTCAGCTGCCTGACCCAGGCAATGAACTGCTGACTCTCACATCGTTATAACCCCTACTGCTATGTCGCAGTACCGAGGTGTTTAGTTCGCCTCTTGTGGATTTTTAAAAATCAATCTGCTCTGGTGTGAAGCCAGACCTTATAGCTTACAGACAGGGACACTAACACAGCACCACCGTGCCCTCAGTCCGCCTCTTCTATAGTTAGTGACTGGCCCGCGCAATGAGCTTAAATTACAGCCAACTTCGTGAAAACTGGTTCATTGCCCACAGCTTCTAAGAAATCCCATTTGCAGGTAATTGCACAGGGTGAGTATGGCACTAGTCCTGCGAGAGTCGGTTCATTCAATCTCCCGCCTAGAGAGAGAGAGAGAGAGAGATCCGCTGGAGAATGGACTTGCCCTGTGACAAGGGACATGGAATGAGCACGACCACATAATTAAATCCCATTAAATCCACTTTGGAGTAAAAACATCCCTGGATAGTAACCCCCCAAGTCTGGTATAGCAATGGAAGCTTCATTATTTTCAGGACTGGCCACTTGCCTGCAACACCCGCCCGCTGGCCCCTTGGATGGTCATTTCGCTGCCGTTGGGAAGTCTTGGTGCCATCTGAAGACTCCTCATAACGTACAGTTCAACAGCACCGTTCACTTCTCGGCGGCCTTCATGTGGAATGGGGTTTCATTTGTGGATTTCGTCCGTAAGGCATGAGAGTTTGGAAAGGTAGAATGGAACATTGGCAGTGCCTTTACTTCTGGTTGGCTTCCCCACATCCGGTGCCCTAGGCTAGGGGGGCGCTTTATAGACTCCAACAGGACCTTCTGGAATCCACTGGAGTTCCTTCCATGAGTATGACCGAAAGACTTGTTCTCTTAAACTTCCCTTTTCTGCCTTCCCCTCAAATGGTTGAGGTCGTACAGGGTGTTGGTGAGGCGTCTTCTGGAGTACTGTGCGCAGTTCTGGTCGCCTTATAGAAAAGACATTACTAAAGTGGAGAGGGTTCAGAGAAGACTTACTAGGATGTTGCCGAGACTGCAAGTTTTGAGATAGAAAAGTAGACTGAAAAGGTTTGGAGTTTTGTCACTGGAGTGTAGGAGGTTGAAGGGTGACCTGATTGAGGTTTATAATATCATGAGGAGCAGAGATAAGGTGAATGAAAATGGTCTTTTTCCCGAGAAGAGATGAAAACTATAGGCCATAATTTAAAGGTGAGAAGGGAAAGATTTAAAAGGGACCTAAAGGGGAACGTTTTCACACAGAGGGTGGTTCATATGTGGAATGAGCTGCCGGTGAAGGTGAAGGATGCAGGCGCAGTTACAACAGACAGTTGGATAAGTTCATGAATGAAGGTTTGCACCATCTTGGTTTGTGATGTATTATTGTACTGCTTTGTGGACTGCCCGTTTATATTTAATCAATAACCTGATCAATATTTGAGATAATCCAACTACAATGTTCAATATATTTTGGAACTGTCACTACTACCATTACATTAGCTGAACCGAACACTAATTATGTGGTCGTGCTCACTCCATGTCCCTTGTCACAGGGCAAGTTCATTCTCCAGCGGATCTTTCTCTCTCTCTTTAGGCGGGAGATTGAGTGAACCGACTCTCGCAGGATTAATGCCATAGTCACCCTGTGCAATTACCTGCAAACTTGCGCTGTTATTCGAAAACACTTCCATGGCTCTATGCTCCATGCTACTTTGGAAACACGAGACGCTTTTTAAAGCTTTAGCATTAGTGCAGAGGCAACTAAATTTAAACGGCCATGTCTACAGAACAGCACAGAATCTCTACCATTTTCCCCTGCTGCCGTTTGTGTGGAGATTATGAGTGGAGCATTATATGGTCGAATGCGAAACCAAGACAGTTTATAAGTCATGTGTGCAGACTGCTGAGCTTACTTGAAGGACTGCCGAGTTGATTTGGAAATGCTCGACCTTCTACAATATAGGTACATGCATGTGAGGAATAAAAGGATGATTAGGGTAGTAATAGGGTCAGTCAAAGACACAAGTGAGAAGTTGAATGTGGACCCTGCAGAGATCGGAGAGGCGCTAAATGAACATTTCTCATCGGTGTTCACTCAGGAAAAGGAGAATATTGTAGAGGAGAAGAATGAGGTCCGAGATATTAGACGAGAAAGGATCGAGGTTAGTTACGCACAGGTGTTATCAATTCTAGAAGGAGTGAAAGTAGACAAGTCCCCTGGGCCAGATGGGATTTATCCAAGGATTCTCTGGGAAGCCAGGGAGGAGATAGCAGAGCCGTTGGCTTTGATATTTGAGTCGTCATTGTCTACACGTTTTGTAGCAGAGGATTGGAGGATTGCAAATGTTGTGCTCTTGTCCAAAAAGGGCAGTAGAGATGACCCAAGTAATTATAGACCAGTGAGCCTTACTTCTGTTGTAGGAAAGGCTTGGAAAGGATTATAAGAGATAAGATTTATAATCATCTAGCAAGCAACAATTTGATTTCAGATAGTCAACATGGTTTCGCCAAGAGCAGGTCGTGTCTTACAAACCTCATTCAGTTTTTTTTGAGAAGTTGAATAAGCATTTGGATGAGGGTAGGGCAGTTGGCGTGGTATACATGGACTTCAGTAAAGCCTTTGATAAGGTTCCACATGGTAGGCTGATGGAGAAAATGCAGAGGCATGGAATTGAGGGTGATTTAGCAGTTTGGATTAGAAACTGGCTTTCTGGAAGATGGCAGCAAATGGTGGTTGATGGAAAATATTCAGTCTGGAGTCCAGATACTAGTGGTGTGCCAAAAGGATCTGTCTTGGGACCACTGCTGTTTGTCATTTTTATAAATGACTTAGACGCAGGCATAGGTGGATGGATCAGTAAATTTGCAGAGGACACTAAAGTCGGTGGAGTAGTGGTCAGTTTGGAAGAATGTTACAAGTTGCAGGGAGACTTGTATAAACTGCAGAATTGGGCTGAGAGGTGGCAAATGGAGTCCAATGCAGCTAAATGTGAGGTGATGCACTTTGGGAAGAATAACAGGAAGGTGGAATACTGGGCCAAAGGAAAGATTCTTGGTAGTGTGCATGTGCAGAGGGATCTTGGAGTCCGTGTGCTTAGATCCCTGAAAGTTGCCACCCAGGTAGATAGTGTTGTGAAGAAGGCATATGGTGTGTTAGATTCCATTGGTAGAGGAATTGAGCGCCGGAACCGCAATATCATGCTGCAATGATACAAAACGTTGATGTGGCCACACTTGGAATGTTGTGTACAGTTCTGGTCGCCCCATTACAGTTGGATGTGGAAGCATTAGAAAAGGTGCAGAGGAGATTTACCAGGGTGTTTTTTGGTCTGGACGGACGGTCTTATGGGGAAAAGCTGAGAGAATTGGGTCTGTTCACATTGGAAAGAAGGTTAAGGGGGGATTTGATAGAGACATACAAGATGATCAGAGGATCAGATAGGGTAGACAGTGAAATGCTTTTTCCTATGATGATGACAGCAGCTTGTACGAGAGGGCATAACTACAAATTGCGGTCTGATAGATGTAAGACAGATGCCAGAGACAAGTTTTTTATGCAGAGAATGGTAAGGACGTGGAATGTCCTAACTGCTAATGTAGTCAACTCAGCCACATTAGGGAGATTTAAACAATCCTTAGATAAACACATGGATGATTTTGGGATAGTGTAGGGGGACAAGCTGAGAATAGTTCACAGGTCGGCGCAACTTTGAGGGCCGAAGGGCCTGTTTTGTGCTGTATTCTTCCAAGGTCTATTTTCTATGTTTTATAATTCGGGAGCAAGAAATAATGAAAACATTGAATCAGAAAAGGTTATTAAATACTTTCCAATGGGGTCGACAACCCAGCAATATCACGGATCTGACCTTGCACAGCACAGCTAGTGAAGGAAACTAATATAATACTGGCCTTCATAACAAGTGGTATTGAGTATAGAAGCAAAGAGGTTCTTCTGCAGCTGTACAGAGTCCTGGAATATCCTGTGCAGTTCTCGTCTCCAAATTTGAGGAAAGACATTCTGGCTATTGAGGGAGTAGAGCATAGGTTCACAAGATCAATTCCTGGAATGGCGGGATTATCTTTTGTTGAAAGATTGGAGCGACTGGGCTTGTACCCTTGAGTTTAGAAGACTGAGAGGGGTAATGATTGAGACATATAAGATTATTAAAGAATTGGACACTCTGGAGGCAGGAGACATGTTTCCGCTCTTGGGTGAGTCCCGAACCAGAGGACACAGCTAAAAAATAAGTGGTAGGCCATTTAGGACAGAGATGAGGAGAAACTTCTTCACCTAGAGAGTGGTGGGTGTGTGGAATGCTCTGCCCCAGAAGGCAGTGGAGGCCCAGTTTCTGGATCCGTTTAAGAAAGAGTTGGATAGAGCTCTCAAGGATAGTGGAATCAAGGGTTATGGAGATAAGGCAAGAACAAGATACTGATTGAGGATGATCAGCCATGATCATAATGAATGGTGGTGCAGGCTCGAAGGGCAGCATGACCTACTCCTGCATCTATTGTCTATTTCCAAAGCTGTGCTCCTTTTGGGTGAACATTTTAAATCGTTCATGTCAGCACGAATGTCATAGAACTTAAAATCATTTATCTCTGCTCTTCTGCTCGGTTTGATAAAACCATGCTCCATCCTGCAGAAATGTAAATATCTGTTGAAACTGTTCAAGGTTTCTGTTTCTGATGATATTGAACGAATTGAAATTGATATTGATATAGACATCTGCGGTTGAATTAAAGCTGTTGATTACACAGCTCCATTTATACTCCAGACAATGAGTTCATGAATCAAATTAAAAGTTTTGAGTAACCCTTACAAATCTTTGGTCCAAAACGGCCCTTCAGCCACCGTTCTGCACCGGTCACAAATAAGGACCGACCAATTCTAACTCTATTTTCCATCACTTGACCCATAGCCTCACCTGTCCTGATGTCGCAAGTGTATACCTGAACACGTCTTGAGGTTTTCTGTCTCTACCATCCTTACAGTCAGTGATTCTCACCACCGTCCGGGTGAAAAGTTTTCCTTACATTGCCTCTAAACCTCCTGCCCCTTAACTTAAACTTATGCCTCTTGTTCTTTGTTCCTTTCATCAAAAGGGAAAACGTTTTTTGCTGTCTAACCTGTCTATATCTCTCATAATTTGATACATCTCAATCATGTCTCCTCTCAATCTCCTCTGCTCTAAGGGAAATAATTACAGTATGTCCAATGTCTCTTTATATTTAAAAAAAACGTTTCAGCTGAGGCAATATTCTGGTAAATCCCCTCTGTGCCTTCTCGGTGCTAACATATCCCTCCTATGACGTGGATTCCAGAACACAGTACTCCAACATTTAACCAATATTATACACAGTTTGGGCATAACCTCATTGCACTTAATCTCCCTGGCTCGGCTCAGACAGGCCGTACCACTGTTTTCTTTCCTCACCTTTTATGCACCTGTCTCGATACCTTAAGGGTCCGCTGGACATATGCGCTAAACAGGAGTTTACATAACAGAAGCGGGGTCGGTGCAGCTGTACTGCACTATTGGGGGTGAGTGATGCCGTGAACTGAGTTATATTTTTCAAGGTCACCTCATAGAAAAGTATGATCATAATTCCTTCCAACCAGAGCTGGATGCTTAAAGTCAGGGTCAAAGTCATTTCTCTCGCCAAGTGAGTTTTTTTAAAATCGAAAATTATCTGTTTCAGGAGAAAGGAAATGTCTTGGATTACGCAGATACTGCTGCAATGGAGGTGGAAATCCAAGGAACAAGGAATGGAACAGGGCAAGTAACAAAACACCCTATGACGACAGTGAGGAGATCAGGGAGAACTCATTTTAAGAATTTCTTCACGTTTCACACTGGTCATTACTGTGGAACTTTGCACAGCTTCTCCTTCCACAGATGCTGTTAGAGCTGCGCCGTTTCTGTTTGGATTTCAGATTTCCAGCATTCACAATACTTTGCTTTTAATTGTGTTTATCTCACGTCTTTCACGCAGGAACATGTCCCAAGTGCTTCACATGTAGCAATAACGAGCGGACATTTGTCTGCAAGTGCAGCTATCTCGGGGTCACTTGCGTGCTATCACTGACAGGTGGTCACTTGCATAGCACCTGATTCTGTGAATGACTTGTCAGGTTATGATGGGGAACCTCCTTCACGAGGAGAACTGGGACAGTTTTTTTTCATGTTATTCACACATGGAATGCGGATGCCACTCACTCGGCCAGCATATATCGTCTGGAGCTCGTTGCCCTTGAGATGGTTAGCAACAAACCCCAACAAGTAGACAAAACCGTCCAGTGGTTAGCACTGCTGCCTCACAGCGCCAGAGATCTGGGTTCAATTCCTGCCTCAGGCGACTGACTGTGTGGAGTTTGCACATTCTCCCAGTGTCTGCGTAGGTTTCCTCCGGGTGCTCCGGTTTCCTCCCACAGTCCAAAAATGTGCAGGTTCGGTACATTGCCCGTAGTGTTAGGTAAGGGGTAGATGTAGGGGTATGGGTGGGTTGCGCTTTGGCGGGTCGGTGTGGACTTGTTGGGCCGAAGGGCCTGTTTCCACACTGTAAGTAATCTAATCTAGAGTCATATATTGGGCAGACCAGATAAGAACCGCATGTTTCCTGACTTGAATGACTGCTGTGAGCACAACTATCAAAATTAACGTTTGATGGCGTCCAATGTTGAAAACGGCATGACATTTCAGATTTACTAAGTATATTATCAGCCCACAAGCTGACGTGATGGGACGTGAACCTCTGATTCCTGGACATTTTACTCAGCACCAGATGACAATTGAATGTTGGGACATAGGAATAGGATTAGGCCATTCAGTCAGAGAACCTACTTTTACCCCACTGGCTCCTTCTTTATCCCTATGACGGTTGACACTCTCTACCACATTGATGACGACCCTTACATAATCTAGGTGTGGATGCTCCTGGCGTCTGCATCATTACTGACATCATGGCCACAATTGACATCACCACCCAGTCCTCACAGGGACCTGTGCATTCATGGGGCACGGTGGTATTGTCTCTATCTCTCAGCCAGGACATCTGGGTTCAATCCCCACGTACTCGAGAGGTATGTGGTCTCTGAACAGGTTGATTCGAACAGGGATCTGAGATACTGATGGCCGTAAGGCCAGTGGTGCGAGGGAAGGAATGGACTGAGGGGGGTTGGGAATGATCAATTTGAAAATCTTAAAGAATTTGCAGCCACAGTCACAAGCTATCCTTGTGTTGGGATCGCCAAGCTCTCCCTCCCTCTCTCTCTCTCTCTGAGTCTTTCCTGACCAACCAAAGAGAGGCATAGAGGCATATTGCCATTGGATAGCAGGAAAGTGACAAATAAAAGACTTACAATGTGTGATGGTACTGTGCCTTTTAGCGAGAGGTTTTCTGTGCTGCTTCACTTGCGGAGTGTTGGTGCCAGAATGACTTATTCTGACAGGCAGTTACAGTCATAGTTGGCAAACAGCTTGTGTGTTTCCCACATTTTTAAAAAAAATACATAGACAAAAGAAGCATGAGTAGGCCCCCACAGGACCCAAAACTTTGGATTTTGATTTCAGTTTAATTTTGAGTTAGTTGGTTGCTGAAGTTAATAGGTAGAACACTTTCTCTCTGCTGCGCGTGAAGATTTAGACACAGCTTGCCTCCTTTAAAACAGAAGAGGCAGTTTTTTTTCAGCATTTCTTATAGCAGGACTGGAGAAAGACAGCACATAATAAAACTATTTTCCTAAGTGTGTTTATGGGATGCTGTCGATATTGGAACAGCTGATGATTAGTGATTAAAATCATATATTATCTTGTCAAGTATTTCAATAGATTTAAAGTTATGCTAATTTTTCTCTTCATTTTTATTTTTACTGCGAACTTTCCTATCTCAGTGGTCTGCTCAAGCCTCACAAATCTCTGCAAAATCTGCTTTCCCCTAATTCCATCCTGATAATGATTCTCCACTTTTATTTCTCTTTATAGTGCCTCCCCTACATTCCTGGACCTCGGGCTCCAGAATTTCCTCCTAAATTGCTCCCATGTCTGCACCTCACTTTCCTCTCCCCCAAAAAACCTGACCAATCTAAGAGTCATCTATTCCAACATCAACTTCTCATGACCTGGTTTCAAATGTGGCTTGTTATGTTCCTATATTCAGTGTCTCAAAGGTCAGCATTCCTGAAAAATACTCTGTGGTCATCGGGTTTGTGCCAGTACTGAACATTCTAATGATATTTTGCACTTGGCCCATAGATTTGTCTGCATTGGCATCACAAGTGTGTATCTAATTGCATCTTATCGGGATTTCTGTGTCTCCCACCGTTATGGACATTGAGGGTCAGTGTAATTGTTACTGTGTAATGAGCACAGAACATGTGGGTCTGTGCGAAGCAGAGATCACCCAGACATTGGGAAGGATGTCAGGGTCCCTGAGAGGGGGATCAGGAGATTTACCAGAACAGTACAAAAAAAGGGGGATTTCAGTTGCAGGCTTAGGGTTGTTTTTACATTATTCATTCATGTGACAGGGGTGGTGCTCTTACACATCCAGGATATCCATATTCAATTCTCCTTCTCAACCTCTCCCCTTGCTAGTGCTGTAGTAACCTTCAGTTTAAACTACCATCAGTTATCTCTCCCCAATGAGTGCAGTCCTATGCTCTGGTAGGGCAACGGTGACTTTACCTTTATGCAGTGATGCCACTGTGCTTTGGTGATGGAAAGTGGGAATGCTGAAGATAGTGGTTGGGACACCACTCAGGCACAGTCCTTTGACCTGGAGGAAATTCACTTTCTTTAACATTGCTGGTGGCTGCACTGATGCAGGCAAGTGGAGAATGTTCCAACACAATCCTGATGTGTACTTTTTAGATAGTAAACATACATTGGGGAAATCGGGGTTTGGAGAAACGAAGATTATTCTCCTTGTAGGAAAGGGAATTGAGGGGAGCTGTGGCATATTTGTTTCCAACAATTATACATTAGGACGATAAAACATAAATTCATCTCACTGGTGGTCTTGGGATGTGGCCAACACGTTGGCAATTAGAGTAGAACTTGGGAAAATGTGAAGCTGTTCATTTCGGAGGAGATAATACAAGAAGAGAACTATTTAAATGGTGAGAACTGTTGAAAGTTGCACCACAAAAGGACCAGGGGGTAGTTAGGCAGAAAACACAGAACACTAGCACTCAATTATAACAGGTAATTAGGAAGGCTAATAAAATACTGTTCTTTATTTAAAGATGTTTGTAGTAGAACATTTTGGAGTCTGTGTCTTATTGCAACTGTATAAAGCACTGGTGAGACCTCATCTGGAGTATTGTGAGCAGTTTTGATCCCCTTATTTCAGGAAATATGTCACTTAATTGGAGACATTGCAGAGATGATTCAGTGGGATGATCCCTGGTATGCAGGGATGATTGGTTAAGCAAAGGCTGAACAGATTGGGAATCTACTCACTGGATTTTGGAGGAATGAAATGTAATCTCATTTAAACGTATACAATTCTTAAGGGGTTTAGCATGATAAATACTGAGAAAGTGTTTTCCATTCTGGTGGAGTTTAGGATCAGATTCTTGGTCAGTCATGGGATCAAGGGTTTTGGATGTAGGTTTGCTCGCTGAACTGGAAGGTTCATTTTCAGACATTTCGTCACCATACTGGGTAACATCTTCAGTGAGCCTCTGGATGAAGCACTGCTGATGATTCCTGCTTTCTATTTATGCATTTTGGTTTCTTTGGGTCATTTCCTGTGTTAATGTCATTTCCTATGGTGATGTCATTTCCTGTTCTTTTTCTCAGGGGGTGGTAAATGGATTCCAAGTCAATGTGTTTGTTAACAGCGTTCTGTTGGAATGTCATACTTCTAGGAATTCTCGAGCATGTCTCTGTTTGGCTTGTCCTAGGATGGATGTGCTGTCCCAGTCGAAGTGGTGTCCTTCCTCATAAATATGTAAGGATACTAGTGAGAGAGGGTCATTTAGTTTTGTGACTAAAACATGTTCATGTATCCTGGTGACTAGTTTTCTGCTTGTTCATCCAATGTAGTGTTTGTTACAGTTCTTGCACGGTATTTTGTAAATGACATTAGCTTTGCTTGTTGTTACTCTGGGGTCTTTCAAGTTCATTAGCTGCTGTTTTATTGTGTTGGTGCGTATGTGGGCTACCATGATGCCAAAGGGGTCTGAGTAATCTGGTAGTCATTTTCGAGATGTCTTTGATGTAGGGGAGAGTGGATAGGGTCTCTGGACGGTTTTGTCTACTTGTTGGGGTTTGTTGCTGAGAAATCGGCGGACTGTGTTCTTTGCGTTCACATTCTTTTTGAATACACTGTATTGGTGAATTTCCTCTGCTCTGCGTAGTTCCTCTGTGCTGCAGTGTGTGGTGGCTTGTTGAAATAATGTTCTGATGGAGTTTCGTTTGTGGATGTTGGGGTGATTGGTTCAATATTTGGTCTATATGTGTTGTTTTCCTGTAGACGCTGGTTTCAAACTGTGACATCTAGGATTGGCAGTTTCTTATTGTTTTCCTCCTCTTTAGTGATGAAACATCTGAAAATGAACCTTCCAACTCAGCGAGCAAACCAACCTCCAGAACCTCAACACAGGTACAACTCTTCTCAAAGCTCGCTGATCAAGGGTTCTGTTTCAGAATTATCAGGTTTAAGGCAATACGGACATGGGGTAAGGGGTTTCAGTAGCAATTGAGCTGGGGTGAAGTGGAGACAAGCAGCATTTTTAAGATTGACATTCCTGATGTGTTTGATCTGTAGCCATAATGTCAGGTATTCATCTTGGGGGCAGATATGAGAGCAATATTGTGAAGAGTGTAATTCAGCCTCAGGCAGTTCCCAGTGAGAGGGATGGACTCAGTACTAAGAGAAAATAATTTGTAATTGCAACTGAAAGTGACAAGTTTAACCATCACAACGTTTTATTGTAGGTAATTTCAGCTAATTGTATTGTGAAAGCGTGATAAGTAGTCTGATAATTGAGTAACAGTGGAGTAATGGATAGGGATGATGGTACCTCCTGGCAGTATGTAAGTGAGAAACAGGTGGGTTAGTGTCTTGCTGTTAAATATTACGATTTAGTTAGGATTTCAGACTTTGGCGTTGACCACTTGCATTAGAGTTGGAAGGTGATATGATTATGACTGAGACATGACTGTCTGAATCTACTTGGGTTCTGGATGCTGTCAGACTACTAGTGACTGCAGGAATTGGCTTCAGAGATTATGCAAATGCTAGATTATATCAGGTAGGGTGAAGTGCTTTCTGGATTTGGTTTCTCTGCATGATGATTGGTCTCACAATGGACATGGTCTATTTGGCCTGTTAGTGCAAGTGGCCACTGGTTTTGGTCACTATGATTTATAGACTTTTTAATAAAAATCAATCTGCCCAGAGATATTATGGAACGTCTCTGGAGGAACTGGAACTTGAACGTGGCCATTCTGGCTCAGGACAGGATGCTATGGGTGCTCCACAAGAGGCCCCTTAACATCCTTTCTTTTATATCTAAAATTCTTTTCATCAAGTTGTTCAGATGTGTTATTACACGCTCTGGAGCAGGAGGGACTGGAGAAAGGGCCTCCAGTTCCTGAGGTAGGGCACTACCACTGCACCACAACAGGGTCCCAACAGTATCCTTGACATCTTTTCTGACAATGATGTGGCACCTAGGTTTGTTTTCTTGTTTAGAAGGTTCCTCAACGAGAGCTCAGGGAGGACGCCTTTATGACACTGCACGGATTTCACATATTGGGTTTCCACAATGTCAACAGTGGCGGAGGGAGCAGCTGCTAAATGTGATACACTCAGCCCAGGAAATTCCACTACATTTCAGTTTCTTTTCAGGCTCCCCTTTCATTAAAGAGACTTATTCCATTGCAGATAGAATTTACCTGTCGAGTTAAATACCATACTGCTCAGACATAGCGCCAGAGGTACAGAAGGATTCGCTCAAAAGGGAGCATCAGTTCGATATGCTGATTGGGTTATGTAAAGAAACTGAGTGCATTTGGAGAGTGATGAGTGTGAGCACTCAAGATGTTGACTGCGGGTTTAACATCTGCTTCAACCCGTTTATTCATGTGGCAAAATACCGCACAAAAGAGAGGACGAATACATGTCATGCAAAGGCAGGAAGAGTTGATAACGGAACAGCCTAAACGTGAAGCATTTGGAAAGCTCAAGTCCTCGCAACATGTGTGCGTAAACGGATGGAAGGCAGCTAGGCAGATGACACGTGAGCAACTATTTGTCACCAACACCCTAGCTCCAGTCACTTCCCAGAGTTACCCTCGAAATTAAAGTCCAGATGGTGAACGGGAGAGATCGGGGGTATCTTCGGGCATGACATCTATCGCCCTCTAGCGGTCCTTTACTGGGATGAGTGGATCGTTCTTCACTTTGGCATACACCATCGTCTGCTTATCCACCGGGCGCTTCCATCGACTACCCTCCTGCACATTGATCTCGGCGTATTGAACCCCATCATCACCCTATTGAGGTTAAAGTTTTAGCAATGAGCTGGTGTAAATCGAATATAGATCCGCGAGTCAGGAACAGTGCAGCGTCTAAAACACAACCTGAGACATGCTGTTCGGAGAGATCATTGTTCAAAAAAACACCAAATCTCCAGAGAAGGTGAGGACGGCAGTGCTGGAGATCAGAGTCGCAGAGTGTCAGGACTCTAAACACCAACCTCCGTCCAGCAAATATATTTAAAGTGACTGAAGACGTCAATTACTCGTTAAACGACCAACAAAACCGAGATCAATGGAATGCAATCATTCAGAACCGCAGCCACAAAAGAGTCATCAGTTTAAAACTTATCTTGCAAAAAGCAACAGGGAAAAAAGAAATAACGTTACGCTTGGAGCAGAGATTGGTGGAACGCAGTGCGGATGTAGAGTAGCAACGGGAGACAATATTTTCTAGTCATCTTAAAATAAATAAATGCGTTTGTAGTAGCTTCATCAGGTATGAAAAAGCGATTGATCGCTCAATAGCTAATAGACATGGTTTCGAGACGCCGGTGTTGGACTGGGGTGAACAAAGTTAATATCACACAACACCAGGTTATAGTCCAACAGGTTCATTTGGAAGCAGTAGCTTTCGAGTGCTCTCCTTCATCAGGTGGTTGTGGAGTATAAAATTGTATTTGCAATCTCCACAACCACGTGATGAAGGAGCAGCGGTCGGGAAGCTCATGCTTCCAAATGAACGTGTTTGGCTAATGGACGTGTTAGCTAAAAAAAAACTGTTAAAAGCAACAGCATACTGCTGAAATGTGACAGCAAAGATAGACGTTTCAACCAGAGTTTATATTGAGCCCAAATAGCGAGAACAAAACATGGAAGAAGTACAACCAGACACACTTCAAATGGAGACAGGATTATATTGTCCATAGATTAAAAAAAGATCACACGCACACACATCCCGTACACCGAACAAATACTGAAAGACTGCAGCAGAAATGTGTGCAAACTATCAGCAGGTCAGGCAGCACCTGTGGAGAGAAATTAGACTTAACGTTTTGGCTCAATTCTGAGAGAAATACATGCACTTCCAAGGCCACTGATATAGCAGCTAACCAGATTTGTGCCCGTGGCACATTGGCAGTGTCCAAGGCTTTGAGCCAGGCGACCCATTTCAAAACCCATCTAATCCCAGACTTGTGAAATAGCATTCCTGAACAGGTTGGTTAAAACTATAAACCCTGAGTGCATTAACTCGATATGTCCGTTGCATCTGCAATTGCTGACTAATCCACCTATCTCAGTCTCTGGTTAATTCATTGGCAAACAGTACTGTTTGTGAAGAGCTCTCTCCTCATCTCAAACCTGCCTGCCCATTTTTTAAACCTTTGAATTACGGATCCTTCCGTTTCCACATTTCCCAGACTGCCCACCGTTGAATTCGATATTTCTGTTCCAGGCCAAATTACCACAGCTCTACATACAACGTGCATTTGGAAAGCACACCAGCCAAAGAATCTCGCACACACCCTCAAGAAGACCAATCTACATCCCCAAACTTCGTTTCTCTAAACGAATATAGTTGAATCAGTCTGTTTAGAGGTGCGGTAACACACCTCTAGAGCAGTCGAACTTGAACCCAGACTTTCTAAGTCAGATGAATTCTATGATTGCTGGAGAAGAAAGAACACAGAACATAGAACAATACCGCGCAGAACAGGCCCTTCGGCCGTCGATGTTGCGCCGACCTGTAAATTAATCTAGGCCCATCATCCTGTACTATCCTATCATCATTCACGTGTTTCTCCAAGGACTGCTTAAATGCCCCTTATGTGGCTGTTAACTACATTGGTAGGCAGGGTATTCCACTCCCTTACCGCTCTCTGAGTAAAGAACCTGCCTGAGCCAGCTGTCTTAAATCTATCACCCCTCAATTTGCAGCTATGTCTCCTCGAACAAGCAGATGTCATCATCCTAGGAAAAAGACTCTCACTGTCCACCCTATCTAATGCTCTGATCATATTGTATGGTCTCTATTAAATCCCCTCTTAGCCTTCTTCTCTCCAATGAGAACAGATCCAAATCCCTCAGCCTTCCCTCACAAGACCTTCACCCCAGACCAGACAACATCTAGGCAAATCTCCTCTGCACCTTTTCCAATGCTTCCACATCCTTCCTGTAATGGGGCCACCAGAACTGTACACAATACTCCAAGTGAGGCCGCACTAGCGTTTTGTACTGAGGTCTCTACGAGAACCCTGCCTTCTTTGTCTAAATCTGCACCGACAAGGACGATAATTAAAATCTAGTTGGAGATATTAACAACTAGGTCAGCGAGTTTAGTCATTGCATAATTAGCGTTACATACCCGATTGGTTCTTCTGCATTCAGAGCGGATATAATTGGTCTCTAGAAAACAGACGTAGATATTAGCATCGAGAGTGTGGTACTGGAAAATCACAGCAGGTCAGGCAGCATCCGAGGAGCAGGAGAATCGACGTTTCGGGCAAACGTCTTTCATCAGGAATTAGCATCGTAGGGAATAGCAAAGTTTAATTTAATTAACTTGATTAAAGTTATAGATTAAAATACAGTATCCGGCATTATAATATTACGGGATGCAACGTGGCTTAGTTGTAAACAGCATGTTTGCAAATAGCAATATCTGATATATCTCAAAGAATGAATGTCGAAGAAAAAGGAATGTGTACTCAGTTACAGCCAATGGAGGTAATTCGGCTCTACCTGTAAGGGCTAACTTTTGGAAATGCTGCCAGCACACCTTCCCAAATTATCCTGCAAGTCGTCTTATTTTAAATAAATACACATTTTTTTAGCGAATGTTTCTCTTAACCTCTTCCACAAGCGTACCCATCTGCCAATGTTTTCCAGATCACGCTGATTCGCCGAACTAAAACAAGAAGATTCACGTGCCCCCTTTGCTTTTTCTAAATCATCATAATCTTGACGTTCTAGTTTCTGACAGATCTTCAGATTATAATTGACTGATAACACAATTAACCACACCATCAATTAGAAGTCGAAATCGCTCGATTGAAGGTATTTTAATGACATATGCATATTTATCTCTGTTACTCACCTCCTTCGTGTATCTCTGCATATAGTGGATCCGATCTGCAGCAAAACAGAAAGGGCAGTAAGAAAAATTAGATATTGAAGAAAACATAGACAACGCCTGTCTTGACATCAAAAAGTGCAGACGCTTACCTTTCGGGTTGCTGAAGAGTGGCTGTGGAGAAAGGAAAGTGATAACAGCATCATTACATTTCTGAGTCCATGACTTAGTTTACTTCTTATGGATATAATGCATTGTCTATGTTAACCACACTCCCTTCTTGAGCGACTGGCCTGGTACGAAGGGGACAGTACCGCTTTCGCTCACTAAAAGTCCCAATGCTACTTTCAACCAATGGGTAAGCGGAATCGGGTGGTTTACAGGCGGCATTCCAACTCAGCCTGGCTGACTTCTAAGGTTAAAACTTTAAAAAGTTAGTGCCTTTCGGATATCGATATGCAAGGTGGACCAGGGCAAGGCTTAGACAATTTATGCTAGAGCCACGGGAAGCATTGTGGAATAGAAAGAGCTAGGGATACAGGCGCATAATTCCTTGAGATTGGCATTCCCAACAGAGAGCATGGCGAAGAAGGAATTTGGCATGCTTGCCTTCATTATCAGAGCCATGAGTACCTGAGCAGGGATGTCATGTTGTGGTTGTGCAGGACATTGGTGAGGCCTCTGCTTGTATATAAGCAGTTCAGGGCAATTTAACCCGCAAGCCTGCTTTACAATTAACGTTTAATCAAATAGTATTTATGGGCTTTTATCCAATATCCCTAAATACCTGTGACCATTGAAGGTTGCCACGTAGCACGGTGGCTCTGTGGCTAGTGCTGCTGCCTCACGGTGCCAGGTACCCGGATTTGATTCCCGCCTCGGGCAACTGACTGTGTACAGCTTGCGTATTTTCTCCATGTTTCTGTGGGTTTCCTCCCACAGTTGAAAGAAGTGCAGGTTACAGTGGATATGCTTTTGACTTTAACCCCTGCGGCCCATAATACAGACCGGGCGGGGAGTATTATAGGGTAGTGGAAACAACACCACCTCCAAATCCTCTGCCGATTTGGAAATATGGTGCATCGACCACTCTCACTGTCACTGAGTCACAGTCTTGGACTCGTCCTTTTCCAGCCCCACACTGTGAGCGGGCGCACAGGAAGAATATCCAGTTTCTCATGGTGCAACTAAGGATTAGCAACAAACATTTCACCCGAGTCATAGAGTCATACAGCACAGAAACAGACCCTTCAGTCCAAGTCTTCCGTGCTGACCAGATATCCCAACCTAATCTAATCCCATTTGCCAGCACTTGGCCCAAATCCCTCTAAACCCTTCCTATTCAGATACACTTCCAGATGCCTTTTAAATGCTGTAATTGTACCAGCCTCCCCCACTTCCTTTGGCAGCTCATTCCATACACGTACCACCCTCTGTGTGAAAAGCGTTGCCCCTTAGGACTCTTTTATATCTTTCCTCTCTCGTCCTAAACCTCTAGTTCTGGCATGCGCACCTCAGGATACAATGGGCAATTTCGCATGGCCAATCCACCCCAGGGTCTATTTACCTTATCTTTGACCCTCATGATTTTATAAACCTCTATAAGGTCACCCCTCAGCCTCTCATTCCAGGAAAAACAGCCCCAGCCTATTCAGCCTCTCCCTTTGGCCTGCCCAATCTCAAGGATGAACAAAAGAAAAGTTAAAACTAAAACATGGAAAATGGTCAAATGTGCAAGGCCAAGGAGATGCATTCCTACTAATGATTAAATGTAACAAAGGACTATTTTACATAGGATACTGTTACAATATTGCAAGAAAGGATGCAGAGTTTGGCAAGTCACTACAGTTCCCTCTCAGGGCGTTATAACTAGCAGCAATTGTAATTAAACAGGCCCCTCAAAGCAGCACGACCCAGTATGGGAGCTGAACTTGTGCTTTATAGAAACTCTTTTCTGTCGTTAACTGGTCACCCAGCCAACTGAGCTAACCAGCAGGTCGAGGGACGATACAAGATTAACAAAGACAGCTGCAGAATGGAGAACTTACACCAAGCAGGGAGACAGAGCTGTGTATTTTTGAACATTGAGTTGACACCGTGTGATAATCACCAGGCAGGAGTGTTCCTTCCCAGTCAGGGGACACTTCAGCGGTCCAGGGCATTCGGCCTCGGATCTTCAGGTGACCATCCTCCAAGACAGACTTCGGGACTAGCAACAACGCCGAGTAGCCAAGCAGAGGCTGATAGTCAAGTTCGGTACCCATGGGGACGGCCTCAACTGGGACCTTGGGTTCACCCTTCTGTTGGAAGGACATTAAAATGTAGTGGAGTTCAGAGTGAGGGGGGCATAAGTTTAAGTTGAGAGGGGAACGAATTAAAAGGAACCATAGGGCAACTCCTTCACACCGAGAGTGCAACGAATGTGGAATAAACTACCAGATGGAGTATTCGGTGCAGGTACATTTGGAAATGTACATAAATAGGAATAATTTAGATAGTTTGTGCCAAACGCAGGGAATTGAGACGAGTTCAGTTTGGTCAGCAAGGATGGGTGGATCAAAGGATCTGTTTTCAATGCTTTATGACTCTATGTCTCTGTGACATGTCCAGGTAAATAAAATATTGTTACCAGTCTTTCGGCAGGATTTGATAACAATCATCACGATGATGATCAGGAGAGGCACTATCACCATTACTGCAAAGACAAATGTTGGGGTAGTTGACTTGGACTCGGCTTTGCTGCTCCCGTTGTTACCTGGGAGAAAGTGTACAGAAACAAAAATCAAGGGCAGAAAGATAGTCAGTGAATTGGGCACAAGGCTTCAATTCAATAAGATGTGTGGCTCTTGACGAATATTTTTAACTGGTCTTGACCAAACCCAGTCATCAACTGAAAACACAAACTGAGCTTATGGCCAATTGGAGTGATTCCTATTCTTTAAGTTCCACTATCGGGATGTTGATTCAGGGACGCTAAGGCACTGGTGTCAATTTTATGTCATTGGTTACCGGGTATCATTTCTCCCAAACTGAGACACTAAGCAGTCGCCCTCATTGCCACTCTAATTCCCCAATGCCTGACTACTTGTTGAAGGTTTATCTATAACTATATTTAATGCAATTTTAATAATATCTATCATGTCTTCTGGGAAATTCAGCCATTGTTTACAAAGCCAGCATCCATTGTCGGCTTCTTTCTGAACATAGAACCTAGATCAGAGAACATTACAGTGCAGTACAGGCCCTTCGGCCATCGATGTTGTGCTGAGCTGTGAAAACAATCTGAAGCCCATCTAACCCACACTATTCCATTCTCGTCCATATGCCCATCCAATGATCATTTATAACCTTTTAAAGTTGGCAAGTATCCTACTGTTGCAGACAATGCGTTCCATGCTTCTACTACTCTCAGAGTAAAGAAATTACCTCTGACATCTGTCCTATATCTATCAGCCCCCCCAATTTAAAGCTATATGCTCTCATGCTAGCCATAGCCATCCGAGGAAAAAGGGTCTCACTGTCCAACCTATCAAACCCTCTAATTATCTTATGTGTCTCAATTAAATCACCTGTCAACCTTCTTCTCTCTAACGAAAATAACCTCAACTCCCTCAGCTTTTCCTCATAATACCTTTCCTCCATACCTGACAACATCTTAGTAAATGTCCACTGAACCCTTTCCAAAGCTTCCACATCCTTCCTATAATGCGGTGACCAGAACTGTATGCAATACTCCAAGTTGGTTGCACCAGAGTTCTGTACAACTGCAGCATGATATTTTGGTTCCAAAATTCAATCCCTCTTCCAATAAACGCTAATTCAGCCTATGCCTGGAAACCGAGATCCCTCTGCTCATCTAAACTACCAAGAATCTTACAATTAGCCCAGTATTCTGCATTCTGTTACTCCTTCCAAAGTGAATCACCTCACACTTTTCCGCATTAAACTCCATTTTCCACCTCTGAGCCCAGTTCTGTAGCTTATCTATGTCCCTCTATAACCTACAATCATCCTTCACCACTATCCACAACCCTACCAACCTTTGTGTCACCAGCAAATTTACTAATCCATCCTTCTATGCCCTCATCCAGATCATTTATAAAAATGACAAACAGTGGCCCCTGAACCGATCCTTGAGGTACTCCACTGCTAACTGAAATCCAGGATGAATATTTCCCATTAACCACAACCCTTTGTCTTCTTTCAGCTAGCCAATTTATGATCCAAGCTGCTAAATCACCCTCAATACCATGCCTCTGTATTTTGTGCAATAGCTTACAGTGGGGAACCTTATCAAACACCTTACTGACATCCATACACGCCACATTAATCGCTGTACCCTCATCCACCTGTTTGGTCACCATCTCAAATAACTCTATAAGGTTTGTGAGGCACGACCTACCCTTCTCAAAACGGTGTTGACTATCCCTAATCAACTTATTCCTTTCTAGATGACTACAAATCCTATCTCTTATAACCTCTTTCAACACTTTACCCACACCCGAAGTAAGGCTCACTGGTCTCTAATTAGTTCGGTTGTCTCTGCTCTCCTTGAACAAGGGAAGAACATTTGCTATCCTCCAGTCTTCTGGCACTATTCCTGTAGACAATGACTACGATGAAGATGATGAGTTGCCTGATTGAAACTATATCATCTGAATGAGGATTTTGGAATTGAGGGGCATACTTTGAGAATTAAAGCCAGTCTGTTCAGGAGAGATGTTAGGATATATATACACATATATACACACAAAGGGTGGTAGATGTTTGGAAGTCCCTTCCACAATCCGTAGTGAATGCTGGATCCATTGTTAATTAAAATCGGAGAGAGATATTCTTTTTCTGTTAATCAAAGGTATTAGGGTTAAAGGCCAAAGACAGGTATATGGAGTTAGTTTATAGGTCAGCTCTAATCTCATTAAATAGTGAAGCAGACTGGAGCGCCTGATGGTCTACTTCTGGTTCCTTGTCCTATATAGAACTGTGGTCTGTCTGGTCTCACACACCGACAGTGCTATAAGGGAGGGCATAACAGGAATTTGAACTAAGTGCAAGCTAATAATCATTCCAATCCAGGATGGCATGGCAATTGGAGGGGCAAGTGCAGCAGATATCCTTGTGGTGGAGATCGCAGCATCGGTCTATTTAGTGAATAGATCGCCTAATGAAAAAAAAGCACATTGCTGCAATAATCCCCCAGGTTTAAGTCCACATTGTTACGATAGGAATAACTCTATTACCCTGCACTTACCCCGTGTAACAATCACTGTGGTCCCTGCTCCATAGGCTTCCCCCATCCCCATGAAAGCCACTTTGCAGACATAGAACCCGGTATCCTCCGGTTTCAGATCGATGATGTAGATCGAGGCGTCTCTCCTGACTCTGAAATCCTCTTGACTGGCCGCAAGCACGCGGTCCCGGAACTCCGGTGTGCTGTTGGAGACTTCATTCCCTCGTGTGTTGCCTCGGTGCCACGTGTAACCGCCGATAACACTAGGCCCCTGATAAGTACAGCCCAGGCGCGCTGTCTGACCCGGCATTTTGATGAGAGATTCCGGACTCTGAATTACCGTGATATTTCCAAGAACAACTGCTGCAGGTGGATAAAGCAAACTTCATAAAAGTGCAGTCCGTTTTTTTTAAGCATTTTATATCATTCTAGTTTTAAATTAAAATTATGCTTATAACACATCACGGCGCATTCAAGATCTATCAGCTGCGCTATGTTCTGGTTCTGGGGACATTATTTTAGTTAAGGAGCCCCTTTCTCTGTTGCAGTTTTATGTTCGTCCGAAGTTGCTAAACCAGATCAAGTTCCAGATTGGCCCACACAAGTTATCATTGCCTTTTTTTCATATTATTACGAATTAATACCACATACAAAATAAAGCCATCTGTTTTCACCAGCTTGATACATACGCCTTTCAGGTGGGACAGATTTCCATTTAGATGGATAGTGTCAATAGGGAGAAATGGAATCTGCCTTCTTCTGCACTAAAAATCTCTTCCCTCCGTACCAACGTTCTACTGAGCAGTACTGTCACGGTGCTAGTCACATCACATTGGAATCTGTGCTGAGTCGGTTGAATGCCTCACCGTGAAACATGAATGACTGGAAAAGGACTAAACAAGAAAGGGTTTGCATTTCGGCAAATTTCCGACCCTTTTTGCAGTGACATTACCAAACAGTGAACGGTTTACTGCTGTATATACGCTAAATAAACAGCCAACATCTCTTTAAGAACTCTTTAATTACTGATCAAGGAAATGTTTAATCCGTCAGAGACAGAGGCGTAGCAGTTGCCCCACAATAAGGACTAGACAAGGGTTGTGTTAAGGTTATATACACTGGAGGTCATAGAGATTGGCCGACATAGGTAGGGTAAATGCAGGAAGGATATTTCCGATGGTCGGTGAGGCCAGAACCAGGAGTCCCGGACTAAGATAATGTGGTAGCCCATTTGGGACAGAGATGCGGGCAATGTCTTTACTCAGAGAGTGGTGAGCCTGTGGAATTTTCTGCCTCAGAAAACACTCGGGGCCAAGCATTGACAATTTTAAAAAGGATTTGGATAAACACGTGGGTCTAAAAGTAGCGAGACTTCGGGTTTAGAAGAAGCAGGCTATTGAATTGGATGATCGGTCATGATCATAATGAATGGTGAAGCAGACGAGAAGGGACGAATTGCCGACACCTCCTCTAGTTTTCCGTGCTCCTATGTGTTCTGTGAAAGGGCTAGAATTAATTGGGTTATACAAAAAAAAACTTGGAGCATGGCATTTGGTTAGATCCAGCCGACACTGCAAGACGCTCACCCGACATTCTCAGGGATAGGGAATATTTGTAAAATGTTGAATGAAAAATAAAATCCTGGAATTCTACAGCAGAGAATGAAGCTATTCATTCTGCGGAGATTGTTTTCATCCTACTGGAGGCGAATCCGCTCGCACCTGCCTCTTTTTTCTTATATCGATGCATCTATGTGTCTTTTCAGGATTTTAGCATTGCATTTCGAATGCTGATGTTAAGCGTGTATCCATTGTCCTATGAGGCAGAAGCAAATGGCAAAGAGTCTTTCTGAAATCAAAATGCATTTTATAATCATACCAAAACGCTCTCGGAGACAGGACCCATTTCTCTTGATTCGCCTCTAATTTCCATCCATTTCTGCTCTGTCTTTCACCTTCTTTCTTTCTGTTTGCCTGCCTGCACGTCTGTCTGTCTGTCTGTCTATCTATCTATCTATCTATCTATCTATCTATCTGTCTGTCTGTCTGTCTTTCTCTCTGTCTGTCTGTTTAGTCATCTGGCTATTGGGATTTCATTCTGCATGTCTGTATATTAACCTTTTTTTCTGTACATTTATGCCCATTTATCTGTGTATTGATTTACCTCTCCAAAACTCTATTTATTTACGTATGTCCATCTATTGATCTGTATGCCTTTCTTTCCTTCACGTGCCTGTGTTTGTCTATCTACCATTCCATCGATCTGGCTATCTATCCATATTTCTCAGCCGCATTCTGACTACTTAGGTAGTTGTCATCTTCAACTCTCCTTATCTTAACCAATGCTTTTTCATTTATCTTATCAGTGTTATCATTTCTAATGTCGACCCCCTGTATTTTCGGATGTTTAGCCGTTCAACTCAATGCTTTAGTTCACGGTCAGTAACTACGAAGCATCATCTTCTGGACGACAGTTCTCTCATTCATGTAGAAATGGTTTCGGATGGCTCAGAGGTCATGCATTAGCACAGTGCTGAGATATTAGTCTGTCCCCACCCTAAAAAAGGCAAATAACTTGACAAAAAAATTATGCTTGCTAGTGCGAACCTGGAGTGAATTCGTGTCAAAACCTGCTTACCTGACAGCACAGCGGTGATCCAGGTAACTGCAATGCAATGCATTCTCCCTGCAGTCAGTCGATTGATAATCCAGGTTGCATATGAATTGGAACATTTGAGGCATTCAACGAGCGAGAGAACTTGAGTTCAGTTTCCGGATATGAGGGAGTGGAAACAAACAAGAAAAAAAAAGAACTGCAGGCCGTTTGTAAGTTTTGTTTTCGCTCTCTACATCACAGGCAAATATCCCCAGCTTATGTCGAACACATGTAACCAGACAAGGGAGAATTCAATGAATGACATACATTTAGAACCTAAAAGGACAGAGTGATCCTGGGGTGCTTGTCTGCAATTCCCTGTAGGTGGTAGGAAAGATAAATCGGGTAGTTCAGAAGACACATACGACGCTTGTTTTCATCAGTCAAGGTATAGATTGCAAGAGCAGGGAGGCTATTTTGGAGCTATACAGAATTTTGGTCAGACCACAGCTGCAGTACTGCGTGTAGTTCTAGTAACCACACTCCAGAAAGGAGTGATTGCTCTCGAGGGGGTGCAGAGCAGACTGACCAATATGTTATCATGGTTGCCATGAGACTGGGTAAGCTCAGGTTGTTTTGTTAGAGTAGAGATGGTTGAGGGGGGAGGGGGGTCGTAATAGAAGTGCCTGAAATTGTGAGGAGATGGACAGGATGAATGTAAAGCAGATGTTCCCTTTAGTTGAAGAGTCAATAATAAGACGACACAATTTTAAAATGAAAAGTGGGAAGGTCGAAGGGGATTTGAGTAAAAATCCTTACATTCAGCCGGAGGTGAGGGGTAGGTTTTAGGTGTGAGTGATCGAGAATGAAGATTAGTTGAGGCAGGAAAGCTCACATGTTTGAAAAAGCATTTGGATTAGCACCTGAAGTACCCCACCAAGGCAATGTGCCTAGTAAGGGAAAATGATACGGATATATGTACTTGTGTATATTTATGAGAACATACTTCATGCTTAAAAGGGCTTTTAATGTTCTATATAATTCCTTTGTACCACTGCGCAGCTGTGATTGTGTGTGTGTGTGTGTGTGTGTGTACTGACTCATGAAAAAGGCACCATTGCACAAGAACTTTATTGTACACTTCAACCACAAGGAAAAACGCCCATATAGATCAGCGAACCATTGACAAGCAAAGACTGATGAGGACAATGATTATGTGAAAAAGATGAAAGGAAAGGGTGTTAATTGAATCAAAATAAAGTTGGAGGGGTAAATAAAGCAATCCACATCCCATGGTGTCCACCTGTCCTTGATGGCATCCCGTGTGTGTGATTCAATGTTTCAAACCGTTTTCACAAAGTTGTTTCATGGTAGGCATGCATACACTCAGGATAGATCACTATATTCCACCTGGACGGCTAAGCAGTAGAGGATGAAGTGTGAAGATGCCTCGATGTTTTACCTTCTCCGCTGTTGGTGAGAAGATTTCAATAATGTCTCCTCATGTCAGAGCACCAATAGATTTCTTGCTATATTTAAATTATCCGATTTGTCTACAGGGAATGTAACTTCAAATCGTTGCAGACTGGTCAAGTATCTCTTTTCCCTTGTGGGATAGGCAGATTGCTGGCAAGGCAATATTTATGGCTCAATTCTAAAGGCCCTGCAAATCGAATAGATTCTTAGACTATTCAGCAGGCAGAGAAGCATCAAATATTTTTCCTACCCGTGAGGCAATCACAGACGATTGTTTTTGCAGTCACCATCACTGGCACGAGTTTTATGCTCCAGGTTTGCTCACCAAATTCGAATTCCACCTAGTGCTTTAACCCTGTCACAGTGGTCTTTTGATTTACTAGTTCAGTGACATTATCTCTGTGCCAGGCCTTCTCTATTAAGGAGGTGCTGTAACAGACTTCAGTACAACAGAAACAGATTGTTGAAATTGGCAGACGCGGGGCAGATTCAATCCACGACAGGTACAGAACTGAGCTTTGTCATGGGCCACGTGGACAGTACGCCACTGTGTTAATGGGGAGCGAACAGGGAAGTGGAGTTGAGACCCAGATGATATGAACCATGATTGCACTGAGTGGCGGTGCAGGCTGGAGGGGCTGAATGGCCCAGCATCAGTTTTTTTTATGACTTAATTAGTGACCTCTTAATGATTGTACAAGTGTCAAAGCTCTTGTGGGGTGCAAACTCCCATTCGTTTTGGAAGCAGCAAAGCAGGTTGATAAAGTAGTTGAGAAGATGTGTGGCATTTGTAATTAAAGGCCCAAACGTTTTTTTTAAACGTGCCACGTGTCTCGTGCATATTTAAAGCTGGGACAGAGAGATTCCTGAACAGCTGTGGAACCAAATGCTTAGAAGAAAATTGGACTCGATGAGTGTTGCCTCAGCCATGATCTGAAAGGGTGGCAAAGCTTCCTGCAGGGGCAGGATGGTCTAGTCCTATTTCTGATATGTTTTATTCATTCACAGGACCAGGGGGTCGTTGGCCAGACCAGCATTTATCGCCCATGCTTATTTGTCCAGACGGCAGGTAAAAGTCAAACACATTGCTGTGCGCCCGCAGTCACATGTAGGCCAGCCCGGTAGAAAGGGCAGTTTAATTCTTCAAAGGACATTTGTGAACCAGATGGGTTTTTTTTGACAATTGACTTTGATTCATGGTCATCATTAGATTTTTTAGTTGCAGATTTTCATTGGATTCAAATTCCATCTCGGCTAAGCAGAATTAGAACCTAGATACACAGAGCATAACTAAAGATTTACAGTTTATTAATACCACAGGCTTTACACATCCCTGTTTGGGGCCTGGCTAGGGTTGTTTTTTTTCTAACTGAGAAAGAAAAATCGTTTGGCAGGATGTTTAAACCATCAGGTCAATTGAAAGGAACTTTACCAGAATTGTGTCAGAGATTAGGATTTTCTGTTGTGTGGGAGATTGGAAACACTGGGCTTGTACTCTGTAGAGCAGGGAAGGTGAAGGGTAGGACCAGAAAGATGATCTAAATGAAAAAAAAAACTGACTCGTAGAAAGATCATGCAGCTGTGGCTCCATGTAACGAGAGGCTAAACGAGGAGGTATTATTTCAGTCAGAGTGTTGATACGTTTGTGAACACTCACCGAAAGCACGGCTGTTTCAAATTTGAGAATAATTTGTTTCCAACATGTCCTTGAACTGACCTTATTTCTAGACGTATGTGGAAAACCTTCAGGTAGTTGTTGCTGAAGGGGACAATCAACACCTAAATGGGCCGAATGGTTTGCTTCCAGGCTGTAAGCGTGTACAATTTACTCGCTTCAGCCTCAGGACCCTGCAGAGAGCACAAAATAAACCGCGCAGAAGATTCCACATCCCTTTGGAGCACCCGCTGCGCTCAGGCTGGGTAATCACCGACGGAATTGTACCTCGCTCACTATCTCTTTGGCTGATAGGAAATGCAGTTTCACGGGCATGCCGCATTCTACGGGGCAGAGGGGCACCCTCCTGGTGATATCAGCAAGGAAAACGTTCCCGAGAAACTGGAAAAGACCGATATCCCTCGAATCCCCAGGACTTCATCCCTGGAGAAGGCAGGAGTGAACTGCAGCGATACTGGAGAGGTTGGTGGCGAGTTTGAAAAAATGCGTTCATTTCTGGAGCGGCAAAAGAGCGAGAGCAAGAGAGAAAGAGAGAGAGAAAGAGCGAGCAGGGAACTACAGGGCAAGGCAGAGTAATTATCAGTCCTTGAAGAAACATAGAAATGAAAACTTGACAATGCACTGAAAAAAAGGGTCAGTAAAGGTCAAAATGTTTTCTTGTTATGAAGTGAAAATCTTGTTTGAAACGTGAGTTTTTGTTGGGGTAGAAAGTGTACAGTAAAAGTGAGGAGGTAGTGGGGGTGGTGTGAAGGTAAATGAGAGGCGGAGGTGTACATTTCCAACATGACACATTGTAACCAGTAAGGTACTCAATTATGAGAGCTGGAGCCTCAGTAATGTACAATGTACATTATTGACGGAAATGAATACACAACGGAGTAGGCCAGTCGCCCCCTCAAGCCTATTACACTCTTCAAGGCGATCGTGACTGTTTCCACGTGTCTACAATAATTGTTTCGATCAGTCCATCTCAAGTAAGTCAGAAACTGATTCTAAAAGAGAACGATTATAAGTTCGTGCAGGAGCCGAATAACTTAAAGACACACAAGGAGAGCAGTTATCAATATTTCCTCCCTGTACCTTTTAAAGTAGATAGGATCTGTCTGCTGTATTTTCATTCATGCAGAACTCATGAAACAACTACTCTCATCGTTTTCTCGAATCCAGACTGATTAACTCAGAAATCAGTTAATTAAATAGCTCAGTGAATCAGTGAGGGAATTCACAAAGCTTTCCTTTCTGTGAATCTATCAGAACCACTGTGAACAGTGAGCAGGACAATGATACACTTCAGAAGTACATATACAGCCGAACAGAAGGGTAAGTGGTGGATGCAAGCGTGTAAATGGGATTAATGTAGCGCAATGTGAATAGATTCACGCAGGCACGAGGTATGAGAAGACCACATCTGAAGTAGAGCTGCAATTTTTAAAGTGAGTGCAGGAAGAGAGGGGCCTTCGGCTACTTGTGGGAAAACCATTGCCAGAGGCAGAGAACAATGAGAAATCGATGAATAACACAGATGGGATGCAACGTATTTATCAAAACGTTCTTTTTTTCTGCTTATCTTATCCGCAAGTCATTATTTAATGCAGCTGGAGGAAACTTTTCCATATGGAGGCTGTCTACTAATCAACCGATCAATCTGTCTATCTATCTGCCTGTCCGTCTGTCCATCTGTCTGTCTATCTATCTATCTATCTATCTATCTATCTATCTATCTATCTATCTATCTATCTATCTATCTAACTATCGATCTATCTATCGATCTGTCTGTCTGTCTATCGATGTATCTATCTATCTATCGATCCAACTGCACATCTAATATCTGTGCACCTAGGTTTTCGAGAGCTGTTTCTTCAAAACAGTCATGTCTGCTTTCTTTGAACAGATACTGCCAGACCTGTCGCGTTTCTCCTGCAATTCCTGTTACGTACCATCCCCTTCTTAATTTCCTTTAGTTTCTCCACCTCACTCGAACTCCCAAGAACTCTAACTGCATGGTGAGTACAACTGGGAGATCGGACTGTGCAGAGTCTGAATCGGAAGCACAAAGCAGTCGTTTTATAACAGATGAGGTGAAATTCCGAATCGACAGCAGCGTGTTCCGCTGTCGAACAGAACATCGGCCCTTTGCTCTGGTTCTTGCAGGTTTGACGTGGATGCTGAAGTTTCCTCCATGCTGGTAGGCTTTGCTGTCCCTGAGTGCAACTTCTTAAACTCAGTAAATGTCTTTTCTAAAAATACGTTTGTATATCATACCCTATAAATATTCTTGCGAGAGATAAATAGGTCGAGTTGACAAGTAGCAGAAATATGTGCAAAAGGTGTCAAACCAGACCGAGAGGTGGTTAAATGCGGATTGTAAGACATTGCCGAGTATCAGGCACCAATAGTATTTTCCACTGAATGTTATGTTTGGGGTCATTTTGATCTGCTTTATCTTATTTTTCAATCCTGGACTTGAGGAGCAGCTTGATGGAGTATAAGTAAACGTTGCCACAGCACTAATGGACCAATGGACTGCTCATTAACGAAGGAGATGCCGGGGGTGATTTCACCTCAGCATCGCTCAAGTGAGGGGAAACGTTGAAAAGGCGAATCAATTGGCCAGTGAGGGAGCATAGCATAGTCTGCATCGCAAACCAACCATCAAAACAACTCAGTCCAGCACAAATCACAGGTGAAGGGATCAGGTTGGAAGAGCTGGGAAGCAGAGGAAGAATCTTGGAAGTGAAGGAATGCTCTTTGTCATGTCCCATTGGAGCATCACACTGGAAGTAAAGCCTCACTATTCTCCGAGTTGTCCCAAAAATTAAATACTTAACAAAGCATCAAACATCTCAAACTCACAAGTCAGATGGATTCAAGTTAATGGAAAATATGGATCAGATTTCGATATTTACCAAATGTTTGTTACAGATGAATAGATTCGAACATTAGGGACACAAATATGAACTCTGGTGATGAACTCTGATCGTAAAAACGTTCACTGTCTTCTAAAATCAAAACCCGACTGACCCTTAAAGGGCATGCATGCGAGCATGCGTGGACACACACACACAGACGTAGAGAAAGAGAGAGAAACTGGTGTAATGCATGGATGGAAACGAGTCTGGAGAGCAACACAATGCATATGGATAAATGTTTTCATGCCAAGTGATAAATGACTTGGAGGAAATCGGACATGTGACAGAGTTTCCATGAATAGAACACAGAACAGCACAGTACAGTCTAGGTCCTTTGGCCCTCGATGTTGTGTCGACATTTTACTCAGCTCTAAGATCATGTACCGATTCAAGAGTCACTTAAATGTACCTAATGTATCTGACTCGACAGCAACTTGGTGGTGCATTCCACGCAACCACCACTCTCTATGTGAACAACCTACCTTTGACATTTCCACTAAACCTTTAACCATTCACCTTAAAATTATGCCCCCTTGTGATAGCCATTTCCACCCTGGGAAAAAGTCTCCAGCCAGCTACTCTATCTATGCTTCTCCTCTGCTTCCCTTGTCCTTCCAGACAGAATTGGTAACTGGTTTGGAAAATGTTATGTAAGGATCTGTGGTGAATTTCTGCGTGTATCTTGTAGATAGTACACACCTCAAAGTTTGGGAGAAGATTTGTAGCTCGGGTGCTCGTTGTTGTGGTTCTGTTCACCGAGCTGGGAATTTGTCTTGCAAACGTTTCGTCCCCTGTCTAGGTGACATCCTCAGTGCTTGGGAGCCTCCTGTGAAGCGCTTCTCTGCTGTTTCCTCCGGCATTGAAAGTGGCCTGTCTCTGCCGCTTCCGGTTGTCAGTTCGAGCTGTCTGCTGTAGTGGCTGGTATATTGGGTCCAGGTCGATGTGTTTGTTGATAGAGTCTGTGCATGAGTGCCATGCCTCTAGGAATTCCCTGGCTGTTCTCTGTTTGGCTTGCCCTATAATGGTAGTGTTGTCCCAGTCGAATTCATGTTGCTTGTCGTCTGTGTGTGTGGCTACTAAGGATAGCTGGTCGTGTCGTTTCGTGGCTAGTTGGTGTTCGTGTATACGGATCGTTAACTGTCTTCCTGTTTGTCCGATGTAGTGTTTTGTGCAGTCCTTGCATGGGATTTTGTATACTACATTAGTTTTGCTCATGTTGGGTATCGGGTCCTTCGTCCTGGTGAGTTGTTGTCTGAGCGTGGCTGTTGGTTTGTGTGCTGTTATGAGTCCTAGTGGTCGCAGTAGTCTGGCTGTCAGTTCAGAAATGCTCCTGATGTATGGTAGTGTGGCTAGTCCTTTGGGTTGCGGCATGTCCTCGTTCCGTTGTCTCTCCCTTAGGCATCTGTTGATGAAATTGCGAGGGTATTCGTTTTTGGCGAATACTTTGTATAGGTGTTCCTCTTCCTCTTTTTGTAGTTTGGTGTGCTGCAGTGTATTGTGGCCCTTTTGAATAGTGTCCTGATGCAACTTCGTTTGTGTGTGTTGGGGTGGTTGCTTTCATAGTTTAGGACTTGGTCTGTGTGTGTGGCTTCCTGTAAACCTTTGTGGTGAATTCTCCGTTCGGTGTTCTCTGTACCATTACGTCTAGGAATGGGAGTTGGTTGTCCTTTTCTTCCTCTCTAGTGAATCGGATGTCAGTCCATTGTTCCTGAGTGTGCATTCTAGCACTAGAATGCAGAACATTCTAGACAGAAGAGACACAACAAACTGTGAGACAAAGTATCGTACCGCTGATAACAAGAAAAAAAACAAACACATAACCTCAACACCAAGGAGAGGGAAGCACTAAAATCACTAAGAAACGATAAGAACATAATTATACTACCAGCAGACAAAGGCAGAATGACGGTCATCCTGGACAAAGCAGAGTACATGCAAAAAGCACAACAACTACTTGCAGATACTAACACCTACCAAAAGAGGGAGTTTGACCCCACCCCACAGTTCACCAACAGGATAAACAACACGCTGAGGAATCTACGAAAAAAAAATGGACAGATAACCAGGTCTGATCTACAAAGAATGAAACCTGAAAGCAACAACACCCCCAGATTCTATGGACTACCCAAAGTGCACAAACCAGACATCCCACTCCGACCCATAGTATCACTACCAGGGACACCTTCACACAAACTGGCCAAAGAACTAGTCCAGAAACTGAAATATCTGATCAGCGGATCTAGACAATCTATACAATCGACACAGAAATTCTTGGACATCATCAAAAATATACACAAGGAAGAAACTATGGTCTCATTCGATGTAACGGCACTGTTCACCTCCATCGACAAAACACTAGCCAAAGAAACAATAGCCAACCTGCTGGACAGACATAACAGACAACAGGACGTTGAACCTGTCAACAAATCAACGGAACACTCATGGGCTCACCGATCTCTGGACTCATAGCAGAAGCAGTAATGCAAAGGTTAGAACAAACAGTTTTACCACAACCTCAACCCAAACTCTGGGTCAGATACGTGGATGACACCTTTGTAATGATTAAAAACACAGAAATAGAGAACACACACCAGATCATCAACGCCACACTCACGGGAATCCGATTCACTAGAGAGGAAGAAAAGGACAACCAACTCCCATTCCTCGACGTGATGGTACAGAGAACACCGAACGGAGAATTCACCACAAAGGTTTACAGGAAAGCCACACACACAGACCAAGTCCTAAACTATGAAAGCAACCACCCCAACACACACAAACGAAGTTGCATCAGGACACTATTCAAAAGGGCCACAATACACTGCAGCACACCAGAACTACAAAAAGAGGAAGAGGAACACCTATACAAAGTATTCGCCAAAAACGGATACCCTCGCAATTTCATCAACAGATGCCTAAGGGAGAGACAACGGAACGAGGACATGCCGCAACCCAAAGGACTAGCCACACTACCATACATCAGGAGCATTTCTGAACTGACAGCCAGACTACTGCGACCACTAGGACTCATAACAGCACACAAACCAACAGCCACGCTCAGACAACTCACCAGAACAAAGGACCCGATACCCAACATGAGCAAAACCAATGTAGTGTACAAAATCCCATGCAAGGACTGCACAAAACACTACGTCGGACAAACAGGAAGACAGTTAACGATCCCTGTACACGAACACCAACTAGCCACGAAACGACACGACCAGCTATCCTTCGTAGCCACACACATCAGACGACAAGCAACATGAATTCGACTGGGACAACACTACCATTATAGGGCAAGCCAAACAGAGAACAGCCAGGGAATTCCTAGAGGCATGGCACTCATGCACAGACTCTATCAACAAACACATCGACCTGGACCCAATATACCGTCCACTACAGCGGACAGCTCGAACTGACAACCGGAAGCGGCAGAGACAGGCCACTATAAATGCCGGAGGAAACAGCAGAGAAGCGCTTCACAGGAGGCTCCCAAGCACTGAGGATGTCACCTAGACAGGGGACGAAACGTTTGCTCGACAAATTCCCAGCTCGGCGAACAGAACCACAACAATAGTACACACCTGCTGCTGCTGAGTGTCAGTGGTGGAAGGAAATGGATGCTTCTGGATGTGGTGACAATCAAGCGGGCTGCTTTAGGCTGGATGGTGTCAAGCTTCTTCAGTACTGTTGGAGCGGCATACCACCAGGTAAGTGGGAGTATTCCATCACATTCCTGACTTAAACCTTGCAGATTAGACAGGCTTTGGGGAGTCAGTAATTGAGTCCAATATTTTCCTCTCCCCTGGCCTGCTCTTGTAGCCATTATGCTTATGTGGCGAGTCCATTTGAATTTCTGTCAAAGGCAAACTGCTGGCTGTTAATAGAGGAGGATTCAGTGACGACAATGTCACTGATTATCTAAAAGTGATGGTTAGATTGTCTCTCAATTGAGATTGTTACTGCTTGGTATGCATAGCATGAGTGTTACGTTCCACTTGTCAGTGTAAGCCCGGATATTGTCCAAATCTTGTTGCAATTTATCATGGACTGTCTTAGTACCTGAGGAGTTGTGAATGGTGCTGAAAATTTTACAATCATCAGTAAACATCCTCACTTCAACCTTATGAGGGAGGGAGGGAGGCCCGTTGATTAAGTAGTTGAAGGTGTTTGGGAAACCATCCCGATGAACGCTTGCAGAAATGTCCCACTGCTGAGATCACTGAACTCCAACATTCACAATAATCCTCCTTTGTACTAGGACTTCAACCAGTAGAAAGCCTCCCATGATTCTCATTGACTTCAGTTCTGTGGGGACTCCTTGATGCCACACAAAGTTAAATGTCACCTTAATGTCAAGAGCAGTCACCTCACCTCACCTCACTTCTGCAGTTCGGTTCTTTTATAGAACAGAAATAGTTTATCCTTTTTATAAAAGTATAAGACCATAAAGAATTAGAAGCAAGATTAGATTGTTCAGTTCTTTGTGCTATTCAATATGATAATGGTGGATGCATATTCTTCATACCCACTTTTCTGCCATAACCCTAAACCATTGATTCATCTCCTAATAAGGAATCTACGTACGTTAGTCTTAAATATACATAATTGTGCAACCCTAAACTCTCTGTGAAATGGAGATCCTAAGACTCACAATGTCCTGAGAAAACAAATTCATTCTCATCTTAGTCTTAAATATCTGCAACCTTACTTATATGATTGGCGTGAATCCTGGTCCCAGCATGCTCCAAATGATGCCCATTCCAATGGACCCATTTGAAATCCTAGTACTTGGACCAGTAACCCATGAATTGTAACCCATCCCATTGACACCAATCATTGAACTACACCATTATCTTTCTACTGATATCTAACTTCTGTCAATTTTCATTTGGCCTAGGCTATTGTAGAGGAAACCCTGTAATTATTGTCTTCGTGGATGTGTTTTTTTTATTTCAGTCGCATGCTCTGCACAAGCCCTTAATAGAATCTCCATCCGAGCCCAACCTTTGAAGTTGTTTCATATACTGACAACGCTAACTGCATCTTTCCCCTCTCATTTCAAATACTGTTTAGCTCAGAAGAAATAACCTTAATTTTGGCATCAAAAGGGCAAGGTAACATGTGAATCCTTTTATCTTTTCTACTGAGAGCAGTAAATATTACCCCAGTGATGCGTTCATACATTAGTATTACATTTCTGTTTCTCCATCCACTTGTCTGTATCATGGTGCTTTGATTATTTCACTCAATCCTTTCTGCACATTGTGCCCGCCTCCACACAAGAAGCAATAACCTCATATCTATTGCACAGGGACACTTGTTGGGTCTCTTCCAATGCTAAATTCTGGATTCTAATACCTCTCTCATTCCCAGTCATATCCTCTTGTCCCTAACTACTGCACAATTTGATCTAATTAATCTAAGGTCTGTGCCTGAACATAAAATGGTATTCAGGTAACTCCCTACTCCCTGACCATCTGAGCTGAAACTACACTAGCACCTAACATTTTGCGATGGTGGTGGTAAAATTGGTTCAACCCAGTATCCACTAGCTTCAATATAGTACAGCTGCAACACATCACCTGCCCAGAAATCCCAAATCCATAAAATGTATTAATTTGGATGTCAAACATTTAAAACTGAATTTCCTAACTGTACCCTTCAGATGTACTGACATCACCTGAACTAAAACCCATGATCTACCAAAAGAACGTGGACAAAATCACACACATAACCTATGTGTTTTCCTGTGACATCATGCTTTGGCTATGACACGGAAGGACAGGTTGAAGGGTGTCCTTTCTGCAATTATTATTTCTCGCCTTTATTATGCTTCTCATTCATGTCCACTCCACCGGGCTGTTCCTTGTGATGCTGATTTGCTGCACAATTCTCCTAGCCTGCTTCACTGTGTTGCTAACTTGCTACAGTGATGCTGACTTGCCACACACTACTCCTGGTCTACTTCACTGTGATACTGATTTGCTGCACACTCTTCCCGGTGTGCTCCATAGTGATGCTCATTTGCTGCATACTCCTCTTAGTCTGTGGGAATGTAAGAAGCATGATTGATGCATTTTCAACTTGATCAGCTGCTTCTAGTGAAATGTCATGAGGATCAGTGCTGGAGCGTCAGCTATATCTGTTTGTATCTTAGATTATACTAAAGTCAGCAAGTTTGTTGGTGATATAAAACTAGGCGAGAGTGTAAGATATGAATAGGAAACAATACGCTGTAAAAAAGATGTAGGCGGCTTTAAATGTATGGGTAAAATAAAATCACAACAAACTGCAACGTGAGGAGATGGTGTAATATTATTGTCTCTCATCTGAAGATTGGAAAAGCTGTGTACTCAGATATTGAATAGAAAAGACGAGTGTGCAGAAATAACAATGTATTAAGAGGCCTAGTGGAATCCAATCCTTTTATTGGAAAGTGATTGCAGTAGTGGAACAAGGAAGACTTGTTTTAATTGTTATGACTTTGATGTTTCAGCCTAGACTCAGTTTATAAGAATAATAGGTGATCTGACTGGCAAAGAAGATTCTGTTATGAATAACACCAATATTTTGACGGAAACAGTCAGCATATCATGCAGCATCAGTGGATATAAACATAGTTAACGTATTAACACAATAAGCAAAATCTCACTTCTTTCCTCAGTACATCAGAAGATACTTCAAATGCCAGAAATTCAGAGGCTGAGTTCCATCTCATAATAAGCAGTCAACCATTTCAGTGTGAGATGTGGAGAGATCTGTTTACTTCCATGGTTGTGAATATTTGGAATTCTCTGCTGAAGAGTGTTTGGTGCTGCGTGCTCTCCTACTCCCTTTTATTGTTGTTGTTGCTTTACTTCTTATTTTATGTATTATATGCATTGTGTTTGTTTTAATTCTGCTTCATTCTGCTGTATTATTGAAATTTATTAAGATGGAAAAAAATTCTTTTTTGAAATGTCATAAGTAATCATGGAATACCGGGAATGATGAGGAGTGCAGAGCTGTACTGAAAAAAGGAACCATGATCTTGTTTGTTAGCACTACAAGTTGTAGGCCTTTCCTTGAATTCCATTCCATTTTTCTTATTCCTTGCATTCTTATCATACACTGAGTAAGTCCATCAATTCCCTTTCATGCCGTACGAGGTAAAGATCAGTCTGGAGTAAAGAATGTAAAGGAAAGGAAGAAAAATCATGGGGTCATGACACACTAGGATAAAAGTCAATGACAGCTACCATTTGTCACAATGGGAGAATTAGAGTGATAGAGTTACAAAAATAACATGAACTGGGTTTGTGGGAGACAGGTGAAATGATATAGACATAAACAATATGGAAGAAAGGTTTCCAGACATTAAATACAATGATCATAATTAATTGCAGAATTTTAGAAATAATTGCCCTTTGCTCAGGTTGAAGTCAGAATGCATTGCATTATTATTTCGACATCTTGCTCTTGTTCGCAAAGGTGTTGATGAAATTTTGGCTTTGCTTAATGTTTTCTAAAGGGAAAACTCAGGTGCAATGCAATCTTATATATTCCACATGCTTGATCAAATTTCCTTGCGGCTCCTGATTCACTTTACAGTATAAAACCTCCAAATTTTCTCTTTACTCTCGAAACTCCATCAATTGTCTCTGCTACGTCAGGATTTTACAGTACGTTGGGAATGTTTCAAACGCAAATGACTCCAGTTACATCAAAATACTATCCTATTCTCGCTGTAGTTGGAGTGCCTGGTAAGTTCAAAATTCGTGTGAAAGTTATTCCCAGCAGATCTATTATTATGATATCCATATCTGTGAGCCTTATTCTCATTTAGACATCTCCAGAACTAAAGTTTTGTTCACTTTCAGAAAATGTTGTCATCTGTCAAACATTCTCTTTTTATTTGTGTTGCCTTCTCTCCAAAATATTGCACTCTTTACATTGTCAACTAGATTGCGTTACCTTATCATTCATCATTACCCCTCCCTTTATTCTCTTTTCATCTTAGTAATGTTATCTCTGTTGTTCACTTCCACTCTTGTTGTTGTCTGCTTTCTTAGGTAGTTTTAGTCTTGGTGTTCATTTACTTTCTATTCGTGCATCATTTCAATCTTGGCTTGTGTGTTCTTCTGATATCCCGAATCATGTTTAATCTCGAGATCACACTTTTATATGAGAGACCTCACTGATCCTCTCCTACTCCCTTTTATTGTTGTTGGAGCCTTACTTCTTATTTTATGTGTTACACGCATTATGTTTGTTTTAATTCTGCTTCATTTTAATCTGGCCCTTAAAAGCCCCAAAAACAAGCTCTCCTTCAATGTCCTGTAGCTGTTGTCTTTGTCTTGTGTAGATTTATGTTCAGTGACATCCAATTTTATCTTTCCACCTAGATTGGTGCTGGCTAATGAAGGCCCAAAAGGCTCAAGCAAAGAGAAAGGGTTCAGGTGCGCAAAGTGATTCTTCAGTTTGTAAAGACTGTGGGGATCAAGAGCCATGAGGAAAAGATGAGAATATGGGGTTGAAGATTATCAGACCAGCTCAGACCTCATTGAATTACAGAGCAGACTTGACTGACTAAATGGCCTGCATCTACTTAATAGTCCAAGGGTTTCAAAAAAATCAAGGACTGCTGCATGTTGGCAAATGATCTGATACTCATTGTGGACAAAATATACACTACTGTTTGTTGCATCAGTGTTCGGAGATGAACTGGAGCCAAAGATTTGAACACAAACAGAAATTAGTTGGCTAAAGCAGCAGACTAAATTGTGGGTTATTGACTAGTTACCAATGACAAATATCTTCAGCCATGTGATTTATTCTCAGGTAATGGAAGAGACTGGGGTGGAAGCAATACCCTGGGAAGTCATTCAGCGGCCTCCAGCCAGCAGCCCTCTCTCTCCCTCCCTCTTTCTCCTGCCATTGTGTGCAGTGAGTGACTTTAAGCCTGAACAAAACTAGTTTATTTTTAATTCAGTAGTTGCTATGAATTTTCATTGATAAGTTAGTGACGTTTGTAAGTGGACCAAACACACGTTGCCTCTTGGAAAGCAGTGGCACAGAAAGGGAGGATGACTGAAAAACCGCACTATGATCAGCACAAGAATGACAAGAATCATTTTGTAAACTCAAAACCCTGACGTACTTTCCCAGTAATCCTTCCACCCAGAACTCTATATGGGTATGGGCATATACGTATGGGTGCATGTATGTGTGCGTGTCTATGACTTTGTGCACCTGTACATGAACGTAATGGTAAGTTATATTTGGATTGAAGTTTTACGTAGCAGCATTACACGCCCATGGTTTGTGGCTTAGTTTTATTTAATTTTTATTAGCAGTAATTATTGTTAAGTACAAAGCCTGGTCTATGGCTTTCTGTAAAACTGGATTTTAAAAAAAGTCAGGTAAATTGGGGAATCCTTGTGGACTTTATAAAAGTTGTAATGTTTTTAAAGACTTCTGTAATCGTGGGTTGATTTGTGCACTACCCCAATATGTCATAACAAATTTGTTTCACCAGGATAACTAGAATCTTCATTAGAGAAGATTATAACACAAAAAGAAAATATGATGCCAGTGCCATGGCAGTTGCGTTATTGTTGGCAACAACGTGTTATCTTACTATAATCATTTCTCCTTCTCATAGTTAACTTGGTGGCGATTTTGATACTGTGTCGGGGGAAATGCGGTGTCTCTCCCTGCATCACTCACTACCTGGTGGCCATGGCGACAGCAGATTTCATGGTGATTGTCTTCAATGTGACATTGCATAAGATTGCTAAAATGTATTGGTGGGACTCTCTGCTGCTGTACACTCCAGTCTGTAGGTTTATTCTGTTCCTGTCTCCGACTGCCATAGACATTTCTGTCTGGTTCACGGTTGCATTTACCTTTGATCGTTTTGTAGCCATTTGTTGTCAGAATTTGAAATTAAAATATTGTACAGTGAAAACTGCTACTGTGGTAACCATCATACTGACTTTAGTTTTCTGCTTGAAAAACATTCCCTTGGCCTTCTTGTACATTCCTTATGCCCTAGTGAACAATAGACCATGGGGTTGCTTTACATCACCAGTCATTTACTTTCAATCTGCGGCAATGACATTTTCTTGGATTGAACAGTTGTTAACTCCAATTCTTCCATTCATATTGATTTTATTTTTGAATGCTCTCACTGTTAGGCATATATTATTGGTCAGTCAGGCCCGAAGGAACCTCTGGCTCCACAGTAACAATGGTGAAAATGACAAGGACCCTGAGATGAAGAATCGCAGAAGGTCCATTATTCTACTCTTGACAATTTCGAGCAGTTTTATCCTACTCTGGATAACAACAGTCACATATTTCCAACATTATCGAATTACAAGTGTCTTTACTCTCTTATCTTTACTTAGCCCTTTTGAAACTTATGAAAAGACAGGAACTATGCTTCAACTTCTGAGCTGCTGCAGTAACACAGCCATTTATGCAGTGACCCAGAGTAAGTTCAGACATGAGTTGCTGTGTGCTCTCAAATATCCCTTTACTCTCATTTGTAAACGAGCCCAATGAGGAAAAGTACTGGAACGACATGTTGCCCTTAATATCTCACCATAGTTCCATTTCAAAATGTCATTCGATTTTATGGATGTGTTAGGTTTGTTTTCAGACGTTTTGTCACCATAACTAGGCAACATCGTCAGTGAGAGTCTCCGGTGAAGTGCTGGTAATATGTCCCACCTCTCTGTTTAAAGGTTTGGTTTCTTAAGGTGGGTGATGTCATTTCCGATTCTTTTTTTCAATCAAATGTAGATGGGGTCTAAATTGATGTGGTTATTGATGGAATTCTGGTTAGAATGTCTCTCGGAATTATCGTGCAAGTCTTTGTTTTGCTTCTTGTAAGAGGTGTGTGCTGTCCCAGTCAAAGTCGTGCCCTTCTTTGTCTGCATGTATGGAATCTAGTGATATTGGGTCGTGGTTTTTGGAGGCTAGTTGGTGTTCGTGTATCCTGGTGGCATGTTTCTTGTTTGTTTGTCCGATGTAGTATTTTTCACAGTACTTGCATTGTATTTTGGAAATGACATTAGTTTTGCTGATAATATCTAATGGATCCTTTCGGTTCAGTGCGTTGGTAAGTGTGTGGGCTAACAGGATGTCAAGCGGTCTGAGTAATCTAGATCTCATTTCTGATATGTGTTTGATGCATGGTAATGTGGCTATAGCTTTTGGTTGTGTCATGTCTGGTTGTTTGGATTTGTTTCTGGAATGCTATCAAAAAACACATCGATTTAGACGCCATCTACTTTCCTTTGAAAAAAAGATCCGGAAATGAAATCACCCACTTTAAGAAACAAAGACGATAAATAAAGATGTGGGACATACGGCCAGTGCTTCACTGGAGACTTTCACTGATGATATCACCTAGTCGCCGTGCTGAAACATCCGAAAACAAACCTTTCAGCTCAGCGAGCTAACTTGCATCCACATCATGAACCTGAACTCCAAATCTTTTCAAAAATCGGCGATGACAATCAACTGTTATCAAAAGTGATTCAACCTCGTAACAAACCATGTGTTCCTCAAGTTTATTTACCGACAAAGTTAAATCAAATTCAAATTTAGTCCCACATTTCAGACATTGTAACAGACATTCAGACATTGAAACTCTAATTTCATTTATATCCTTTCATGGGCTTCGTTTTTATCATTCGAAGCATCTTTCTTGTAAACATTATCTCCAAACCCAATATCTGCTTGCTGAGGTGTGGTGTCAGAGTTGCTCAAACTATTTCAGATGTGGTCCAGTCAGGGTTTTGTAAAGCTAAAATATATCTACTGCCTTCTTGTATTCAAATCTTCCAAATACACAATCCCTTATTCCATTTGGTTTCCATATTCAATACATGCTCATTGCATTTGAATGATGATTTATATTCCCAGACTCCAATTTACTTCGGGCTTACACTGTTATCTGATTTTTCACTGTTTAGAAAGCACCTTGTTTTAACCTTCTTTGGTCAAAAATAAATAAAATCCTATTTAAATCAACTTACCAAAGATTCAGACATTTACTGAACTGAATAATATCTTATTGTCATTTCATGTTTTCATCTTTATCACCTATAATATTGCTTATCACTTTGTCATCTGCACATCTGTATGATTTTTTCATCTGTTTATCATGTTAATAATAAATGTGAATAATCCAGTCCCAAAACCAATCCTCACATGGTTATTTACATCCTGACAGTTGGAAAACTTGCCCAGCGATTCTACTCTCTCACAAGCAAAAACAGCAACTGTTGGAGAAACTCAGCAGTTCTGTCATCATCTGCAAAGAGAAAATAGGGTCAAGGTCTTCTTGAGTCGAATGAGTCTTCTTCATAACAGACTTTACACTTGCTACTCTTTTTCTTCCTGCAAATTTAATTTTCCAAACAACTCAATGACTTGCCTTTGGCTTGATGATTTTGAACTTTACATAACAATCACTAATGGTGAAAGCATTCACATTATTCTGTAAGTCCATAAACTACATCTACTATTCAAGCCTTTCTTCTGAAATATATTGCAGTTTAGCTCCCTTTGTGATAAAGTGGCAGAATGTGCTTTATTATCATTTGGGAATGTGAACTTTAGTACAAAGGCAGATAGGAAATATTTGCAATTCTGTAAAGGGTAACTTTTTAAAAGCAGTCAGAAAGCAATTTGGAAATAGATACATCAGCTCCAAGCAGGTACTGATTATAACTAAGCATCTACTAGGTGTTTGGTTAAGTAGCAGTAATGTATTAGGGCTGGTATTTCAAAGGTCCAAGACAAAACCTTGGGGATTTGCATTCAAGATCCACGATAGCAATTAGGGGAGAATGGGAATTTAGTTAATGAAATCTGTCACTGAAAGCTGATGTCAGTACTGGTAAGCATTAAACAATTCAAATTCCTGTTAAAAAAACCTACCTGTTTCATTTTTGCAAATGATGGAAAGTGATCTGCCATATTTTGAAGTCATGCTAGACAAATTTGTTCTACTTCTTTGAGGAGATGACAGGTATGCAGGTCAAAAGAGAGCCAGTAGGTGTGATCTATTTGGATTTCCGGAAGTCCCTTGATAAGGTGCCGCGCAGGAGGCTGTTAAATAAGATTAGACCTCATGGTTTTAGGGCAAGGTACTGGCATGGATAGAGGACGGCTGACTGGCGCAAGTTAGACAATCAGGATAAAGTGGTATTTCTCAGGAAAGCAGTCGGTTCTGAAGCACACATTGTTGGAACCGCAACTAATGACATTATATATAAATAATTTGGACAAAGGAACTGAGGGCATTTTTGCTGAATTTGCAGATAATAGGTTGAAAGGAAGGTAATATTGAGGAAGCAGGGAGGCTTCTGAAAGATCTGGATGGGCTAGGCGAGTTAGCAAAAAAGTGGAAGATGTAATAAAATGTGGGAAAATGTGGCATTACGCACTTTGTTCTGATTAGTATGGGTCTGGAATATTTTCGTAATGGAAATCTGAAGCACAAAGTCCAGTTTAGGACTCACTTATAGTTAGCATGTAAGTTTAGTTGGCGTTTACAAAGGCAATTATTCCCAGAGGATTAGACTACAACAGCAAAGATGTACCCCTAAGGCTATATAAGGCTCTAGTCAGACTGCATTTGAAACATTATGAGTTGTTTTGGGCCCAGTATCTGCAGGGAGTTGTGCTAGTTTTGGATGGGGTGCAAAGGAAGCTTCCAAACGTGATCCAGAGGATGACAGGCAGATCATATGAGGAACCATTGATGACTCCGGATCAATTCCCAATGGAGATTAGAAAGATGAGAGTGATATCTCATTGAAATTTATAGAATACAGCAATTCCTGGATAGAAGGGGTATGGAGAAACTGTTTCCGCTGGTTTGAGTCACTGAGACGGGAGGGCGCAGATTCAGAGTGCAGGGACGACCTTTTAGAACTGCATTGAAGCATTTCTTCACTCGAAGGTTGGCGAATCTGTGGAACTCACTGCCGCAGGCAGCAGTGGATGCCAAGTCATACAGTATATTTAAGACAGAGATAGACAGGGTTCTTGATTAAGGTCAAGAGTTATTGGGAGAAGGCAGGGGAGTGGGGCTCAGAAATGTATCAGCCATGAGGAACGTCAGAGCAGACATGATTGGCCGAATGAACTAATTCAGTTCCTATTCATTATGGCCATACACAATTTGCCTGCACTGCCCCCCAGACCTATAGTACTGTACTGATTTTTATCCAGCCCTTGGAAGTGAAAGCCAATTAGTTTAAGGGAAATTAGAGAACAGCAATTCCCTTGCCAGTGATGCCTAAATCCTAATAAATAAACCCCAAACTGACTGCCCATATTGTTAATTGATGGAATATTTATACAGTATGCGTAAATCATTGTAAACAAACAGGGGCCATTCATTTTATTTTGACAACTATTCCTTTCCACCCCAGCTAAAGCGCATCCATTAGTGAAGTATCCCGTCTGTCAGATTTTGCTTGGAAGTCATCGTGTTGTCAGATCTGAAAGGAATTTCAAGCCATCAGAAGCAAAGCAAGATCCAAAAATATTATTTCAGCTGTCCTGGAATGAAAACTTGAAAGAATGAGTTAACTCAGAGCGACGATGCTGTCACTTTAAGAGGTGTGTACTTCTCTGGTGTTTTTTTAATTAGAAATAGATTGGGGACAGGTGTCCAGTAGTCTCTGAAAAAATAAACAACTTGTGAGGCCTCGGAATTTGTTTTAAATGTTGGAAAAATAGAAGTAGCCTGAGTGGGTGTGGCCAAGCTCTCACAGTGCAAGGCTTTTTTAAATTTGCTTGCAGCATTTACTGTTGTGGGATTGAAGAAGCGGAAGCCATTTTCCCCTCTCTCGATTACGATCAAAACCTGGGGACTCTCTTCTTAGGCTGATGGATTGCATATAAGTCAAAATCTGTTTACTGAACTTATCTTTTTGACACTGAGAGTGTTTAGGGCATGTTATTATTTGGAACAGTTAAATAATAATAGTTACTGCAGTTATTGTACTGTTCAGTCTTCCAACAGATTTAATTAATTCTAAGTTCTTCTTTCTTTTGTTGTATTTTAACGACAGGGTTTGAATAAATTGTGTTTTTCTTAACGTCGAGTAGTTTGACCAGACGAATTGGATTTGAAACACAAACTTTACCTTTCCCTTTAAATAAGAAAACACTTCGGTCTAGCCGGAAAATATGTTCCAGGGGTCTGGTCTGGTCCATAACAAACTAGGGGCCCTTTCCACGATCAGGATCATTATTACTGGTTAAGCATAAGATTATTGACTCAATAGTAGCAAAAAAGTAAGTGCCAGTGTGCTTTCATTTCAGGCGTTGAATTCGGCTGGATTTAAACAGTGTGTACTTTGTGTAGTAATGGCTTATTACGAAGTTTGTCTGGTTGGAAGAAGGCATTTCGGGAGTTTTACAGATACTGTGCAAGGCAAGGATTTTGGAATTGGCAGACCAACTGTAGTTCTGGTTGCCTTTGTCCGTGCACAAATGAGAGACAATTGCAGCAATAGCTTGACATTTATGATTGAGAGAAATGCCATTTGACTCTTTAGAAATTGCCAAAGATTCAATTACAAATGAAGTAACTTGAATTATAGGCAAAGGAAATGGAAGCAATGGCTTGTAAAAATAAAACTAAAGGAAAGAATAGCCCTAAAAGGAGAAAAATGAAAACATAGCTCTGGCAAAAGAAAAGTAGAAAGCGAGAGAGAGAGGTTTAACTTCAGAAGTTGGCAATCAGAGAGGAAAGTCGACTTAAATGGGCAGAGGTGAAGTTCGAAGGTGGGCTGACTAGGAAGAGTTGTGATGACAAGCAAGTCCATCGTAGCTAAAACCTGAAGGGGATCAATTTACATTTGTCCAAGGTTTGCTTACATTTGATGAGAATGATGTGGAAGCTTTTTAAATTTCATTTGAGAAAGTGGTTAAATCAATTAAGTGGCTGGTTATCATGCGCATATTGTGAACATTTCAATTTTAGTGTTGAAAGATGATGGGATATATAAATTGGAAGGAGTATTGACAGTAAAAAGTGGTAGTGAGTGAAGAAGTGCTCCATTATACAAAGTGAAGTTGGAGAGTCTGGTGACAAGTGGAGAACTGATGATAAGAATACTAGAGAAACTTTCCTTTCCAGGATTAGAATTTGTCCGTGGTAATCGGCTTTAAATGAATAAGAGTGAACATGAGTTTAGCTTAAAGGGAAATGCATAAATCTGACAAGAGAAAGAGTGAGGCAACAGATGAGAGATGAAGAAAGGACCAACATAGTGCAACAGGAAGGGGCAGAGTTTAATAATGCGTGTTGTATCAGCGTATCTGTTCAGGCAACAGTCAAAAAATGAAATTAAAATTGAAGGTGCAAAGTGCCACAAAGGCAAGAGAACTGCTGTCACAAATGATATTTCACTGTTGCTGTCATAAGTTCAAAACAACACCAAGAAATAAACAACACGGGGGAGAGAACATTCTGAAACTGTAGACAGAATGACAAAGACCTGGGGGAGGGAAAGGTGGGGATGGCACTAATAGATAAGGACAAATAAATAATTTAATGAGGGAGCATCGCAGATGACGTCGAATAATAATGTGTGGCGGGTAGGAACACTAAGAGTCAAAAATAAATACAAACGTGAATTGTCTGGCAGTATCTGTGGAGAAAATGGACTGTTAACGTTTGAGTACAGTGACCCTTCTTCAGAACCGAATGAAACTAGGAAAAGGTTATGATATGCTGAAGATGGAGTGCAGAAAGATGGGAGGAATGTGAGGTGCTGCAGTTTGAGAAAGCAAATTAGAGCAGGATCCACACACTTAAAAAAGAGATCTTGGAATGCAGGTTAATAGTTCCTTGAAAATGGAGTCGCAGGTAGATAGGACACTGAAGAGGGCATTCGGTTTGCTTTCCTTTACTGGTTAGAGTATTGAGTATAGGAGTTGGGAGGTCATGTTGAGGCTGTACAGGCTCTTGGTTAGGTCACTTTTGGAATGTTCCGTGCAATTCTGGTCTCCTTCCTATCGGAAGGATGTTGTGAAACTTGAAATGATTCAGAAGAAAAAACTACAAGTATGTTGCCAGGGTTGGAAGATTTGAGTTTTAGGGAGAGGATGAATGGGCTGGGGCTGCTTTCTCTGGAGCATCAAAGGCTGAGGGGTGACCTTATAGAAGTTGACAAAGTTTTGAGCGGCATAGATAAGCTAAATGGACAGTCTTTTCCCTCAGGTGGGGGAGTCCAGAATGAGAAAGCAGAGGTCCAGGGTGAAAGGGGAAAGATATAAAAGAGACCTAAGGGGCAACTTTTTCACATAGAGAGTGGCACATGTATGGAATGAGCATCAAGACGAAGTGGTACAATTGCAACATTTAAAAGTCATATGAATGGGAATATGAATAGGATGGGTTTAGAGGGACATGGGCCAAATACTGGCACCTTGGAGTAGCCTAGGATGGGATATCTGGTCAGCATGAACGAGTTGGACCAAAGGTCTTGTCCATGTTGTCCATCTCTATGACTCTATGAGTGAACGATATTTTGAGATGGAACCCAAAGATCGAGAATAGCAGTTGAATAGACCATGTGATGGGTACTACGTACTCTCATCCTTTCTTCAATGGTTGTGGAGCCTGAATAGAGAACATCAGGAGAGTTAGCTTCCATTGAATTTGAGAAACAAAGGACACTCGTTTAAGCTCATAGTCATAGAACCAAAGGCCACACGATTAAGTAGACATGCACTCACTGGTTAGTATGTGTAATTGACTGCTGAGGAAAGTGCCGTATGGTTAGACTCAATTGTAGTTTTCAAAAGGGGGATGGTGAATGATGGGAAGACAAAGATGTGCACTGTTACAGGAAACAGAGAGAGAAGTTCAGCAGCCTCAGTTCACATGAGCTCTCCCCTCTGTCCAGACACACAACGGACAGCATGACCTCCAGCTGAGATTTAGCTATTCTACTGTTCCTTAGTTAAATATTCAAAACCTTCTCGAAACCAACTGGATGTAGAAAACAAAGTCCAGCTCGAAGGAGTAAAGAAAAAAGTTGTGGTAGACTGACCAACCAATAGGACTGTTCTCTCATTAAAGCAAGACTTCAGGTGCTGGTATTTCCATGTATCTGCTGCCCTTGTCCTTCTACATCGAAGAGACCATTTGAAAACTGTTGTCTAAGGATATTTGTGAATTTCTGCAGTGCACATTGCAGAGAGTACACACTGTGGCTACTGAGTGTCAGTGTGGAGGGAATGGATGTTTTTGGATTTGGTGCCAATAGGAACGCTTGTAGAATAGGCCAAGAGCTGAAGTGACTGATTTCCAATATTCATAACTGTCTTCCTTTGCACGACGTATGAGTTGAAACATGAAAGAGCTTCACCTCTGATTCTAATTAACTCCAGTTTTGTGAAGGATACCTAACAACACACTCAATTAAATGTTGCCTTGATGTCAAGCGCGGTCGTGCTCAACTTACCACTATAGTTCAGTTATTTTATAATGCAGAGATCGTCTACCTCATAAAGGCATAGACCATCAAGAAATCAGAACACGAGCAGGAATTTTTAACTGTTCTACCAATCAATGGGACAATGGCTGATCTGATCCTGTTCTCATCCACTTCCTGCCCTTTCCTTAAAATCATTGGTTCCCTTCCTGATCAGGAAACTAACTATCTCAGTCTTAAACAAACCGTGGCTATGCACAGCTGTCTGTTTCAGATACTATAAGAAGACTAGAGCAATCGAGAAGGATAGAGAACAAGAGTCAAAAGAGGCTGGGTATGTGAGTTTTTGAATAAGAAGAAAAAACATTACTGCTGCAACCAGAGAAGATATTTGGGAAAATCGTTCAGTGAAAATATGGGTTGAATTTCGAGACAAGAAAAGGTTGATCATCTTGATGTGGTTGTAGAATAGACCCCTAAATAGTCAGAGAGAAATTGAGGACCAGTTACGTTGTGAGATTTCAATCATATGTAAGAATAGTACGGTTGTAACATTGTGTGATTTTAAATTTCCAAGCATTGACTGGAACTGCCATAATGATAAAGGTTTGGATAATGAAAATTTATTAAATGTGTTCAAGAAAACTTTTAATATGTGTATTTTCCTAATCGAGAAGGAGCAACATTCGACATTTCTTAGGTAATAAGACAGCTCAAGTGTCTGAAGTGATAGGACGGGAACACTTGTGTCGAGTGATTGTAATTCCATTTATTTTATAATAGTTATGGAACAGACCAAGTCTTACAGAAAAGTTAAATTTTTAACCGTAATGTAAATCTCAATAGTGTAGACAAGATTTTTTAAAAAATGATCGGAATAGACTGTTCAACAGGACAGGGCTATCTGATAAGTGGAAAGTTTTTAAAAGTGTGAAGACGAAGTTTCAGAATCATTATGTTCCTGTTAGAGTGAAAGGTAGTGCGGGTGCGATTAGAGAACAAGGTATGAACCTTGACGTTCTAGTCAAGAAAAAAAAAAACAACGTAAGTTAGACACAGTCAACTGAATTCAAATGTATTTCTTGAGCTATCGAATTAGTGTAGAGACATTCTCAAAAGGGTGATCAGAAAGGCAAAGAGGCACAATGAGATAGCTTTGGCAAACAGGGTTAACGAAAATTCAAAGCGATTGTGGAAGTACATTAAGAGCAAGAGAACAACTAGAGATAGAGGGCACCAGAAAGATCAAATAAGTCATAATTTTGTTGAATATCTGGAGATGGAAGAGATATTAAATGTGTACTTCGCACCTGTGGAGAAACAAATAGAGGCTAGAGAATGCAGGGACGTAACCACTGACGTTTTGAGAACAGTTAACTTTACAGAGGAAGAAGTGATGGAAGTCTTAGAAAATATAAAGATGGACAAATCTCCCGGGGCCTGATCCAGTGTATCCTGGGATGTTGTGGGGAGTTAGGAAGGTAATTACAGGGCCTTTTGCAGAAATATTTGCGTCATCTATAAGTAAACATAAGGCGGCAGATGTCCAGGGAGTGGCTGACATTTTACCTTTTTCTCAGAGGGGATGTATAGAGAAACCTGACAACGATAGACCTATGAGTTTGACTTTGATGATGGGTAAGTTGTGGGAGGTGATTCTGAAATATAGGTTTTACATGCATGTGGAGAGGCAAGGAATGATTAGGTGTTTCCGACATGATTTATTTTCCGAGGGAAACCATGCCTCGCGAACTTGATTGAGTTTTTTTGAGGAAGTATCCAAGAACAATGATGAGAATTGACTGGTAGACATTATTTATCTGGATTTTCAGAACGCCTTTGACCAGGTGCTACCTAGTAGACTAATTAATAAGGTTAGGTCATGTGGGAGTCAGAGTAGATTTGCCAATTGTATACAGAATTTATTTAATGACAGGAGGCAGAGAGTAATGGTCGAGTATTTTTTGGACTAGAGGCCTGTAATCAGCAATGTTCCACCGGGATTGGTGCTGTGTCTACTTTTGTTTGTCATTCATGCAAATGAATTAGCTGAACATATATAAGGTCATAGCTAGTAAGTTTGTGGATGATAACAACATAAGTAGTAAGGCAAAAAAGCGAAGAAGGTGGTATAAAATTTAAAAAAGGGATCTTGATTAATTGGGTCTGTTGGCTGACAAGTGGCAGATGAAGTTTAATTTGGATAAAATGCAGTATTGCATTTTGTTAAAACAAGCAAGGGCAAGACGTACAAAATTAAAAGTCAGGCCTTGGGGAGTGTTTTTCGAACAGAGAAACATAAGGATTCAGGTACATAATTTCGTGAAGTTTGTATCATATACAGATATGGTGATTAATAAGGTGTTTAGCACGCTTTCCTTCATTGCTCGGATCTTTTGAGTATCGGAGTTATGTTAAGGTTGTTCTAGACTATGGTGAGGCTTCTTTTGGAGTACTAAGTACAGTTCTGCTCGGCCATTTATAGGAAGGATATGATTCAGCTAGAGAGGATTCAGAAAAGATATTCCAGGATATTTCCAGGAATGGAGGGTTGCAATTATAAAGAGAAGCTGGATAGGTTTCTTTCACTACAGCATAGAAAGCTGAAGGGCGACCTTACAATAGTTTATAAAATCATGAGGGGGTGTAGATAAGGTGACTGTCAGGTATCTTGCTCTAGGATGGGGATTTCAAGACGACGGGGCATATTTTAAGGTAAGAGAATAAATATTTTAAAACACATGAGTAGCAATTAGTTTTTTTTAAAAAAAGAGTGGTTCCTTTGTGGAATGAATCTCCAGAGGAAGTGAAGACACTTGTATAAATATGTGAATGAAAAATGCTTATAGGTTATGGGCCAAGCTCAGGCAACTGGGATTAGTTTAGTTTGACATTACGGTCGCCATTCACTGGTTGAACCGAAGGGTCTGTTTTCATGCTGTGTGAATCAATGACTCTATAATCTTATTTTTTCTTCAGTGGGATCCCTTCTCATTCATCTAAATTTCAAGTGTAGGGAGCCATCCTGTTGAACCTTTGGATCTAAGACAATCTATCCATTCTGGGGATCATCCTACTGAAACTACTTCATCAAACCATACCTTTTCAATGTAATAAATTTTCCTGACTGCTCTGATATCTCTTGAAATATCGGTCACTACTCATTCATTGACTATCTGCTTTATCTATTTACCCAGCCTGATTGAGACAACTCTTTCTTCAAATATCTGTAATTGCTCTTATTACAGTTAGGGACATTGGCTTGAGACTGGAGTTGGAGTCTCTGAAACTGAATTTCAAATTCCACGAAGCCGTGATCATGACTCACAACAGGATCCTTAACAACAAGCCTTCTCATTAATCTATCATTTTACACATTACTGTGTCTAACAAAATCTGTTTCTGGCTAGATATTGTAGCATACTGCTTCAAGAAACCATCCCTGATGCAAGCTAACAATATTGCCTTCGATCTAATACTTGTCCAGCTGATTTGCTGCGTTGATATACAGAACAAAACCACTCATGAAAGTTGTAGGGCTCTATTTTCACACCTCCACCATTTCCAGGTTTATACAGTGAAGCAACTCTCTGGAATCCTATAGGTGACTTTCACCTATAACATATTGGCTTTGCTTTATATTGCCTCTAGCCAAACTGGTTCCATATCATGAACACTTATATCATTATTTTTGTGCACACTGATACATTCCTTTCTTATTAATGCTACCCCACCGAATTGCCTTTTTGCTTGCTTTTCAGGAAGGTGAACGCTCTGCTATATTCAGTTCACAGTCTTGATCAGCGGGTCACCACGTCTCTATAATGGCTGACACTTACTTCCATTTAAGCCATCATGGAGTCATAATGTCATAGAATTATACAGCAGAGAAGCAGAATCTTCAGATTATATTGTCCACGCCGACCAGATATTCTTTTAAATGTAATTGTACCACTCTCCAAAATGTCCTCTAACAGCTCATTCAATATTTGCTCCACCTTCTGCATGAAAACGCTGCCCCCAAGGTTACTTTTAAATATTTACTCTCTCATCTTAAATCTATACCCTCTAGTTATGGACTCGCCCATCCTGAGTAAAAGTCTTTGACTATGCACCCTATTCATGTGCCTCATGATTTTATAAACCATTTGAAATAACTGTATGGGAGTCGATATTGCAATACCAAATGCACTTTATTGACTTGTACATATTTCACTGGATGTGACCAAGCAGCTTGGTGTTAGTCCCCTGAACTGAGGTGATTCGAAATTCCCTGTTTATATTGGTCAGCCAGGGCTTCCTGATTGCCCCATTCAAGGATCTCATAGACAATGAGATCCTACTGGTTCCAATCACTCCACTTCTTCACCACCCTGTCTACCTGATACTTCACTTTCAAGGAACTTTGAACTTACATCCCAAGGTCTGTTTGTTTGGCAACTCTCCCCAGACTTTAACAATAATATTATAAGTCCAGCCCTGATTTACTGTACCAAAATGTAACATTTTACATTTATCTAAATTAAATTCCACATGCCACTCGTACTCTTATTGGTCCACCTCATCATGTTCCCGTTGTACTCTGAGATAACCTTGACTGTCCACTACACCACAAATTCTGGTGTCTTCTGCAAACTTGCAAGCGATATCTCTCATACTCACATCTAAATATTTACGACTGATCACAGGCATCCCGTCTGGAAAGCAATGCTTCACTACCCACAGCTTCATCTATCTTGTTTCAAATGTTCCATGTTGACAAGTGAAGGAGATTAAGCTTTGATATTTTCCTATTTAATTACTCTGACTCTACTTTATACTTTAATCATATATTGTGGTTAGAGCTTTGAAGTAACAGAAAGTACACAGCAGGTTATGCAACATCAGTGAAGATAAACAGAGTTACTATATGAATTCAATAACCAAAGCGTCAGATGCTTCCACAAAACATGAGAAGCTGACTCAAAGGGTAGACAGCAAAAGATTGAAACCCTTGACCGGGGAATTTGGAGATACGTTCGAAAAATGAGCAGTACTGAGAGAGGAGAGATTATTACTTAGATGATTATGAATCTTTTGAATTGTCTACCAAAAAAAGTGGTTACTGCACTTTTATTGAATGCATTTAAGATGGAAGAAGACAGTTTTTTTTTGTCTTGTTGGGAGAATGGAGACAATGCATAAAAACAATCACGATGCAGGCCTATATTGGCTCCAACATTTTACATTGTTATAATATACTGAGTACACCTAGCATCTGCTGTAAGGAAAATATCATTCCTGAGTAAGTGATATAACAGGAAGGAAGAGGGACATATTAACACACAGAACGGGGATAGCAGCTTTGCAAACTACTATTAGTTACAATGAGAGAAGTGTTTGTGAAAGAATTATCATAATATTGTGGATTGGTGGAAGACAGGTAAATTATAATAGAGGTAAAGAACATGGAAGAACGCTTTCAATATGTCAAATAAAATGGTCAATATCGATTGTCAGCTTTTGCAATAATATTCATCATTTACTTGGCTTAACATCAGAATGTAATACATTATTATTTCGACGCCTTGCTCTTGTTCACAAAGGTTTAGATGAAAGTGTATCTCCACATAATGACGTCTACATGAAAAATCCAAGTTCAACGAGCCTTGTCTGTCCCAGCTGGAGCAAATCGATTTTGAGACATTATGGACTCACTTCATTATAAAAAGATTTCAATATTTGCTTTTATTCTCCCAGTTCCACTAATTGCCTCTACAAGAGCAGGATTTCACAGTACATTGAAAATGTTGTGAACAGAAAAGTCTCTGACTGTATCAACATTCTATCCTCTGCTCACTGGAGTTGGCATGCCTGGTAAGTATTATTTGCCTGTGAAATGTGTTCCTGGTAGACGTATTGTATTGATCTCTAATTCTGCAAAAATTGCTCTCAGTTAGGCATCTCCGTTACTAAGCTAATTTCACGTTCAGAACATGCTGCTCTTTCTCTAACACTTTATTTTTATTAATGTTGCCTTGTCTCCAATATATTAAATCCTTCATATTGCAAACAGGATTACATTCCTTGTTATTGGTCATTACTCCTCTTCTATTCTCTTTTAATATCAGTATTGACATCTCTCTTGTTCAATTCCACTCAGGATATTGTCTAACTCTTACTCATTTGACTTTCGCTACTGTCTCATTTACTATGCATGTACAGTTTTACTATTAGATTGCATGTCCTTCTGTGTCTCTCACTTTAAGTTCTTCTTTATCTGAAGTATCTCATTTCTTCTCTTTTACTGCCTTTTATTTTTGTTGTTGCCTTCTTTCTTTTTTTATTGTATCAATTGTTTTTGTTTTCTTCTGCTTCCCTTTAATCAAGCGCTCATAAGCCGAATAATAAGCTTTACTTACTCCTTCTGTGATTGTTGTCTCTCTCTTGGTCAGATTTATGCTCAGTGGTATTCGATTTTACCTCTGCTACTGGATTCGTGTTGGCTAGAAAAGTAAAACTTGAAGGCTCAAAACAAGTCTAAATTCTTTAAATTGAAAAGTCTGTGCACATCAAGGCTCATGTGGAGAAAACGGGAATATAGATTTGAAGATGATCAGATCAGCTGTGACCTCAGTGAACGCGGAGCAGACTAGATCAAGCAAATGGCCACCATCTCTTCCTTCACCTTAGGGTTCGAATAATCAAGAATTGCCACATTTATTGAAATCAAATAATTTGACACTGATTGTGAATATTATTTGCACGACTGCCAATTGCAGCAATATTTGTATATGAACAGGATCTAAAGAGTTTCATACGAATGGAGCTTTGGTTGGCAAACGAGCAGAGTAGATTGTGGATTACTGACCAGATACTCAAAGACAACCATCTTCTGCCTGCAAACAAACATGCGATTATTTTCTCATGTAACTGAACAGCTGGGAGATGGGAAAAAAATTCGACAGAAGCCTTTTGGTCTCCACCAGCTAACAAGTGTCTCTCTCTTTCTCTATTGGAAGTCGTTTATTTTTCCTTCATATGTTGTTCTAACTTTCAACTGAGACGTTAGTGATAATTTTGGAACTAAACCAGCCATAGAAATGGATGACTCAGAAACAGAATTTTGACCTGCATCAGATTCATTTAGATTATCCAGAAACCCTTTCGAACAGAAACCACTGTGATCATTATATCTAGTAGCATATTTAGCCTGAGTTCTGTGTGTGTGGTGGGAGAGGAGGGTATGTGCGTGTGTGTGTGTATGGGGGGCGGGGGGATCTATAATGTAATTAGAGTTTTAGTTAGTAGTATTATCTGCCAATGGTGTATAACTATTTACTTTTAGCTAGGCTGGAATTATTTCTACTATATAATAATTATTCTTAAAACTGGTCTGTTTTATTTGTGAATTTGGTTCTAGCTATCACAGAAATTGAGGAATCTTTGTGAACCTTATAAAGTTTGTAACATTTGTAAAGACTTCACGAATTTGAGCAGTGCCCATGTGAGCTATGAGAAATTTATTCTATTAAAATGACTAGCACCTTCAGCAGAGAAGATGACAACACAAAGAGAAAATATGGTTTCAATGCCATGAATTTGACAGATTATCTTTCACTCCAGCCTGTTATGTTACTTTCTTCTTTTCTATTTCTCACAGAGAATCTAGTTACGATTTAATCCTGAGATGAGGGAAATACAGTCTCTCTAAATGCATCACACATTACTTGGTGGCCATGGCAACAGCAGATTTCATGGTGATTGTCTTCAAAGTGACGTTATAGCACATTGCTGCAATTTATTGGTGGGACTCACTGCTGCTGTACACTTGTGTTTGTAGATTTATTCTGTTCCTGCCTCTGACTGCCATCAATATTTCTGTCTAGTTCATAGCTGCTTTTACCTTTGATCGTTTTGCAGCCATTTGCTGTCAGAAGCTAAACTCAAAGTATTGCATGTTGAAAGCCGCTGCTGTGGTGACCATCACATTGAGATTGTTCTTCTGTTTAAAGAAGATTCCCTGGGCCTTCTTGTACACTTCTCATGAGTGAATGAACAATATACCACGGAGTTGCTTTGTATCACCAGTGATTCATTTTCGACCTGCTGCAATGGCATCTTCTTTATTGAAAAGTGTTTAACTCCGATTCTTCCATTCGTGTTGATTTTGTCTTTGAACATCCTCACTGTCAGGCAAATTTAAGCGACCAGTCACACCCGGAGGAATCTCCGGGTCCACAGCAGCAAAGGTGAAAATGACAAGGACCCTGAGATGAAGAATCACAGAAGATCCATTATTTTACTTTTCACGATATCCAGCAGCTTTATCATGTTCTGAATCTCAGATATCAAATACTTCCTAAATTATCGAATTACCAATGTTTTTTATTCTCTCATCTCTATTTAGCCCTTATGAAACTTACGAAAAGATCGGAAATATGCTTCAGCTTCTGAATTGCTGCACTAACACGGCCATTTATACAGCGACCCAGAGTAGGTTCAAACAGGAGTTGTTGTGTGCTCTCAAAGAACCCTTTACTCGCATTTGTTAGTGAGCTCAATAAGGATTCAACAAAGTTGCATTAAATCCAAATGTGCTCCTGCAAATGAAACATGTTGTAATATTATCTAATCAGGGTCCTTCTTTCAGATCATTTTGCAATGACAGCCGAAAAGTAATGACTCCAATTGAAAGGCTGTGAGTCAATCACTGGATATTTATTCTCGCTGGATCGATGGAAATTGAACTCAGTCTCCCATATCTTTGGGAAAAAAATCTGATTTTGTATCATATCTAAGTCCTCTTCAGTCATTCTTCGAATTCTCTGTGCATGTTAATGTTACGTTAGCTCTTGCTCAATAATCTGATAATGGGTGATTGTTAAAACCGTGCAGAAATCTTTCAGTTTTCAGAAAACATTCTGGTGCGTTTTTTTAAACAGCTAACGGCACTGGCCTAAGTTATGAACATTCTCATGACTTCAGTAAGATAGTAGAGTTCGGCAGGAAAGGATTAATGGACATGTTCCAGTGCTTGTTTATTACCTTCAAAAGAGTGGAGAGTGGTTATCTGGGATGTCACAGGAGGGGTGGGAGCGGAATACGAGGAATTCTTTGTGCGTATTACTTTGTTAAGAGCTTTTCCAGAAATTTCAGTTTTCATTTCACGTTGCTGCAGAAAGTGGATTTTTGGAATGGGAGAGGGACCGCATAGTCTCAGAGACTAATTGTGTTTTCAACCAAATCATTCAATGATCAAAGGGCTTAACTCCATGTTAATCACTTTTGACTTCTCGTCTTTTAACACAGTAATTCAGAAAAGTTAGCACACGAGTTGTTAAAATTAATAACTGATCTGGAATTAATTGCCATGGACGGGGAATGTCTAAGTTATGCTTTGTTGTAAGGAAGAAATCTCTGTTAAGATTTGAATTCAATTTTTAAAATTGTTGCCTTGTTGTAGATTCCAAATAATAAGAACATTTCTCTTGATCTGCACACTGCTTGTTTACTTTGACACTAACATAATTGATGACAATACCACTCGTGTTCCAAATTCCAGAGAATGCAGCCCTTTTCTGTTTCACCTCCTTCCACAGGCATGAATTTTAAAGTTCAAATATCTGCACTGCCTCCGTGTCCAAAGCTCCCTCCTTTGGTTTGGTATCGAGACATGCTCACATCACCTCTGATGTGTTCTAGTTAAGGTTCTGTCAAAGGCTGCACGGTGGCACAGTGGTCAGCACTGCTGCCTCACAGCGCCAGAGGCCCGGGTTCAATTCCTGCCTCAGGTGACTGACTGTGTGGTGTTTGCACGCTGTCCATGTGGGTTTTCTCTGGGTGCTCCGGTTTCCTCCCACTGTCCAAAAATGTGCAGGTCAGGTGAATTAGCCATCCTAAATTGTCCGTAGTGTAGGTAAGGGGTAGGGGTATGGGTGGGTTGTGCTTCGGTAGGGTGTTGTGGACTTGTTGGGCCAAAGGGCCTGTTTCCACAGTGTAAATAATCTAATCTAAAAAGAAAAGTGACATATGTCTACTGCCTCCTTGCATTCTGGTTTTCTGAATGTACACGCAGACGCTCCATTTATTTTTCACAATTATCTTCAATCCATATCCATAACATTTTAAGGATTTATATGCCTGTACTTCAAGTTATTTTGGACCGCCAAATCTGTTTTCAGATTTTCCACTGTTCAGAAAGCGCATTGTTTTAAATCTTCTTTGGTCCTAAATAAGTGACCGCCTAGTTGTCAATATTTAACTCAATTTACTAAAGGTTAAGACACTAACTGAATTTGTTAATGTCTCTGTCATTCCATGTTTCCATCTGTACTAAATACAATTTTGCTCTTCACTTTGACATCTGCAAACCTGCATATGTTTTTCCATTCATTTTCCTCATAAGTGAGGTGTCTAATCCAGTCCCAGGATGAGTCCTGACAAACCATGGATGTTCACATCCTGACGGCTTGAATACTTGCCCAGTGTCTCTACTCAGCAATCCAACTCAGCAACTTGCGTTTGGCTCCATGAATTTGAACTTCAACTAACGATGGAAACTTTCAAGTATTTCGAAGTTTATGTAGCTACATGTTTGGACATGTATACAACCAACATTAAAGCCTACTCTTCGAAAGTATTTTGCAATTTATCTCCCTTTGTGATAAAGGGTATAATATGTATTATTATTTGGGAATTTCAGTTTTAACACAGAGGCAGGTGCATTCTTATTGCAGTTCTGTGAAAGATAGCCGTTGGAAACTTATCTGAATTCGTTTCATAGCTACATCATTTCTAAGAAAGCATGTGCTATATTTCAATATCTGGTGGGGATGGAATCGGCATAACAGTAATGTAAGAAGACGATAACACCAGAAGTCCAGGCTAATACTTTGTTGTTTTGTACTTCAGATACACTACAGCAGCTGGGCAGCGTATACGTACAGTTAATTAAACCTGTAATTGAAAGCTAGTCTCTGTAATAGTGGACATGAGACTGTCAGAAATTGTTGCGAGTACCCATCTGTTTCTGTTTCACTAAAATCCTGAACAGAAGAAAATCTGCTATCTTTTGGGGGTCGTGTCTTACAAATGTAGTAGAATTCGTAAAGGGCATGACATGACAGCATGGTGGCTCAGCGGTTAGCACTGATGCCTCACAGCACCAGGAACCCAGGCTCAATTCCTGCCTCCGGCATCTGTTTTTGTGGATTGTTCACGTTCTCCATGAATGTAGGGAAATGGGTCTGGATTGGTTGCTATTCAGAGGATCAGTGTGGACATGTTGGGCTGAAGGGCCTGTTTCCTCACTGTATGGAATCTAGTCTGAAGAAACATGGTACTTAACTCTAAAATTCAACTTATGGCCTATCAAATCAGGTTTCAGTCTGGTATCAAACTTTTCCAGTATAACCATCAAATGGGGTAATGACATCATGATGACAACAGCAATGTACGTGGAAATTAGGTTCAGTCATGGAATGTCTTTGAGACAAAGACACAGAAACCTGTATGTGAAAGATAAAGTTCAGTCGCAATTTATGAAACAGTGTGACATGTATATATCTCCTTTTCTATCCTGATGTTAGAGTGTACTCATTTCCTAATCATTACTGTCTTTCTTGTTTAGGCTCCAGCTTCCTTTTCTTTATTCTTACTTACTTGACTTCTTTCCTTTGTTCCCTTTAAAACCCAGAAGATCGATGCTATTATTCTGATGATCTGCAAACTAACAAGGATTAGTAGACATCGATTTACAGTTTAGGCCAAGACCTGCAGGATGATGTGAAGCAAAACATTATCAATCATAGTGTCGTAGTGGCTACAACTCACTGCCTAGGATGATGATATAAGTGGAAACGTCTGGGCCTATCATGGGTGTGCTGGTGTGAACAATATTTGCCAGTTCATTAATTCAGATTAAAATCTCTTGGTGATTATGCACTTCTGTAGTGCCACTAATTCAAAGTTGAAAATTGACACAAGTGTGGTTAAAAATTCTGTATTTTACCCTTTAGATCAATGAATGTTTCTGATGTAGAATCATAGAGTCATACAGGATGGTCCAACCAATCCATGCATAAAATAATACAAACTAAACTAGTCCCACCAACCTGCTCCTGGCCCATATCCCTCCAAACCTTCTCTGTTCATATCCTTATACAAATGTCTTTTAAATGTTGTAATTATACTCGCAGCCACCACCTCCTAAGTAAGTCAGTTTCACACCAGAATCACCCTCTGTGTAAAAGCAAATTGTCCCCGCAGTTTGTTTAAAATCTCTCTCCTCTCAAATTATAAAGATTCCCTCTCGTCTAGAAGTCCACAATCCTAGGGAAAGATAACAACCATTAAGCGTATTTATGCATCTCAGTATTGCATAAATCTTTATAAGGTCGCCTCTCAAACTTCTATGCTCAAGTCAAAAAGTCCCCGCCTGTCCCGTCTTTCATTATAACTCAAACCCTCTATTCTGGCAACGTCCTAGTAAATCTCTTCTGACGCCTCTCCAGCTTCATAACATCCTTCCGATAAATGGGTTACCAGAACTGGACACCGTAATCCAGAAGAGATTTCACAAATAATCTGTTCAATAATATATTTAGGCAATGTTCTTCAGGGAAGAAACCTGTATTCCTGACCTGGTCTAGCCTATACTGACTCTATACACTCGACAATGTTACTGACTCTTAATTCCACACTGGACAATTAGGGATGGGCAAAGAATATTGGACTAGGTGGTGACGCACATACAGAGAAACAGACACACGCACACACACACTCACACACACACACAAACCTTGTGAATGAAAAATAAAAATGAGAATCCACTGTGCTACCTGAGATATATCTACTTTTTCTATGACCACTATCACCCCCAATGCGTTTGCTAACTATGATACCTGTGATCTCTATCATGCTCAGCCTCTAACCTCCCCGAAATTCCGTTTGGGTGTGAATGCAGCCCAGTCCATCAGGCAAGCTAACTTTCCATTCATTGACGGCATTGACACTTGGTTGCCTTGGAAAAGCAGCCACATTATCAAAGTCCCTCCCTACATCGGTTAGAATCACTTCCAAAATACTCGGTCAAGCAGAAGATACAAAAGCATAAATATACATACCAACAAGTTTGAGGACAGCTTCTTCTCCACTGTCATTCGACTTGTGAATGAACCTCTCAAACTTTCAATTCTAATGCTGATGTTGTATTTTGTGGAGCTTCTTTGCAGCCATAACTTTGTAGTCCTCACTCTGTTCAATCACCCTCTGATCTTTTTATGTTATTACATATCTATATGGCATGCAAAACAAAAAAAGTTTCAGTGTACCTAGATGCATGTAACAATAGCGAATCAAATCATATCAAATTAAACATCTTTTTCAATATTTTCTAGATAATATTGCTTCTCAGTTTTAATGAACATTCATATTAGAAAGGAAACTTTGACTCTATTCTTATATTCACAGATGGTGCCAGATCTGTTGCGTTTCTTCAGCATTTGTTTTGTATTTGGCATAGAATTTCATTTCAAGTCACAGCCAAGAGCCTGATCTATGTGATAAAAAAATCACTTGGTTTCTCCAATGGATGTTGCAGGCTTCAAAACTAGAGAACAGTACAACGCCCTTTGGCACATTGTGACTGCATCGACACATAATACCTTTCTCAAATTAAAACCTTTTACCTCTATGCCGAACATATCCCTCTCCATCCTGCCTATTTATGCATAAGTCAAAATGCATTTTAAACATTGCTATTATATTTACTACTACTATTTCCACTGGCAGAGCATTCCAGGCACCTGCCACCCTCTGTGTAAAGAACTTGCTTTCACATCTTTGCAGTTTCCTTCATTTACCTTAAAACTATGCCTTCTCTTAATTGACAGTTCTCCCCTGAGAGAAAGGGTCCAAATATCCATTCTAGCCACGCCACCCATAATTTTGTAAATATTATGTTACTCAGCCTCTGACTTTCAAGTGAAAACAAACCATTGTGTCCATTATCCACTCAATGCACTCCAAATCCAGCAACATCCTGTATACCTTTAGTGTACCCTCTCCAAAGTCTGGTAGCGTGGCAACCAGAAGTGTCTACAATATTCCAAACGTGACACCATTGGAGCAAGTTGGCAATACAGTAGGGCTCTTGAGTTGGGGCTCCTGTGCTCAGACAGCTTTTCTTTCTTTTTTTCCTGGTTTATTTGTTTTTGTTTGCTTTCTTTTGCTTCCATTCGCGTGGAAGCTTGCTCGTGGAGGCAGCGACAGCAACAGTAGCAGCTGGGGCCCCAGAGCAGGGCCTTGGTGTTCAGCCACAAGGGGATTGGTGTGCTTGGGCAGTCAGCAACGTGAAAGAAACTTGGGGCCTGGAGCAGATCCAGAGTAGGACTCTAGTGGCCTATGGTAAGGCGAGCCCAATGGCAATCTGAGGTGAGACGGCATCACAGAGGAGTAGGGTTTGAAAGATAGAGGGAGATTGAGCTCAATGGAAGAGAGAGAGCGCGATCAAACCTAGCGCTAGGAGAGATTAGGTCCTCGTGGGAAAGCCCAGCATGGAGCTATGCATGCTAAAGAAGGACTATAATTTGGGGCTTATGACTTATTTCCTATCTATTATTTTGCACTGAAAAGAGCAGTAATGTTGAATTTTTAGCCTATTTCATTATTTTTCTATCTGTCTGACAGAAACGTTTGGAAGAGATTATAAACCGGGTAGGTTGCATCTTTGATTATGTTGGCTGCTTTAGTGAGGAGGTGAGAAGGGTCATTGGAAGGGTGGCTTGCATGTTGGATTGGACTGTGTTCAATTTATTTTCGACCTGGATCCAGTAGTTGCCGTACAAAGCCGGGATCCATCCGGAGAAAAATATTTTCTATGTTGCATTTATTTAGAAAAACATTGTGAGGGTGTTGATAGACACGCGGTATTTTCTTCACCTCCTGAGGAATTACAGGTGTTGTTGCACTTTCTTCATTGGATTGTCAACGTGAATGGACAAGGACAGATTATTGATGATCATCACTCCTAGGAATTTTACGATTTCGACCACCCCCCACTCAGCACCATTGATGTAGAAAGGGGTAGTCAGTGCATGTTGAGGGAGAGCTTGCCATCCTTATACCTGGCCACCAAAACTCTAACGTTTTCTACATTCTGTCATTTCGTTGTTTGTGATCTGCATACAATGGTTTTGTTATCAGTAAACCTTTCCATGAAGTTGTGTTGATTTTTTTCCAAACAGTAATGACTGTATAGGAACTTTAGTAAGAATCACAGTTCGCTCCCTAGCGGAGAGCCAGTGTTGACGAGTATACCAGCGAAGATATTTTGACTTACTGTCAAAGTTTGACTTTCTCATGTCCATTTTGATCAAGAAGTGCCTGCAATCCACGCACTGGAACTTCGGAAACTGATGTGAGGTGTCAGAAAATCGTGGGTGTAAGTGGGAATTGATTGGATATGTGTGAAAAGAAAATCGAGTCAAGTTTGGAAGAAATGGTAGGAGCTTGCAGATGGAGTATTTGTGCACGAGTAGTCTTATTTGTGGATTTTATGAATAAGGTAGAATTGGGCGCTGGAAGTTGCGGGTCTGCATGCTTCGAGTGTTGGTGGGTTTGGAGTGTGACGGAAGATCATCAGCAGAAATGACATTAGTCACAGTTGGGGACTCAGTAACTTGGTGTTCAATGGAAGGGTCATGATCTGAGAAGAAATATGACGAGATTCCTAAGACCTGGAGCTTTGACTCTGTAACTCGAGGTCTATTCACAAGACAGTAATAGCACCACCCTGGTCAGTAGGCTTGATCACAAAGGCAGTGTTAAATGCTGTCATTTCAGAGGGAGCTATATTTGAATTGGTATCGTGGGGGCGGGGGTACTTAAGAAATAGTAAGGCGACCAATATCATGTTGGCATTTATCAATGAGGAGGCCAAGTGAAAATTAAAAGCCATTGGGAAGGATCCAGATGAATGGAAAATGTTGGAGGCAGATGGACGGGCTTGTCGATGGGGAAAGACTTCTGTACAAAGAAATGGACACAAAAATGAAGGAGGCAGAAGAAAACTTCAGTGTCATGTTGTGCCGAAAATTCATTGACGTGTGTCGCAGGGAGATAAAAATAAAACTCTTTGCTGACTGAAGAATGCCTAGCATAATTGAATGGAATGGCAGAACGGATAGTAAATAAATGGCTTAAGTTCTGATAGGAGAAGGGTGAGTCAGATGGAAGGTTTCGAGGTTGCGGTTTAATTTAGCTAAGGTATCGCCTAGTTGTTGCATCTTCTGTTCCGCCATGATTTAGATTACTTATTTACAGTGTGGAAACAGGCCCTTCGGCCCAACAATTCGACACTAACCCTCCGAAGAGCAACTCACCCAGACCCATTCCCCTACATTTACCACTTCACCTAACACCACGGGCAATTTAGCATGGCCAATTCACCTTACCTGCGCATTTTTGGACTGTGGGAAGAAACTGGAGCACCTGGAGGGAACCCACGCAGACACCAGGAGAATGTGCAAACTCTACATAGCCAGTTGCCTGAGTCAGGAAGTGAACCTAGGTCTCTGGCGCTGTGAGGAAGCAGTGCAAACGACCGTGCCACCCAATGGTGCATTCATGTTTGAAAGGCAAGGGAAAAGCTTTTTTTTTGTTAGGACTTCGGAAATGCCAGAGGAAGAGGTGGAACTGGTGGTCAAGGCAGCTCTGAGATGACGTAAGGAGGGTCCTGCTGGAGGAACACGTCGATACTGTGCATATGGCAATGTGTGGCACTGAATGTCCATCTTAGAATGCGGTGGAACAGCTGTCTGAACAGTAGCCATGTTCAGCATAGAGATATCTGCTATCCTTGATGTTTTCAAAATACGGAAGCTGAAAATCCAGTTGAAATCCATGAGATGGGAGTCCAATCCCGTGGCAGTCACTGAGGAGGGAGATTTGACTGTGTAAGTGTGTTTTGGCAAATACCTTGTCAAACGACAGGAGGGAAAAGAACTGCCACTGTGAAAAGGGAAAAACAAAGGATTACAACTACAATACTATTAGAGGGAGGAGCTTAACTATTCTGGCAACAGCACCATGGCGCATTCTCATACAGAAGGTCTGTAATCCATTTTCTTTCCATCTCCTCATATCCAAGGTCCTGGACACACCTTCTAGTATTGCAATGATTTTCTTGCTCCTCATTCTGTAGTCGCTGCACACAACGTAGTGTTAGCTACATTTAGTCGTTGAAATTCAGATCGGCATCTGCATTGGAGTACACCTTTGTTCGGTCCACAGAAATTACCCTGAACGTCCTGTTGCATGAACAAGACAGGTAGAGGGTACACTTGGTAGGCCAATGGGAGGAATGAATCCACTTGGTGTCGGGGCAGTGGAAGAGAGGGGTAGGGGCTGGGAAAGGGGTCGGGGGATGGGAAAGGAGTTTATTTGAAACTGGAGAATTCAAGGTTGAGTCCTATGGGCTGTAGGGTACCCAGGAAGAAGATAAGATGCTGTTCCTCCCAAAGGAGCTGTGCATTTGGCAATCAAATAGGCCAGAAATGGTCATGTTAAAAAGGGAGTGGTTTGGGAAATTGAAATGGGTGCTGACTGGGAGGTATGGTCTGCCCTGTGGAACCGGCTGTGATGCTCGATGAACAATTCCCTGATTTCCCCAATGTAGAGAAGAACACATTAGGATCACCTGATGCATAAACTAGGTTGGAAGAGAGGCATCTCTTTCTCACCTGAAAGGACTGTTTGGGGCCCTGGACACAGATGAGGGGGGAAGTGTGCCAGCAGATTTTTCATCTTTTCTGGTTGCAGGGATAAGTAACTGGGGATTGCTGGTAGGTTTGGCGTGAAACAAAGACTGTTGGAGGGACCCGTCCTTGCATTGGTGGTGGGGGATGGGGGGAAGACGTTCTTGGTAGTGGGGTGTATTTTGAGTTGGCAGAAGTGTTTGAGGAAGATGCATTGAACGTTGAGACAGGTGTGGTGGTAGGTGAGGACAAGAAACATTACTTTTTTTGCTTTGGGAAGAGGGTTTAGAGTGGTGGAATAGGGAATGAAGGTGGTCTGGCGGAGGGCTGTCTTGATGACAGAGGGAGGAAAAGCAGATTGTCCAAGATAGTTGCACATCTGGAATGCTTATGATTGGAATGTCTCCTTATCCAAACATGCTGCGGAGGCAGAGGAATTGGGAGAATGGGATTAAGTTGTTGCAGAATACTTTTTGGGAGGAGGTGTAGTCTAGGTAGTTATAGAAGTCTGTAGGTTTGTAGCAAAAGTCCATCTGGAGACTGTCGCCAGAGTTGGAAATGGTGAGTCCATGAAAGGGGAGGGACATGTCCAAGGTGGACCATGTAAATTTGAGAGCTGTTGGGAACTTTTGGGTGAAGTCAATGAACAACCCCAGAGCAGACTGCAGGACGCTGCACTAATATAATTATTGATATATTGGCGGAAGAATTGGGGTACCGTGCCTGTGTAGTTACTGAAGTGGGTCTGTTTGATATAGTCGACCAAAAGGCAGGCATAGTTAGGGCCCATCTGGGTACGCATGGCCACTGCTCTGATTTGGAGGAAATGGGAGGAATTTTAGGAGAAATTATTGAGGGTTTGGACCAGTCTGTTTAGCTGGAGGAAGGTATTGTTGGAGGTGGACTGGATAGGTCTCTTGGAGAAGAAGCAGTGGAGGGCCTGGAGACCGTTCTTGTGGAGTATAGACATGCATCTATCCCTACTTCACTACCTTACTCCCACCTCCCCTTTATCTGCAGCTCTCACAACACCCACCCCCAGTCCAGACGGAGGGTCACGAAGATCCACTTCTGCACCTCCTGCGCTCTTCCAGCCTCCTGCCTGCCTACATTGGATTTCAGCACCTGCGGTTTTTCTTCGTCTCTGATACCGCAACCAGACATTTGACAGCTACTTATGATCTCAAATAACAGCCAGTGATTCCCGAGGCAGATGCCTACCTTTGCATTAGTCTAAACAACTGTTATTCTCTCTCTCTCTCTCTCTCTCTTTTGGGGATTCGTTCTCACCTCTCATTTACCCATACTCTTCCCCAATTTCAGCACAACTACTCACCATTTCTGGGTTCCAGTCAACTCTGGACCCGAGACCTTAACTTTGCTTTCTCTCCATCGATGTTGCATAGCTGTGTAGTTTTCCCAGCAAGTCCCTTTTCGGATAAATAAAAATGTGGGTTTTATGCAAAATTTATTTCTCCTAAGCACTGAGCGAGAGGTAATTCGACCTTGATAAAACAAAACATTTAATTCAATTCTTGAATCTTACGCAGAAAGTTTGTAACCAATCCCTGGAGATCTGATTGAACAGACAGATAGAAATGCATTCCAATACTTGGTAAACAAGAGAAAGCCGGGAAACAAACAGATGTAGACTATTTGTTATTGTATTTTAGCAATTGTTGGCGTAACTGAAACGATCCTTACACAAAGTTCTTATCTGTAACGATTTACGGATGATGCATCACTGTTCCTATTAGTTTCGATAAAGTTTCTCTACGTTGACACGTTTGAAATAGAGGTAAATGTAACCTTTATCAGGAATTTAACAAAAATGCTCCGTATCTTGGCTGCATTTTCAATAGAATAATTTGACGGGCGGTGCAAAATATTTTAAGGTATGAATTGAAGCTGCATATCATATTTGTATTGGTTCTAAGCTTTCATCCTTGTTCCCTGAATTTCTGCCTTAGATCCCCACCTTTCTTCCTACCCATGTCTTGGTGCTTATGTGGACCATGGCTTGAGGCTGCTTCCTCTCCCCCAAAAGGATCCCAAAAACCCTATCAGAGACATCATGAACCTTGGCACCTCGGAGGCAACACAGCAAATGACTCTTGCTCGTTCCCACCAAGCCGCCTATCTGTCCCCCTAACTAGGGAGTCCCCAATGACTAAGGCTGAGCTCCTCTTCCCCCTTCCCCTTTGATCAACAGTGACAGACTCTGCTCCAGAGACCTGTGCCCCATTGCTTATCACTGATAAGTCATCCCCCCCTCCCCAACAATATCCAAACGGTATACTTGTTGTTGCAGAAAACCACCATAGGAGATCACTGCACTGTCTGCCAATTTCCTTTTCTACCACTGATTGTAATCCATCTACCTTCTTCACGTGGCTAAAGAGTAACTACCTCCCTGTAACTCCTCTTGGTGAGGAAGGTGAGGAAGAGGGGGGAAGGGGAGTGGTGAAGAGATACCTAGATTTGCAGTTTCAGGAAAAAAACACAGCCCTTAGATAATTTATTACATTTATTTTGTGATCAGAGGCATTTGCTTGTGATTGTGTTTGGCAGCTCTTGGTATCAGAATTCGTCTTTAGAGGGGCCTGTGCCAATGCCTCTTTTTTCAATATAGTTACTTGGTGCTGCTTTGCAGTATTGCTTCCCACTAATACTTTGGAATAGACTGCATCAGGGATAAGTAAATTGCGTACATGCCGTCAGTCAAGTGAAAAAGCATGAGTGCTGAATGAAAATATACTATTTTCTTCAACAAACACAGGTTCTGTCGCCTACCTGCTGCAGATTGATAATAGCTCTTCTAAACTGAAACTATTGCAGCCAGTTGATAGTTACACAAGTCTACCATCCACTGACTCCATCTATAATTTTGGCTGCCTCATGAAAGCCACCAGCATAATCAAAGACCCGTCTCACCCGATTATACTCTCTTCCACACACTTTTTTCGGGTGGATTACGTAAAAATATTAAATACATTTGCGAACAGATTCAAGAACAGCTTCTTCCACGCTCTCACGGACTTGATAATAGATTCCTCAAATGTTAATGTTGGTCTCTCTCTCTCTTTCTTTCTCGCTGTACCTCCTCTGCAACTGTGTTCTGTATCTACTCTCCTATCTAATGCCCTTTGTTTAGTATGATCTATTTATGTAGCATGCAAACAATTCTTCGCACTGTATGCCGGTATTCCAAAGGCTTTTTTCCAAGAAGCAACAGTTTTGTTTTGATAATGTAAAGCTTTTGTTTTGTTGTAGTCTCATCTACATCAGATGGGCAGTTCTTAAAAGTTTTGCCTTTGTGAAAATGAAAGTGTTTTGTTAAACAATTGCGAGTGCACTCATCAGGACAATTCTGAAGTATATGAGTATGAAGTGGAAGGAGCAGTATTGCTTGAAAAGCAAGATTTTGGATTGTTTCGCAAATGCATTTTGCTGGTTAAAGATTTCAGCATTGAGAATCCTCTAGGTAATGATCACTGTTAGTCCACTGCTAAACTTTATTGCAATTTGCAGATCAATTATTGGTCAAAGCTTTGCCCTATGCAATCGATTGCTTATCATATGCTGAGCTGATTTCAATACGGCATTTTTGTGCATGTGCTGGCGCTGCCTGTAAACAGAATGGAATTTTTATTTCTATATCTAGCAAAAGTGTCTATCACCGTTAGCAGACCTGCCAAGAATTGTTTGCCTGTGTAATGTCATACACACTCGCAGTCTGCATCCCACTTGTAGAATGAAGTTTAATGCTACATACGACGTTGCATCTTTTTTAAAATGTGGGCTGGTTGAGTACACAGTAGTCGGTAGTTTCATTGTTTGGATCAGCTGACTGAATCTATTGTTTGATAATATAAATCAACGTTTGTGTTGCTTGCCTCCATAATGGCAACAAAACTCATTCATTACAATATTAATGTTTTTGCGTGTGAAAAACACTACGCCAAATTCCAGCCTCATTATTGCAGGTAAAAACAAATAACGTATTCCCTTGATAAAAAAAAGTCCGTGGCATCTTACACTGCGCGTGCACAATGAGTTAAACGGGGAACTCTTCAAGACTAGAATTGACTGATTAGGCACAATCAATATGTTAAGAATAGTCCGGCATTGCAATGTTTCAGAAATGTATAACTTTTGAAGAGAATTTGTACTGATTCTACATGGTAGAAAAAATGTAAACGGTTGCGTTTTTGCTGCTCTACTCAGTGATAAACGCACTTTCTCGGAGGAAATTCAGAACGGTAACGTAAAAAACAATTAATTGCTGTTTTTAGGCGCTTGACTGTCCTGATATGAACGGGGGTGATAAACTCATAGGAATATAAATTGTAAAGGGCATTCCGATAATCAAGCCTGCTCTTCCATTCGAAGTAAAAGCTGACAACATATCTTGCCTTCCTAATTTTGTGGTATCCCTCTATCCATCGATGTCATTAAAAATTAAAAAATCTGTCAGTCTCATTGAATTGCTCGTTGAACTAATGTGTAGGTCAGAGGAATCACAAAAATTCACACTTAAAAATTCCTTGTTTTCTCTGGACTAAGTGGCTTGCCTTTTTTTGAGACATTTTGTCGTATTTATCCACATCCCACGGTGAGGAGAACTATCCTATTTGCATCTGTTTTTGCATTCCTTTATGGAAGAGTGTTGATTTTCAATGTAATTTGTTTCAATAGTCTATACATGAGAGAAGACAGTCGCAATGTTCTGAATCTTCTTATCACACAGTTTTAACTAATGAGTAGTCATGCTGCTGCATATTTGCTGCATATTGTGTATAGCAAGTATCTAATTCCCTTGGCCATGGTCTGAAAAACAAGAAGTATGTCAGAGGGCGAGTCTTCTTAATAGCACGTTATTATTTAATAGAAAATTAACAAATACAATGCAATTTCGTTCATTCAATAAGTTGTAGTCCATTAGTCAGATCGAAATCCCGATGAATAAATGGGTGTTTTGAATAATTAAAGCAAGACTCTAAGTTTGACATTCGCTTGCAACATCTTTTAGTTATATTTGTTTTGACGGAAGCCTGAATCGTTGATGTTGTGGAAACCAAGACATTATTTGGTGTTTTCCTAGCAAACACAGAAAAAAAAATGTTGAGTCAGTTGTCACCATATCATCAGAATGTTAAGTAAAAGAAAAATCATAATACGGTGAAATGGCATAGATATGTTCGAAGCTGAAAGTGTAACTAATACAACCCATGGTCATTAATATTTTGAGATTTCATTTTAGGCCAAGACCTTCGAGTTGTTTTGTTAAAGTTTATGGTTCAATCCACACAAATAAACAACGCTTGGGCAGATGAAGATTGTGTTGTAACAGACGTTTTGACAACAACATGTGATTAAAAATGAATGTTGCTCATGGGCAGAATGCTTTCAAATGCAAAAGGCATTTGACAGCATAACCAATTGCGTTAACCATTGCCCCAGTATTAGCCACCCGTGATTACATGAAACCTTTCAAGGTCGCTATCGATGCCAGTGATGTGGGTATTGTTGAGATGCTCCTGCAGAATGATAACAGGGAAATAGAATGACCCATTGGGCATTTTTTACGGGAAGTTGAACGTTCATCAAAATAAATGTCCAATGGTGGGGAAAGAGACTTTGAGCTTTGTGCTGTCATGTCAATACTTCAGTGTTTATATTACCAGCAATGCATCTGAGACAATCGTATACACTGATCGTAAACCCTTGACATTTGTGGAAGCATGTAACAACAAAAATGCCAGTGTTTAGATGGAGCTTGTTGCAGCAGCCATTTAATTTGACAATTCTGCATGTGGCAGGACTCGAAAATATGATAGCCGATGCGTTATCGAATCACCAATGTGGTACAGGAGCATTCGCTGGCGGATGTGCAGTGGACTAAATTTGCATGTGCGTCTGCATGTTTGCACATTTATAGTTCGAATAATGTGTATATGTGCTTAGACGACTAACCAGGTTTTTGATGGGATTTAAAATGAAGATATGTTTGGTTATTGATGGTTGTTTTTTAAGGGGATGAGGTGTCACAAAACCAGTTTATTTTTCTGAAAGATGTTCCTTTTCTCAAGGATACCATGTCCTTGGTGTTTTTCAGAGAGGTTGTAAACCGCTCCCAGTGCTGATTGGGCTGGTTTGGTACAGAGGTAAAAGAGTATTGAGAGGCCTTTTGTTTATATGCAAACAGATGAGACTTTAAGCAAAAGTGGTCATGTTATATACGTGACCTGTATACTGGACTGGAATTGTTAGCTCTGTTTTCTCTGTAAAGTTGCTGCCAGACCTGTTGTAATTTTCTTCCGCCAGCTATTGCTGCTTTTGTTTCTGATTTCTTGTATTCACCGTTTTTATAATTAAAATTCAAAAACTGGATGAACCACTTTTCTACGTCTTACTATATGATTTCAAGAGTTAAACATGTGTCATTGTTTTTCATATTCAGGTAGAAAACGTATTTTTGGAAACAAAAAGACCACAGTTCTATTACACAGTTCCTTAATTTTCAAACTGCACACTGTTGTTCCTTTATCATTCAACATTATTTCAGTTTGTCAAATGTTTTAATGAGAGAATGCAACATTTATCTTGATTGTGACTGAGGATGTTTCAAGCATGAAAGAGAGCTTACGCTGCAAGCAGAAGATCACATGGTGCAGACCAGCTAGACTTGAGTACTGCGAAAAATGAGGCAGCTGATAATCTTAGCTAGTATTCACTATCGTATTGTGGAAATTATTTGTGTTCCTGGTAAGATGTTTATGATCAGTTCTTACTAATTTTTATTAGTGATAAAACATTGCACTGTTCCATTATGTGTTATATCGTTTGCTAATATTGATGAGTTTGATGTGCACAAACACTACATCATCAAATAAATAATAATAATGCTGCATATTGTGGATATGTTCTTCATTCTATAGTTTGGCAGGCAGTGCAATTTTGTGTTGAAGCACGACTTGAAGCAGGATTTAATTTCATTCATGCAGAATTATCTGTTTTCTGAAAGTAATTTCGATGATATTCCAACGTTTGGAATAAAGTTGAGAAACGCTGGAATCATTACAGTCAAACTATGTGGATATAGATTGAGTGTTGATTGAGTATTGTTTTAACATTCAATTTTAATGATTGCACAGAAATGCATCATTGCAGCTGAATCTGTCTTGGACTTCAAATATTTTAAAAGATTAATCTATGCCTGCCGATTGATATGACTATCTCAGTTCGGTTTTGGTTCATTTCAATGTACCCTCGAAAGACCATCCTGTATATTCTTTTGCCACTTCGTTTTGTAAATGTTCTATTCATTCAATGACTAAAAAATGGTTTCTGATGCAAAGCATCGAATTTCTCAGTAATGTCATATTGTTTGTGCAACGAGGGTTTACCACTTAAAATTAACATTTATTTACAAAACACCTTGACTGAATTCTGATACCTAAGTTTTTGTACACAACATCGATCGCAATTATTTTACCATCTCAAAATCATTGAACAAGTGCTTCTGAGAGGATATTAGGAGTTTTGCCTTTCGTTCAATACCTGCTGTGTAGAAGTGAACCCCATTACCGTAGTACTTTTGTTTCTTGAACGACTTATATTCTCAGGTGACCAGACGCAGGTATTTGTCTGCGCTGCATGGATTTCTACATTCTAAGCAACATATATTGTTGAGTTCTTCCTAAATACGCACTGTGCCATACATAATGGATTGGAGCTTTACTTCGAACAGAAATCTCTAACTCTGAAGCAGGTACTAAACAATACTTAGCTAAAATTGATCATTGTGGAAACCAGGATGGATCCTATTTCAACATTACGATTACAAATGTCCTATCACATTCTGTTTTGCACAAGGTAGCTTTAACGTAACGTTCAAACAGAAAAGGAAATGAAGGTAAGGATATGCTCCCTCTGAGCTCCCCCTACCATCCCAACGCCGACATTTTCAGAGAATTCAACGATCTTATCTCTAGTTTATATCTTGGTGACGTTGATCGATTGAATTGAAGATCCATCCTATCATCGTTTGCATCTCTCCAAACATGACCATAAGTTCAGTGGTGCACAGATTTACTCACAAAATTAAGGCAGAAAGTAGTTTTTCTATAATGTACAAAACTGCTTAATTTTATTTTTCTCTTCTTTGCAACTAATGCAGTGACACATCTGATCCAATCTTGTGCACATGGTGAAATTTTCAACTGCATCCCTCAATACCTGTTGGCCATGGCTACATGGATCTTTTTTCCTGTCATTTGATGTAATATCTTCATGTGGTTAATGATTTCTACTTTCCATACTCGATCCTCAAATCTCATCAACTATGTCGTCGTATTATCACCATCAGATTCGCTTTTGTTAAGTATTCAGTGTGGTTAAAAATGACATTCAATGTCGACACATTTATGGCTATTTGCCATTAGATACTACATACAAAATATTAGACGCAAAATGTGTGACTGTGGTAATTTACAGTCGTGTGATATTTGGGGTGGGGGATGTGTTGAAGTTTCTCTTACTTTATATATAAAGCTATTTGTTATACTTTACTGATATGTATGGCATTTTTGTGTTTGGAAACAAATTTAACCTAATTGAGTCTATTTATTTGAATACCACTGTTCAATGTACTAACAACATGCACAATATTTTATCAAATGGAGTGTGATTCAATAGTATAATGTAGAAGAATAATCGGTCAAATGCAGTGAATCAAAGAAAATCAAAGCTTTTATGTTTAGCCAAGACAGGGAATTTTGCATTTTTTAAATACTTTGTATTATTTATGAACAATTTACAGACATACGTTTGGAAGTAAATTTCCATGATTCAATGATATTTCACAAATAATATTAACACGTCCCTCATACTTTGAATGGAAGCTTTAAAACTTTCATCTACACAACTTATCTGCGAACATTTTTGAGGAGATTAGAAATATGGTTAAAATTCTTCTGAATTCCAACCAAAACGCATTTATGCTAGTAAATGATATTACATTAAGTAAGCTGCTTCAATAATAAAAGTGTAAAAAAGTCATTTTAGTTACTGTGTGGGGAAGATTTCAAGAGGTGTATTTTGTCCCGTCGTTTTGTTTTGTTATCATCAAGAAAAGTTGATAAAGAGTGACTAGGCAGTCTGCTCACAGCCAACACAGTTAATAAACTTTGAGTCTTTGGGAATTTTTTAAAATGTTCGAACGATATAGCAGACTGCATAATTGAGACCAAGCCCTCACCGAATGAGGACTTTTGTTTTCAGCCTTCTGCATTTGTTAGTCCTTTGAGGATGGACGTGGACCTTTAATCCCTCTTTTCCATACAGCTGAAAGTTGGCGTTCTCTTCATGCTGTTGGAATTGCATGAGAGACAGTCTATTTTGATGAATTTAACTTTACCAAGATTATGTTTATGAGATGTCATTATTTGAATCGTTGATACATAGTGTTACCACTATAATATAGTTTGGGGATTGGGGATTGAGGATGGAGGTTGGGAGGGGCGGGGATGTGCAGGTGGGTTTAGTTAAGCCTATTCTTTTCTTTTGTTTCAAGTTTGAGTGTATTTTCCTGTCGGAGAAAGTGAGGACTGCAGATGCTGGAGATCAGAGCTGAAAATGTGTTGCTGGCAAAGCACAGTAGGTCAGGCAGCATCCAAGGAACAGGAGAATCGACGTTTCTGGCATAAGCCCTGAAGAAGGTCTTATGCCCGAAACGTTGATTCTCCTGTTCCTTGGATGCTGCCTGACCTGCTGCGCTGTTCCAGCAACACATTTTCAGCTCTGTAATTTCCTGTAGTGTATAAATAACGTGTGTTTTCCTTAAAGTCGACGAGTTTAACATTCGAGTTGGACCTATAAAGCAACGTCTTGCGCTTTCTTTTAAAGTAAGAAAACACTTAAGGATGTAGGACATCTTGTTAATGTATTTTGAGGGAGTTTGATGTGGTTTAAAACAAATTGGTGTCTCTTGTTGGGATGAAAATCTCGGTTTCCAGATTTGAACGAGGATTATTCAACCCAGAGGCAGTAAGTGGTGAATGTTTTTATTTTTAAAAACATATTTCGGGTATTAGAAATAAAAGCTGCAAAAGTTAACAAAAAATGTTTTTTAAGAAATAATATTCCTATGTTACAATCTCCTGGCTGTAAGGATGGGCCCTTCAATCATTCTCCAAGTGTTTCCTGGGGGTAGAAGAAGTTTATTTGAGAGTTTTAGAGAATGTGAGCAACACAAAGCTTTTTTGAAATAGTTGACAATTTTGAGTTCGATTTACATTTGTATGCACTAAAATGAATGGTAACTGCTACAACATCTCGACATTTCTCGTTGCCAGAAATGCCAGTGAAATCCCTGGAAATGTCTAACATTCAATTCTAAATGAGGCAGTTTGAACATTCACCGGATGCTAACCAATTTAAATTACAAGTCAAAGTAACACAAAAACATAAAAAAGAGAATGGCTGTAGCAGAAGATGACAAAACTAAAGGGTGGGTGTAGCAGAAAATAAAGAGAATGCATAATGGTAGTGGAAGAAAAGTAGAACGAGGGATTATTTTTTAAATTTTCGATGTAGGGCTTGAAAATTATTATGGCAGAGGTAGAGGTGAAATATAGAAGTAAAGATGAGGACATTGATGAGCAGCAATTCCATCATAGCGAAAGGGCTAATATGGATCTGTTCAAGTATATCCAAGCTTATCCAAAGTTTGACGGCAAAGATGTAGAATCCCTTTCGATTTATTTTGAGAAACTCGAAATAAAAATGAAATGGATAGTGACCAAGAGTCATTATTGTTTGCTTCGTTTGTTGATTGCGTAATTGTCACGTGTACCAATGTAGAGTTTATGAGCAGTGCGGGAAGTTCACAGCGAGAAAAGATCAAAAAACTTAGTCAAAAATATGCATGATCCAATGTACATGGTGTGCACTAGGCAAGAAAAAGAAAATCAGCAAAGTTAGCATTATTTGAGGCTAGAGAGTCCATTCATAAATCCACTAATGGCCTAGAAGAAGCTGTTCCTGAACCAGCTACTGCACGTGGTACATATTTCAATATCATTATCAGAGGAAGTATCGCTGAGTATTAGGGGTGAAAAATATTGAAATGCATAGTACTAGAAGACTGCAGACAACGTTTAAGAATATAAGAGGGTACTTGGTCAATGTTTCATAGATTTTGAAAGGATCACACAGAGGAATTTTGGTAGGTGGATAATAGCATTGAAAATAAATCAATAATATGTACTGTCTGACACACAATTATTTTGGATGAGTTCAAAACTTCACTACCTGAAATAGTTAGAGTTCATGTGGAAGAGCAGAGAGTTTGGAAGGAAGATTAGCAGCAGAAGTGGCAAATGATTTTGAGTTGGATCATAAATTAAAATTTGCATTCCGACGCCAACTTCCATCTGCGAGGGGTAGAAATTGGGGGATAAAGGTCTCAGGTTGTCGGAAAAGATCTCATTGAAGGCAACAAAAATAGTTTAGCAAATGCTTAGACTTGAACCCACATGATTGGTTTAAGAGTCAGTAGAAAATCAGGCAATTAAGATTTAAGTTAATACCATTCTGGGATTTTACTTGACGCTATGGTAACCAGGTCAAAACGCCACACGTGGAAACAGGAGAAAGAATTAAAAAAAAAGGTAAGATGGATTCAGTTCAACTATGACAGAGAACAATTGAGAAAAAGAAAGAGCAGGTGGAGGGCAAAATGGATATTTTTAATTACAGAAATTCGCTGAATCACATCATAAAGTGAAATAAACGAAAACATATGTATCAAAAACCTTATGCAAAAGAATAGAAATTTATCCCAGAATGCTACTATTTTAAGAATGATGTCAAGACGTGGAAACAGAGACCATTACACATTGAAGTGGATGGAAAATTGGGAGAAGTTCATCAAATTGTATTACCAGTGGGTTATAGAAAGATGTTGCTGCCGGTAACACATTAATCACCAATAGCCGGTAACTTGAAAATAAGGGAAACTCAAGCTAAAATAAATACCATTTTATTCGTCTGGAACTGCAGAAGGAGGTGGTAGAACGTTCCGGGACATGTCATCCGAATCTTGGTAATTAAACATTCTCAGACAATATAAAAACCAATACAATTAATGCCCATTGACACAGTTTATGAACCTTTTACAAGAGTTTTAGTTAATTCTAAAAAAATTAAAAAAACGAGAATCAGTAATTGTTGAGCAGAATATATTTGCCTAATAGATTTCCAGAGGTCAATCCATTACACAACATCACGGCTAAAATGTAATTATTGAAAGCTTAAGAATAAAACAATTCAAATGCACTGCGTACCATCTAGAACTGCAGGGAGCATTAGAAATTTCGCATCAAACTTTAAAGAACGTGTGCAGACTTATGGTGAAGACTATCCAGAGAATCGTGATGAAGTAATTCTGTTTGTATTTTTTTTTTGAAATTAGGGATGCACCTAATCATTCAATTAAGTTCAGTCTATGTAAATTAGCTTTTGGTCAAGAGTCAAGAGGACCACGGAAATTAATTAAGGAAAGTCTGCTGAGTCTGAGTTCAAGACCAAACATTTGGACAATATGTCAAGTTTTAGCGAATAGTTAAGTAGAGTGGTGAGCTCACTCGACAGCATATAAAAAGAAAACATCATGCGTTGAAACGGGTTTTAGGGAAGAGCTGAAGATTTTTTTTCTAGTCGTCATAAGTGTGTTGAGTTACCCACACTAATAGGTCAGACTTTAGAGATAGGATTTATTTTGGTCATATGAAATTGAAAGAAATTTGAGTGATAGACAGAAATAAGTCTCACAGATTGTGCCATGTGGATATGCTCATGTGGATATGTTTTTATAGGGCAAGAAAATAAAAGGAATATATGTTACTGGTTACCACACAGAATGAATAAAAAAGATTTCTGGTGATTATGAATTGGACATTCCTCAGAATAACTTGAACAATATGGAATTTCTTAAATATAGGGGTAATTTATTGAGTTGAATTCCAGACATTAAACGATTTTACAATCACATGAGAGGATATGTAAGAATAAGATGTGTAATCCAAATCAATTAGAAAGGATGTAGAAACAGAAAGTGCTATTTCCACTAAGCTTTGGCCTTATAGACTTAACAGTCTAAATTTGGTACAATTTTGAAAAATAGATGGAACGCATGCTCGATTACAATATGATTGGAGAGCTGCTGCGGGTGGAGATGACCAATAACAGTGTTGCAAAAATCAGATGATGCCCAACGAACATTTGTTTATTATCACAAAGTCAATTCACAAAAAAAAAATTGATTCAGACCGTATTCTAGGTTTGGAATTGAGAAGGTGGGACAGAATGAAGGAACTTTCTCTCAGTTAAAAACAAAAACCTCTATTAAAAAAAAAGAATAGCCGTGTTGACCAAACATGAATAGAATTTTTGCCCCATTCTGACATTCTTGCAATAATTGGAATTCCTGATAAGTGATAAGCGATTATAAGCAGCAAATATTGCAACTTTTTTTTTAAAAAATAGCTTCACAGTTCCTTCTGTCAGTGAAATGTCTCATTTCTTTCATTGGGATTGATGTGGGACAATCAGTATGATCAACAACCTAAATAAGCTTGTTTTGTTGTATTATTCTCAAGCATTCTTGTTACTGGCGGATGAATTTCAATGGAAGCATAGCTCGTTCCGACATTAGAATATTATCCAAAATACGTTTGTTATACCGGGAGATTTTCCTTTGCAAAAACAAAATGCAACTTATGTTTGATTTGTGGATAAAGATTCTGCATGTTTCATGCACTCTTTTAGTAAGCATGCAACTGCAAACAGCGACAAAAAAGTAATATTCAACACAAGGATTATTCTAATTTAACAGTTAACATTGGTACAAAAATATGTTCCACTCTCTAAAGATGCAGCTGGACCTGCATTGCTTGCTTCAAAGTCTGGATCACTGATATGTTTCACTTTCAGGACAAAAAAATAACATTGACTCCTGCGTCTCTTGGTTGCTTCGAATGCAATGACGACTTTGCTTCAGATAACTCTTCCAGCTTGCAGTTCTATATCCTGATTGCTGTCTGAGTGACAGAGCTTCAGTTGCAAATCTACCGAACTTATTAATGGCACACTGACAATTAAGTTACTTCGACATTTCGCCCACTAAGCATAATTGTATATATTCTCATACTTCTACATAACAGGTAATTCCATTAAATTCTTCTGTATCATAAAAACTGCGATTTTTCCCTTTGAGCTTCACTCAGTGTTTATTAATTTCATAAATGATCTGCTTGTCATCCTAACTACATATTGTTGACTGCACCAGGCATGTGTTAACTCCCTTAGCTATGAAATATCTATTGCATCCATCATTTACGAAGTTACACACGCAGCCTTCATTTCCTCTGGGAAAAAAAAACATGCACAGTGGACAGTCAACGGAGAAAGGAATCTTAGGTCTTCAAAAGATCTTATTATTCTCGAACTTTAAATCATAGTTTTAACTTCTTCGACAAGGACTCCCGCCTACTCTTGGACGACCCCTTCTCCCGCCTCCAACACACCCCATCCACCTGAACACCCCACACTGGCCACTTACCCGCCCTCGATCTCTTCATAGCCAACTGCTGCTGCGACATTGACCACCTCAACCTGTCCGCCCCTGTCACCCACTCCAAACTCTCACCCTCACAACCTGTAACCCTCCACTTCCTGTGCTTCAACCCCAACCTCACCATCAAACCAGCAGACAAGGGAGGCGCGGTGGTAGTTTTGCGCGTTGATCTTTATATTGCTGATGCTAAACGCCAGCTCACGGACAACTCCTCCTACTGCCCCCTTGATCGTGATCCCACCTCCCACCACCAAACCATCATCTCCCAGACTATCCATAACCTCATCACCTCAGGGGATCTCCCATACACCGCCTCCAACTTCATAGTCCCACAACCCCACACCGCCCGTTAATACCTCCTGCCCAAAATCTACAAACCTGACTGCCCCAGCCGACACATTGTCTCAACCTGCTCCTGCCCCACCGAACTTATTTCTGCATACCTTGACACGGTCCTGTCCCCCTTAGTCCAAGAACTCCTCACCTACATTCGGGACACCACCAAGCTCTCCACCTCCTCCATGATTTTCACTTCCCCGGTCCCCAATGCCATATCTTCACCATGGACACCCAGTCCCTATACATCTCCATCCCCCAGCACGAAGGCCTCAAAGCCCTCCACTTCTTCCTTTCCTGCCGAACCAACCAGTACCCTGCCACTGACACCCTCCTTCGACTGACTGAACTGGTCCTCACTCTGAACAATTTCTCTTTCCAATCCTCCCACTTCCTCCAAACCAAAGGAGTAGTCATGGGCACCTACGTGTGCCCCAGCTATGTCTGCCTCTTCGTTGGATATGTGGAACAGTCCACCTTCCGCCGCTATCCTGGCACCACCCCACACCTTTTCCTCCACTACATCAATGACTGTATCGCCTCTACCTCGTGCTCCCATGAGGAGGTTGAACAGTTCATCCACTTTACTAACACCTTCCACCCCGACCTCAAATTTACCTGGACCGTCTCAGACTCCTCCCTCCCATTCATAGACCTCTCCATTTCTATCTTGGACGATCGACTCAACACGGACGTTTACTATAAACCGACTGACTCCCACAGCTACCTAGATTGCGCCTCCTCCCAACCTGGCCCCTGTAAAAATGCCATCCCATATTCCCAATTCCTTCACCTTCGCCGCATCTGTTCCCAGGAGGACCAATTCCAAAAACTGAACAACCCAGATGTCCTGCTTCTTCAAAGACCGCAATTTCCCCCCAGACGTGGTTGATTATGGTCTCCACCACATCTCCTCCACCTCCCGCTCCTCCGCTCTTGAGCCCCGCCCCTCCAATCACCACCAGGACAGATCCCCACTGGTCCTCACCTACCACCCCACCAACCTCCAGATACATCGTATCATCCTTTGTCATTTCTGCCACCTCCAAACAGACCCCACCACTAAGGATGTATTTCCCTCCCCACCCCTATCAGTAGTCCAGAAAGACCACTCCCTTCACGACTCCCTCGTCAGATCCACAACCCCCACCAACCCAACGACCACTCCTGGCACCTTCCCCACAACCGCAAGAAATGCAAAGCTTGCGCCCACACCTCCCCCCTCACTTCCCTCCAAGGCCCCAAGGGATCCTTCTATATCCATCACAAATTCACCTGCACCTTCACACGCATCATTTACTGCATCCGCTGCACCCGGTGTGGCCTCCAATACATTGGGGAGACAGGCCGCCTACTTGCAGAAAGTTTCAGAGAACACCTCTGGGACACCCGCACCAACCAACCCAACCGCCCTGTGGCTGAACACTTTAACTCGCCCTCCCACTCCGCCAAGGACATGCAGGTCCTTGGCCTCCTCCATCGCCAGACCATGGCAACACAACGACTAGAAGAAGAGCACCTCATCTTCCACCTAGGAACACTCCAACCACAAGAGATAAATGCAGATTTCTCCAGCTTTCTTATTTCTCTCCCCCCACCTTTTCTCATCCCAACCCTTGGACTCAGCACCACCTTCTTGACCTGCAATCTTCTTCCCGACCACTCCACCCCCAACCCCTCTCCGGCTTATCACCTTCACCTTAACCTCCTTCCACCTATTGTATTCCCAACGCCCCTCCCCCAAGTCCCTCCTCCCTATCTTTTATCTTAGCCTGCTTGGCACACCCTCCTCATTCCTGAAGAAGGGCTTATGCCCGGAACGTCGATTCTCCTGTTTCTTGGATGCTGCCTGACCTGCTGCGCTTTTCCAGCAACACATTGTTAAGCTCTGATCTCTAGTATCTGCAGTCCTCACTTTCTCCTCGTCCGTTTTTAATTTCATGGAAAGTTTCATTAATTTTTCACTTTCATGTGCTATTTATTGCTATGCAATTTTTAGATACGAACTATGAGATAAGAAGATTGATGTCTTATAGTCCGTTTCAGGTCACTGATGCATCTCACACTTCTACTTCTACCTTTTGTTGCTTTAGATCTTTAATGCATTTTTTTCATAACCATGTTGCCTCTCTTGCTGAGTGCTCAGATCGCATACCATTGGAAACTCATATCAAGCTAACTTCACTCATCGCATATATTGCCAGTTACAAAATAAATTTCCATATCATTTATGTATTTTTAAAGTCATGCGGTAAATTTGCCTTCTTCCAAATATTATTTTGAAAGACAGTATCCTGATTTGATTGAGTGCTTGATTAACTCGCATTTGCAAACGACTTATTGATGTACTCAGTGATATCAACGGGTTAAACTTGTTTTACCTTTCCTTCCAAAAAGAACACAAGAGCTATTTAAGAGACTCACACAATATGGCAATATCTGCACAAAACAAAAAAAGGTTAATTTTTCAAGTCCAATTTGACACATGTTTATAGAATCATCAGATCAACTTGGACTCACATATTATCTTTTTCCTGTGGAGACCCATCATCTCTTTCAATTTGGCTGTGATCTGGAAAGACAGCTGTACAACTGCTTGATTATATTTTTAAAAGTCTTAAAACTATGCAAGAACAAAAAACAAACTGGAAAAGCTGAATAAATTCAATATGCCTTACAGCATCAGTGGAAAGAAAACAGAGTGAACGTTTGAGGATTAACGCCACTTCTTCAGAACTGATTGCAGTTACGACAAGTTTGGGGGACGGAATGGAGGGAAATGAGTAAATGACAAGTTTGAGATGAAACCCGTGGGAAAGAATAACAGCTGCACATGGTAAAGAATAGGTGATTCTGAACAAGGGAGAAAGAAAAAAAAATGCTAATGGTGTCATTAATCTACGAAAATTGGTGTGTTGTGGTTAAATCCGCTTATGTGATGACATGGCCTGGTGTGTGGGTTTGTGTACCAATATGTCAAGATGCTGGTGTTGGACTGAAGTGGACAAAGACAGAAGTCACATGACACCAGGTTAAAGTGTAGTCCAACACGTTTATTTAAAACAGTATTTTCACATGACTGCTCCTTCACAATTTCACCTGACAAATAAGCATCTCTCTAAAAGCTTATGATTTTAAATAAACTTGTTGGATTTTAGGCTGATGATGTGTGACCTCTGAAGTGTGGGTGTAGGTAATGAACGTAGAAGGCAGTGCCCTGGCCTGAAATTTATTAAAGTCTATAATGAGTCGTGAAGGCGGCTGGGACTCTCAGTGAAAATTACGATATTGTTCATCAACCTTTCACTGAGCCTCTCTGAAACGTTGGAGGAAGACTGAGAGAAACAAAAAAAAAGGGCCTGTGAACATGGTGTACGTCGAAATGCCAAGCAATTGGATATTCTGAGTCACTTGTTTTTCAGTTAGAATGTAGGTGTTCTGCAAAGCAATCAGCCAGCGTTTGTTCCATTTTCGAATACTGTATAGAGGAGACCATCTTAACTTAGATTGCCTAATTGGATTTCTGTTTTTAAAAACAGAACAAAACCAACACTAACATCAAAATACATTTTCAGGAGAAATAAGTGATTTGGAAGAAAATGCGCCTGACTATTTAGTAAGTTTGTGGACGATGCAAAGATTTGTTTGAGGAGCAGATAGTGAGGAGAATTGTAATAGGATACAGGAGAAGACAGATCAGTTGGAGGTATGGATAAACAAATGTCAGATTGAGTTTAACCTGGACAAATGACGGGTCATGCATTTTGGATGCAGAAGTACAATTGGAAATTATAGACTGAATGGCAGTTTCCTTCATGCATTAATATGCAGAGGGATCTGGATGTGCAGATTCATAGATCACAAAAGGCGGATGAGCAATAAGAAAAGAGAGCAAAAAGGGGCCTGGAGCATGCTTGCATTCATTGTAGGCGGCATTGAGTATAAGGGTAGATAAAGTTTACTGCAGTTTTTCTTTAGGCAACAATTAGATACATGAGCATAGTTCTGGTTACCACACGACAAGAAGGATTTGAAGCTTTGAGAGATGGTAGAGAAAAAAATTACCAGGGTTGGAGAAGTTCAGCTGTGAATAAAGATTGATAGGCTGGGTTTATTTTCACTGGAATGCATGAGGTTGAGGGGTGACCTGATTGAAGCCTATAAGAGTTTGAATGGCCTGGATAGAGTGGAAAGCATAAGACTTTTTTTCACCAAGTGTGAGGGTCAATTACTAGGGGACATAGGCTCAAAGTTTATTTAAAAGAGATGAGCACGGCATGTTTTTCATACAAAGGGTGGTGAGTGCCTGGAATGCGCTGCTAGAGAATATGGTGGAAGAAAACACGGCAGCATTCAAGAAGAACCTTGACAAACGCATGAATAGGAATAGAGTAGAGGAAAACGGATTCTGTAAGTTAAGATAGTTTTACTATGGAAAAGCAAAACCTGTCGGCATAGGCTTGGAGGGCCAAATGGCCTGTTTTTGTTCTGTATTGTTCTTTTGTTTTGTTCTAGATGGCGACACGGCATATCCAAGACTAAATATAACAGACAACAGGAAGGCACAATTGATGCACGGAATAGTTGAGTTCAGTTCCATACACGAAATGATTTAATATAAACCGGGAAGGTGAATGACATAATGGTTGAGACCAAATTTGAATTTAAAAAGCCTCTCAAACTGACATCAATCGTAAAACAGGAGAATGCATGCATCGTGCAAAGACATGTAAGAGAGAGGCAAATAACTTACACTGATATTGCAGGCATGCATTTGAGTGTAGCTGTAACGCATATGGCAACAACATTGAAATCCATTTGTGTTATAGCTTTAAAGACGTTGTATTTCCTGTCTAAACCTATTGCCTTCATCCACTCAGAATTTATTTCGTTGCTCAAGGAATCGACCACTAAATTAGTCCACTCCATTGTTTCCTAATCAGTGTATATTAGTTGTATTGTGAAAATGCATGCCCAAACGATGTCACAAATAACACAGAAATATTTCAAGAACATAATGTGTAAACTTCGCACGTTGAATTACTTTCTTACTAGACTAGTAGCAAACAGGGGAAGATGTGGAAGCTTGTAAGTGTACAGCTCCAGCAGTAATTTTTTTATTTTGTTTTCAAATGAAATCATTAAATATCTAATACGAATCGACCTTATGCTATAAGAGATTCACAGAAGATAAACACAATAAAAACACATTTTTAGGAGAGTTTGTTGGTCCCGTTTTGGAGAGAAAACTGGAGAACGAACTCCATTCATATACTACAAGAGGGATATGATCAATCACCATGACAGAAGCTTGTAGCTCAGTTTCAATTCTAGATACGTGTGCTGAATTAAGTCTCAACATTTTCTAACCCTACCATTTTCAGTTAGGAAATGCATCCTTTATTTTCAGATGACTATTGTCATCCTGATACCAACTACATTTCATTTTCGTACAGAGATCAGACTGATTCCTCGCTCTGCCACATTTCATTGCATTTTGTTGAAATCAAACATCTCAGAAGATTTCAGAAAAAAGCAAGTGAGATACTTCTGGAAAAACCCAACACGTCAGGCAGCGTCTGTGGAGAGAAACCAGAATTAATTTTTGGATTCGAGTGATGCTTTTTCAACACTCAGCGGATCTTTTATAAAACTTTCGGGTTTTATTTTTGATTTTCAGAATCATCAGGTCTATTCTTAAATGTCTGAATATTTCTTTGAGCTCCAATCTTGAGTGTAGCTGTAACACATATGGCAACAACATTGAAATCCATTTGTGTTATAGCTTTAAAGACGTTGTACTTTAGGTCTACTTATGAAAGGTCTATGATGACAAGTACACCGACCACTTGGTATCATTGTATCCCACAAACTCTCCAACACTCTTAAACAGCGACTAATGAACCTAGAGGATCCAATAGATACCACCATCAAAAATAATGTATTTTACAAGGCACCATGCAAGACCTGTAAAAGAAAAACACTAAATCGGACAAACTAGCAGGGAAATTTTGCCACGAGGATGCATATGAAAACTGGCTGGCCGTCAAGACATGACTGACTATCACTAGTTTCTATACATACAGACAAATAAGGACACCACTTTGATTGGGACAACACACATATCTTAGGACAGGCTAAACAAAGACATGCACGGGAATTCTTAGAGGCACAGCATTCTAACTAGCACTCCATCAATAAACACATCAGTTTAGTCCCTCTCTTCCTTCCCTTGAAAAACAAAAGAACCAGGAAAAATCATCACCTTCCCTAAGGTATCAAGATCTGTAAATAGCGGGCCGGGACATTCCACCAAGGCTTCATCTGAGAATCTCACTGATGATGCTACCAAGCATGGTGACAAAACGCCTAAGCAAACAAATGTTCAAGCTCAGTGAGCTAACATTCATTCCTATCATCAACCTGAGCTACAAATATTCTCAAAATTCGCCAAATATTTGTCTCTAATTGGCCTAAATTTCAAATTTTATTAACGCAATGCTTCAGCAGAAATGATGCATATGATCACCTTAACAAAGAGATTCGTCCAAATTTTATCAGTCACTAGATAAGAAACCGTTGTTTAGGCTTAAACAGAAAAGTCTGGATCGTAGCTGTTCGAAAGCAGACTTTCTTCGAAACTTAATAAAAAGCTCCACAATTTTGCTTTTAAAAACTGCTTATCTGGCCAATTTAGAAATTATTCTAGTACTTGAGAGGCAGCGACTAATTTAATTCAGGTTACAGTCTTTATTCAAATAACTGAAGTCAATGCTATTCTCCTGGCTCGGTTTCCATCCTCTCTTGAGGTTTCTTCCCTGTGTACTTAAGACCTACTTTGAAGAGCTGTTAATCTGTACATGCAACATAAGCAGGGAACTCAGTCCCATTCGAACATGAAACAGTCCGTCATCCAACAGATAGAAAATATTTACTATCCTATCCTTGTACTAGTCGGTGTTCCTGGTAAGCTGAGCATTGTATCTCATCTTCTGTACCTGAAGATGGCTTCTTTTGTTATAACATGCGCTGTTTGTTTGGTTTTCTTTAAAGAATCATTTAATACTTTCCATTTAATGCAAATGGACACAGCTCTGTATCTTTTGGCTAGCCAAGTATTATTCTACGTTCAACATTTATTTTGCAGTCTAGTGCTGACTGAATTTCCTCCTAGTGTATCAAAGCTGTTCATTTCCAGAATCCACGTAATGCTATTTGGGGGGCGGGGTGGGAGGGTAATAGAGTATTTCATGTCGATTCTTAGTATATGTGGACTAAAAAGCGTGTAACATTTTGAATAGCGTAGTGGAATTAAGAACATTAATCTCCGAGAGTCTGAAACCTTGCTTAACCTGCCGAATGTTTGCACATTTATTTAAGTTAATGATGTTCGAGGCCAGAAAGTCGCATTTGGTTTCACCAGTTCTGTTGCTGTCTGTCTCGTTCTTACCCATCATCCCTGAAATTGTGTTTCTTCTTCATCTAAAAATGCATCAGATGAAGACATAAGTCTGTCCGTCCATGTTGTTTAGACATTGTTTTCGAAGAAAGTGCCAAAGAATTAAGGAATTTGCAGCGTTTCCAGCATTGACGTGCATCATACAAATTTATGTGATTTAGTTTCATTTTATTTTTGTAGCCTTTTTTTGAAATTACATTTCCGATTTGCTGCAACTGAAATTGTAACGCCTGTTCTTATGTTCACTTTGGTTTTTTGAATTGACGACATTGTGGAGCAGACCAAAGTCCCTCTATATAAAGAAGATAACCGAGACCGACATTTGTTCTTACTTTAAATACAATTGCCCAGAGTTGCGTTCCAAATGCAATTTAATTGGTCAAAATGCAAGTCTTGAATCAAAACGCACTTTCTTAATGCAGTATAGTTAAAACACAACAAATGAAAGATGATATCCAATATAATTTAACTCTATTTGAATCCTTGCACAATAATCGAAAATTTATCAACCAAACTGCACCTGTTCCAATGTAATCAAGATTAGAGTGGTGCTGGGAAAGTACTGCAGGTCAGGCAGCATCCGAGGAGCAGGAAAATCGACTGTTCATGCAAACGCCCTTTATCAGAAATGATGAAGGGCTGTTGCCCAAAACGTCAATTTTCCTGCTCCTCGGATGCTGCCTGACCTGCTGTGCTTTTCCAGCACCACTTTAACCTTGACTTTAATCTCCAGCATCTGCAGTACCTACTGCCTGACTGTTCCAATGTAGTAATGTACAAGAAACATATTATTGACGAAGGCAATTTCAATCATACAGGTAGTCTCGCACTCCAGATCAGGTGGAAATGACGTCGAGGAAAAGATTACTTACAGTGTGGAAACCGGCCCTTCGGCCCAACAACTCCACAGCGACATGTCACCCACCCAGACCCATTCCCCTACATTTACCACTACTGGCAATTTAGCATGGCCAATTTACCTAGCCTGCACATTTTTGGACTGAAGGAGGACTCCCACACAGACACGAGGAGAAAGTGCAAACTCCACAGAGAGTCTCCTGAGGCGGGAATTGAAACCGGGTCATCTGGCACTGTGAGCCAGCAGGGCTAACCACTGTGCTACTGTGCCGACCACAAAGTCATGAGAGTAGTTGGGAGAGATGTACTAGAACTTCCACCCCAGTTCGTGATTGCAGCAACTATGACTCAAAAACAAAATTAAAATTATAGTGCAGGTTCTGTTGGAGCACGCACTCACGTCCTCACCCTTATTCCAACTTAAAAAAAAACAAAAAGTCTTGCAAGTTGTTTACTTTATGTGATTCAAATAGATATTCGCCCCTGTCTTAAAACAATTCTTTATTAAAATAAGGACAAAATGCACCTGATAGCATCGTCATTCTTCCTCCCATAAGAAATGCGCATGACTTCATTACTAAAAATAGTTACACTTAGGTAAATAGTACACTACAATACTTAACAAATTAAATGACAATTAGTGTCTAAATATTTAATGCTACCATCCATTTCAGTCAGTTTCCCCCAAAGTCAAAAGCCTTGAACTTCCTTCATCATAGTTGCAAGATGTCAGCAATTGCATTCTCCCATCCTGCCATGTGCAAAACTTGCAAATTAAATGAGTTGAATGATGACTTCTATCTGGAAGTTTTGCGTTTTGTTTTACAAAAAATGCTTTCAGGGGTTATGATCAGCATCGACAATTGTCTGAGATACAGAACAACTAATAAAAAAATATTGAAATGTTGCGAAAGCAACACAAACTCAACATTTCCTTCTCAATCGTGGAATATTATTGCTGATGATTATTTAATTTTCTGGAAAAAAATACATATCTGCAGGTCTTTCTGCCTTCTCATCTCGTTTTAAATTTAGTGGGTGCATTTTTCACATAAATCTCGTGACTTTAAACTGGTAGAGTACATTCGGTGTCGCAAAAGCTAAAATATAGACTGTTGCTTTCGATTAATGGTACCTGCAAATATTCTTTGAGTAAGTCCCACTTAAAAATGTAATTTCCTTGTCCTACATTCGCAATACAGTCTGCCAATGATAAGTAGGATATAAATGATATCCTACTTATAAATATATAAATGATATAAATGATATGCTCGACTTTTGAGTGCATTATGTTTGAGCATATATTCAATTACCTTTTGAATCTGAGCCATATTCGGAGGGTTAGATCCAGAAGCATGTTGCTTCACTGAGACGGCATATCCTATATCTTCATCATGCGTAATTACATTAGTAATTTTCAGTTATTTTCTGAAATACCTCCCCATGTGATTTTGATAACTTTTTTCAGATTATATCCATTCTTCTCCGCAAAGTAATGTAACAATTCCTTCCAATGTTTCAGAAATTCCTCATTGTCAAATTTAATTTCAGGAATGCCCAAATAAGGGTCATCTGAACTTGGTTCTTCCTCTGTGTTGCAACCAATTAGACATTCTCATTTTCTTTCTGAACTATCAAAATAGATTTGAGTATATTTACATGAATACCTTGTCAATTTTTTTATGTGACTTTCTAATCAAGTAATTCACCTCAGGTAATTTCCTTTCGATTTGACAAAACCCCCTAAAACTAGCCTTTAAAGATTCACAACTAGTGGAAGTAACACAACATTTTATCTCCAATGCAAAAATTGCGACTTTTTTGTTTTGTTATCTGCTTACTGCATCATGAATGCGGTGATACTTTCAAATGCTGTCCAGCCAACCAATCCTAACAACCTTAACTTGCCCTAAGCTACGAAACGTTGTCTGATTCTATGATCTTTGAACTTTGGTTCACCAATTTCTCCTTAATTTATTTCAGTAGTCCTCTCATCTCATGCCCAAAGACTAATTTAATTGGGCTGAATTTAGTTGCTTAGTTGGGTGCATCACTCTATACAAGAAGGATTAATGTTGCTACTTTATTCTAATCCTCTGCATAATCTTGACTATACACGACCAACTTGATATTTAAAATTTGATACCAGCTTTCTCTCTTTTCCTGCGATTCTGGTGGTAAACGATATGTTTAAATTCTTGTATTGCTAAGCTATCAATAACTTCCTCGATTAGTTTTAGCGTGAAATTTGACCTTTGTTCAGATTCATCTTTGAATGCAGTCTATTTATCGCAATAAAATTAAATAGCTCTTCTATAATCCTTTGGTCAAGATACTGCGTCATGGAAGGGAATCTGAAAATCTAGTGTACACGTCAATTATGGTCAGAAACACTTTCAATTTAGGTAGGGGTCCTCCGCAATCAAGTAAGACCCTTCAAAATGGTTCCTCAAATGCGTGAATGGGTATTAAGGGTGCAGTTATAAGCACCGACTGAGGTTTTCCAATTACTTGGTACCCATGACATGTCTGGAAAAAAAACTCAACGACATCCCAATAAAAAAGCTTTAATAATTTGGCTTGACTGTCCTTACTCCCAAAATGTCGACCTACTAGTAACTCGTATTGTCTACAGCGCCTTCTTTCTTCATCCCATGAGTAATAAAATATGATGAACCTCAGCCCATTTCACATTGGACTTAATACATGAGGGGTTGCATTTCTCCATCAAGACGTCAGTTTTAAGATAGGGACATTCTGGGAAACATTTAGATTCTTTGTAAGTTCTTTTTACAATAAAAACTATAAGAATTATAGTTTTTCATCTTTCCATCTAATTTAGTCATTTTCTCTGAACAAAAAATCCACTTCATTCTCGACCTGTTCTTGTTTTCTTTTAGTCACTTGAACAAACATAGTTCCTGATAAACGAACTCCAACTTCCTTATTATTTATTATTTAATTACTCATCCTATTTCCATATGTTGTTTTGTGACCCTGTTACGACACAGTAAGGGAAAGTTCCACGATATCTTCATGAAACACCTCAAATGCCTGTTTTTCCACTGGCATTTTAACACTTCAACTATAGTTGGCATTTCAACTATAGTTCATCTGTGATCGATCTCTATCATTACCAAGGATGAACTGCAACCTTCAACTGAGAATTTATCTAGTATTCCTGCTACTACTTCACTAGTTTTCTCGCATCTCTCCAACCTCACTATATTTAATGCAATATTGCACTTTTCTCCATAAAAGTGATAAATTACAATCTTTTCTGGCAATACTCTTTTTAACTTGCATAACTTCTCCGCTCTAATTATGAACAATTACCTTGCTCACGTATTCGTTAAAATCTAAGCTTTTTTAACTGCTCATCCTGTTATATATGAGTGAACATTACACATGCAAGTAAATTATGTTAAAAGAGCTGGTTCTTCCTCCTGAACAAGCCCCTGATTAGATTGTACATTCTTGAGCAGCTTTTTGTCTTCCACTTTGCTTTCCTTCACCAATTCAAAAGGACCTGTTTTTTTTAAAAAATGAACATTGTGACTTTGTGTGGCTCAATTTTATGCAGTAAAATCAACTGAATGTCCTTTCTTCTATTATCCTTTACTTTTCATCACGTGGTAAGTTATCTTTAGTACTTTCAATGAGATTTCCTTTTCCCTTACATTATGGAATTCCTGTTTTGCCAACTTCAATAATCTCAGATTGAAATTGACGTTTGAAACCAAACTTTATGAACCAATTCAGAATCATCGGCCATGTCCATTGCGTGCCTTGTGATCTTAAATCTTTGCTCTTCCATGTGGGTTCTCATTGTTTCAGGAAGTAAAGGTTTGTATTTCAATAAAATAATTGTATCTCTAAGATCGTTGTATGTTTGATCTGTTTCGAATGCCCTTATCCACCTATCAATATCACTTTGTTTTATCCCATCAAACTCTACAAAGGTTTGACCATGTTCCTTCCAGGATTTCTAAAGTGGTTCTCTGTAGGTTTTGCACACGAGCTCATATGCACAGACGTTTTTGTTCACCCACCAAACCTCCTTTGATAGTGATGCAAATACCTTACTAGTTTGACAAACCAACTTTGCTTGGATAATCAATATCTCCATTGTTACCATTAACTTCATCTTTTTTAGCCACTTTCCCAAATGAAACAAAATAAATAACGGTTCTACGTCCTTCTCCACGATCCTAGGTACCGCTTGAACAAAGTAAAACACATCCCCACCAGACTACCATGGATTGCTCTCCATTACGATCCTCATCACGACACTAATGTTTCAGCTCTACCTCCGCCATTTTAAGCCTACTTTCACTTTTCAGTTCCAACCTCTGAAGTTGAAAGGCTCTCTTCAATTATTTTCTTATTTCTCTCTTTGTTTGCCGTCTTTCGTTCTTTCTTCTCTCTCTTTCTGCATTTCAGTTTCATTTTCCTCTGCTTATAATCGCATTTCAAAAAAATTCCTTTCCTTCTCATTCCCAAGTCATTCCCAACGATTCTAATTGGACGCCAGGCAATTGTAATTGTTGTCAGATTCTGACAATATTTTGTAATGTTTCACAGACAAGGACAAACCCAACTCCAGTTGGATTGCCATTCCCAAAAGCTTTGCCTTACTCACTTTCTGCAAAGCTCCCAAAATGATTTCTTCCAACTCATTAAATTCTTAATGAATGAAGAGTTATTTCTACGGAAGAGACACTCTTCAGGAACCAATCGACTGCAACATCCAAAATAAGAAGAAAAAACAAAATCACCATTTATTGTCTTTGTGCCCAACAAACCGAAACCCATTCTAGAATTAGACATTTTGGTCCTGAAAAGAGTCCTAAATTTGTTGTGGGCCAGACAAACCCACCACCACCCCCTCCCCCCCAAGTATAATAATAAGTGAGCTTATACAGTATTTTTTGCTTATTAATTTGAAGTCAACTGGCAGGCACTGCGTTCCAGATGCAATACAATTAGTCAAACGATCAATCTTGAAGCAAATCATACTTTATTCCAACGCTGTAGTGTGACGACACTACTTCTTCAATAAGGTTATGTTGACCTTGTTTTATTTTCAAGAGATTTTGTAAAGTCAATGGTTCCAAAATGACTAACCGACGCTGTCTCAGTCAACAATCAGAGGTATTTAGGTTTTTTTTAGCACGGTTGTTCTACAAAACCGGAGTGACCAGTTGTCCTAGTTCAGATTGTTTCTAGTTAGGTCTAGTTTTAGCAGAGACTAACAAGCTACTGTGAGCAGAGAAGCAGTTGCAGCGAAAAGAAGCTTAATGCTTTAGCAGAGGTCTTGTGAAGCTTTCGTTCTGACATCGGTCTTAAGTGTAAGTACTTGTGTTTGAATTTATCATTTGTGAAGGATGCACTTATGGGATACCACGGGTAATTTGAACAGCTTCGTTAGGTTTCGATTTCGATTCGATTGGGTTTTGAATTTGGTAAATTATTCTAAATTCTGTTTTGTTTTGTTTGTGTTTCAACGGTAGTGCCTAAATAAATTCTGTTTGGCTGGACTCTGAGTGTTTTGAGCAGCTGCCTCACTCTTGGAATATACACTATGTATCTGCCTTTAAAAAGTAAAACTTCATGTCTGGAAAAACTTCTTTAAAGATCTTGAGAGGTCTGGCGTCGTGCATAATAGTCGTTAAAGTATAACAACAAAGAGAAGAAACTGGAATAACTTGAAACCATTAGAAAACTTAACAGAATTATAAATAATTTAATGACTAAACAGAAATTGTGCCTATACAGTAAGATTCCATATATACACCGCTGGCAATGATGAATTCAGGAAAAATATATTGTCTCACACACAATTCTACAGCCCAGGAGAAAAAATAAACAAATCCAAGACAAAACTTGGAGACGCACAGTTACAGGGAGAAATGTATTGCAGCTAAGCCCACCTTCAAGATCCGAGCAATTACTACAGATAATCTAAAACTGAAAGTCCTTGTTCTGTGGGAACTCGACTCCAAACATTCAGTCTGCTTCTATTTTCCAAAGCAATGTCTGTCCTCACAAGTTGTTTACTTTATTGGATTCAAATAGACAGCTTGAGACATCTGTCGGTAAACCTTTCTACATAAAAGAATAGGACAACACACACCTATAAAAACCATAGCACCATCACACATATCAACATCTGTTGATTCTTATATATAGACGTATTTCTGATATATAGACGTATTTCCATTTAATTTCATAAGTTGAAAGAAAATGTCACTGCTGGAAAATGTTTTTTTGCTAACCTACAAGAAAGATGAAACAACACGGATATGTATTGCAATGACAAAAGGATTCTTGCTTTATAATTTACCACTTAAAAATATAAAACTAGAAATGATATCCAGTGTAATCAGCGTCACATGAACTACCACTAACAATTCTATTTCACTTATATATTTGTTTTTCTCAAATTCCTCTGGTAATATTTGCATGCAAGTTAAATGCTTGCTCAATAATCTTTTAATGCTAATAATTTTCCAATTTGTTTATTCATTTCTTTGCAGCTAATCTTCTGACAATTGTAATTCTCTCCCGTGGACGCTGTGCGCTGTCCAAATGCGTCACCTATTACTTGCTGGCTATGGCTTCAGCCGATTTTTCTGTTTTGATATTTGCTGTAATACTGTATGAAATTAAAGATTCTTATATTCCATATTCCTTCCTCAACTATACTGCAATATGCTCTTTTAATCTTGTCCTCTGTTTTGTTTCCGAAGATTGCTCTGTCTGGTTCACTGTCATATTCACCTTTGATCGATATGTAGCTATATGTTGTCAGAAGCTTCGGAGACATTATTGTACAGCTAAAACTGCTGTTGTCGTTATAACAGTTGTCTGTGTTTTAAGCATTTTACAGAGTATTCCATTTTATTTTATTTATGAACCTCGTGAAATAATTGGGAATATAAAATGGTTCTGTTCCATAAAACCAAGTTTTTATGCCTTGCCAATATGGGTAGCATTTTTGTGGCTCGAAACTATTTTAACCCCATTTGTTCCATTTGCTTTGATTTTGCTATTCAATGCATTGACAATCAGTCATATCGTAAAGGCAAATAGAGTGAGAAGTATACTTCGAGGCCGAAACAAATGCCAACATCACAAGGATTCTGAAATGGACAGCCGACATAAATCTATGATTTTATTGCTTGCCATATCTGGTTGCTTTGTATTATTATGGACGATAAGATTAGTATCATACCTCTGTGCTCAGTTTACAGATGCTCACTTTTTAGAAACAAATTACAATGATGCATTTACCATTGTTGAACAAATTGGATATATCCTTACAGCACTGAGTTGCTGTATAAATACATTCATCTATGCAGTTTCCCAGCGTAGGTTCAGAGATGAGATTAAGTGTCTGTTTAATCAGCCTCTAGCTAAACTGATAAGAAACTTTAATTAAGTTAATTGACTTCGAAGACACCAAAGAGAAGAAACAATCTGAGACTTTTTTTTAGGTCTGCACCATTTAGACTCATCAGCGAATAATTTTAAATCCAATATGCTGTTGCACAAGAAATGCGGCAGTGTTGTAAAAACTCAAGCATGTCACTAATTGATTAAATGTTTTCATCATTGGTTTGTAGTGATGCCAATTAACGCAGACACTATGCTGAGAAACTTAAATGCATTATTGCATGATGTAGAGAATAATATAACGTTACCTTGTTCAATGCTGCAGAAGAGACACACGTAGCTTTGACTAAATGGCATTTATTTTATTCGTGATCATTGTTGTATGTAACATCATCAGTGACAGTGTGAGATAACCAGGACTAACACAACATTGATCCTGAATGTGATTTCTCTTTTTAAAAAAAGAAGACTCATACAGTGTGGACAACGTTGGCCATGTCAGCCTTCCATTCAAGAGTAAACCGCATTGCTGCAGGTCCAACTTGTTAATGAGTGTTAAAAATTTTAACAACATTTTAGGAAGGGTATCAACGAGCCTCTTTTTGTTTACATCATTCAAAATGTGGTCATAATTGCTGTTAGATAATGTTTACGTAACTAGATTGAATAAGACAAAAAGAAAAGGCCATGCTGAGAGATTGGAATCCAAGTCATTTATTGCCATGTGTAGTTGTTATCTGGAGATATTCCCACCACGTCAAATCTTCATTCCATTTTGGTAGAAATGGCATTGGAGATCTTGATAACGACACTTTTTGCCTCAGAAGAAATAAAATAAATCTTACATGTAATAATCTATTGCATGGTTTCATATTAACTATTAAAATGGCACAATACTTTTTAATAAGAATCAAAGATGGTAACTATTAGAAACTTAAATGAGATTTCAACGATAAACGACTTGAGGTAGCTGGAATGAATATGGCAGCTAAGAACCTAAATGAATATTCCACTACCATTACAGGCTCCAATAGTTATTAAGTAGGAGAGGGACGGCCAAACAAAAAATAGACTGAATATTCTGTAACCAGAAACCATGGAAGAACATGAATACCGAATCCAGTCCTGAGGCTTTCAAATTCAGTTACCATGAGCTGGAGAGGAAAGCCAAATACGACCTTCAGAAGGCCATCAGAGCCGCCAAGAAGCAATGTTAAACGAAACAAGAGACACAGACTAACCAAGTGCACACCCGTTGTTGATGGTAAAGGCTTACATTGTACAAGACTCTAGAATGGAAACAAAGCAATGTCAAAAAGAACCAAGAGCCACAAACATGCTTTTCTCAATGAGTTTAATGATTTTTTTGAATAAAAGGTCTTTTAAATAATGGTTTTGGATGTACCTGCACCCACATGCACTGCCTCAATGATTAGACTGGCTTTGAGAGATTGGTCGGCATTGAAAATAACAAGCTTGAACAGAAACGTCCATTCAAATCCCGCATGGACTCGCTGGCGGGAATATTTTCTGACATTGTGAAATTCTCCTTGCTCAGATCTGAAGCCCAGACCTGGTTCAAGAAGACCACCATCATCATAGTGTAATACAAAAATCTTGACAAGTGACTCAATAGCTCCATCATTATGAGATATACTAGTGTTCATTCATGGATCGCATAAACTCCCAGATTGCCTTGATTCTTTGCAGTTCGATTACTGTGGTAATGAGTGCCCAGCAGACATATTATTCCTGGATCTATATTCAGCTCTGGGGCACAGGGGTAGATACCAAGGATACCAACATCAGGTTCCAATGTATTGACGACAGCACCACCTCTAACATAATAATTCCAACTGACCTCATCATCAAACTCGGATCCTAGCTCTCAGTTCTTTCCTCTTTAACAAGATCCTTAAGCTCCTTACAACAGACTGCAATCAGTAAGGTGCGACGAAAACATTTCCTTGCAAACAATCCTCAACACTGGTGTCCACAAGACTGAGGATTCAGACCCGAAATGTACCCCTTACATACTTACGACTGTATATAAAAATTTCAACCAAATTCCATTGATGGGTTTATGGACGGCACTACCATTGTATTTTAGATCTCAAACAAGGCCAAAAATGAATACAGGAAAGAGATAAAACATCCAGCAGCATGATGTGAAAACAATAACCTGCCTATTAATATTAGCAAAATGAAGAGGCTGGACAATGTCTTCATGAAGCGGAGTGAAGAGCATGCCTCTTTGTCTTGCCAGTGATGAGTTGGATATGATCGAAATTGTCGATTTTCTGGGAGTGATGATCATCAAAAACCTGGCCAGCTTCACCGACATAGATGCTACTATCACGAAAACACAAGAACACTCCTACTTCTTCAGGAGAATAAGAAAGTTTTGCATGACCACAAAGACCCTTACCAGGTTTTACAGATGCACCATAGAACACATTCTAGCTGGAATACATCTAAGTTTGGTATCTCAAGTGCTCTGTGCAAGATTGTAAGAAACAACAGGGAATCGTGAGCACAGCCCAGTCACACACACACACTAGCCTTCCATCTATTGATTCAATCTATGCATCCCATTTCGTCTACAAAGCAGCCAACATAATCAAACATATTCCACCCTGGTGAAGCTCATGTCCACCTTCTTTCATAAGATAGAAAAAACAGAATAAAAACTTGAGGTACTGTGAATGTTCAAAATCAGAAGCAAGCCAGAAATTGCTTGAAAATCTCAGCAATTATGGCATCCACTGTGGAGAGAAAGCAGAGTTAACCCTGCTGTCGAATGGATGGCAATTGCCATAATGTTTTTAATTGATACAGAAGATTGTATGGGGCATGATGGTAAGAGAGAGAAGAGAGTTTGAAAGCCAAATGAGTACTTACTGATCAGCCAAAGAGAACTGACAGCTACTAATGGGTCAATTAGCGGCTAGCAATGAGTTGTGCCAAATACCATGTAATAACAAGGTCTCGTCTGTGAGGGTTAGGCAAGTGCATGGCAGAAGTTGCGTTAACCTTAAAATTGTTGAATTCGTTATTGAGGCAGAAGGCTTTCGAATTCGCACACTGCACATAAGGTGCTATCCTACTAGCTTGCGTTGAGCTTTGTTGGAGTACTGCAGCAAGCCCGGGAACAAGGTGATATGTTGAAGTGCCAGGCACTGAAAAGTTGAACGGTTTTGGTCCAGACAGAACGTCGGCATTCTGCAAAACATCCACCCATTCTGCACTTCGCTTCGCCAATGTACAAGATGCTACATTAAGAGCAGCAAATGCAGGAGACTAAATTGAGTGAAGTGCAGGTAAAGCCCTGTTTCAGCAGGAAGGTGTGCTTCTGCTCTTGGATACTGAGCACAGAGGAATTAATCAGCAGGTATTATACCTTCCATGGTTAGAGGGGAAGATCTGACGTGACAGCACAAGGATGAGGTGGGTGTATGTTGGCAGTAAAGGAAGACTGGGCTAGGGTGTCTCGTAGGAAACTATCATTGCAGAAGGAAGAATGATTTTTTTTTTCTCCAGATTCGATTCAATAGCTTTGGAGGCTTTCGTTTTACCTCAATTCTCTGTTAGTCTATTTTAAAGGTCTCCCAATCCTCAGACCTCATCCCGTTGCTGGCAACTTTATGATCATTCATAAACTTCTACAGCCCTGAAATAATTTTGTTAACGACAGGTTATTGACCTTTTTTGAGTTTTTTTATGACTTAAAGGAATGAAGAACTGATCAAAGTCCTATAATAGTGTTTTTCTCAAAGCTGTATCTATTGCCAGAGCGGTATGGTGGCTCAATGATCCGCATTGCTGTATCACAACGCCATGAACCTGGTTTTGACTCCAGCTGTGGGAGACTGTGTGGAGTTTATGGGTTCATCTGTGTCAACCTGGGTTTCGACTGGGTGCTGTGGTTTCCTACCAGAGTCAACGTTGTGCACGTTAGGGCTTTCAATGCAGTAACGATGACATTTGAAGACAAACTTTACGTGATATTTGCATATTCATGAAGTAGTTCGATGAGAAGACTCAGCAAATTGTCATGGTTAAAATGAAACCACAGAATTTGCAATAAATATTCTGTTAATTTCACAAAACTATATGAACATCACAAAACACTAAGCAGTCTTTGGCTACTTTGGATATGGATACTAACGTTGAAATGTGACACAATCTCAAGCAAATGTTTCTACAGAAGAAAAAATGGTTCTTCCAAGCATGAGAAAAGCATAGGCTGCAGAAAGAATTTCAGAGGGGTTTGGTGAAAAGAAACTCATGAGAATGTGTAAATATTTCAGGCTAGAACTAGTTGAAGGAAATTAAATCCGTGTTGGTAACGGTGGGGGAGCTGGGACAGGTAAGCACTTAAGTGAGACATAAATCAAACGGTTGGTACCAAATATGCACAGTTTATTTTCTTCGACAATGCTAGAAAAGATAACAGTAGAGTCAAGATCCATTTGCTTTGGTAGATAATATGGTTATGCACTAATTTATTTTCGTTCCCTGCATAGCTGCTCACTAGCATTCGAAATACTTCGGAAATGTTCATTTTATTTAACATTCTCGGATTGTTTCGTACATAGTTCCTGAAAAGAAGAAGCACAATATCAACAATACCATATTAATTCCATATTACATTCAAATTTCAAAATTATTTGTGCTTTAAGATTTGAATCCAATTTCCAATAAAATATATATATTAAAAATTCATCTTACATCAACTGACTGCATACTAAATGTATAAAAACAACTAGAACATTTCTAGAGCAGAAGTCACACTGGTTTACTGAAACATAAATGATTAATCATTAAGTTACTGCAGTCTCCTTAGCAGGAATGTTAATTATTAGAAAAAAGTGGGTAGTGTATATTTTGAATGCAAGTTTACTAGATGTGTCTTTTTTATTGGGGAAAGGTGGAATTTTCTGTTCCTAGTCGATACAGATATTAAATTTGTAGAATTTCTGCTTTCAAAGTATGTTCGTACTTATATCAGGAGCAATTCTCAATTGAAAAGAATTGCTGTTAAATTCAAACTTTTGAGAAAACAGGTAGCCTAGGGGGTTTTGTTTATTTTCAGTACGATAGTTAACAGAAATATCTCACTGAATTAGAAGTTGTGTATATTATTTGAGAGAAAAAAGTCAAAACAAATGGCGAATTACTTTGAAATCTGTAATGGTAATTTATGATGTATCAGTGCACATTGGTTGAGGTTTAATGGTATCTACGAGTTACTGTAATACTATTGTGTTAGATTTCAACGTTAGGTTGTATAGGGTATAAGGAGGCACACGATGCATGCGACAGTAAGAAAAATAAAATCCGCAGGTATCGCATATCCATCCTTAAAGTGGAAGCAATTTCATAATCTTAAATTAACAAATACTCCAAAAGTCAAATGTGTGTGCTGTCTTTCTTGGAATTATTTAACGAGTTTATGAATTATCCTCCTGCAAATCAATTGCAACGTGACCTCTGAATTATCATTGCATGTTTTAAAATACAAAGCAGCAACATGACTTCCAAATTGCTTAAATGTACTGTCTATTTAAGAGAATCCCGTCATCCTCCTGTCATTGAAGAGGTTACACTAGAGAGACGGCCATTGAAAGGCACATTGAAAAGTGATTCAAAACCGTGGATGCTGCAAATCTGAACTCACCAAAATTAATGTTTCCAAAACTGAACAGGTGTGGGACCAAACCTGCAAAGAAACAGAACTAATGTTTCATGTCATGTGTGATGCCTTATCAGAAATAAAAGGTGTTGGTGATTTATTTTCATAAACATTTGAGTAAGGCTGAGGAGGAGCAAAATGGCAGATTTTGTGGAGGTCCAGTGGAAATGACAGGATTTATCAATCGTGGAGACAGAGTAAAAAACCTAATACTGACGTAAAGGCTTGTAAATTGAGTGGTAAAGGAACAGACTCGGTCCTTTCGAATAAGTGCAGAGCAATCCTGGATAATTGGGAACATTCTGGGGTAGGTGGGACCTCTACAAAGAGGATGGTTTACACTTGAAACAGATATTCCAATAACCAGGGATGTGGGGGAGGGGGAACATTTTCTTATGCTCTTTGGGAAGGTTTAAACTAATTCAGCAGAGCGATGGGAACCTAAGTTGTATTTCCAGAGTCCAGGAGTCTAAGAGCAGTGAAATCAGAAATATGGTTGCAAGGTCGCAAGAGTGCACCAGCAATCAGGAACTTGGTTTAAGTGTGTCTTCTTCGCTGCCATGAGTACCTAGGATCAGGTGGGTGAACTGCCAGCAAGCATTGGTATATTGGACTTCAAAGACGTGACCATTTCAAAGACATGGTTAAATCAGGGACAGAAATGGTTGTTGCACGTTATGGGATTTTTATCTTTCAGTAACAACAGAGAAGATGGTCAAAGGGGGGACGGTGAGGCATTGTTTGTCAAGGACAGTACTAAGGTGACGTTTGAGGTAGTATGGGCTGTGATTAAAAACAGCAAGGGAGAGGTTATGCTTTTGGGAGTTTTCTATAGCCCTCCGAATAGTTTCAGAGATGTAGGGGAAAAGATTGCACTGATAATTCAGGATAGTGCCACACAGCTCGTCCATTTTTGCTTTTCCAAATGCTGTTCTTTGGCTCAAGGATACTCTGTGTTTGATTTTTTTTTCTTTCATTTGGTGTAATCAACTGGGTCGGGCTCCAATCAATCTTGTTTGGTACAGACATGAAAATAATATTGAGAGGACGTTTGTTTATATGGAAACAGATGAGCCTTCAGACCAAAGTTGTCATGTTTTAAAAGTGATGTGTATGATGAAAGGGGGATGGTCAGCTCTCCAGCTGAGCAGTTTAGATCAGATAAACCTGGTGAGGAGGTCAACAGTGAGCTGTGTGGAATCTCTCTCTCCCTTTCCTTCTGCCCTTCAACTTCAACCTGAAAGCATATGTTCCATTTATACTGCTCATTTAAAGGGAGGTTGCTCATTGCGGCTGTTGTGTATATTTGGCACAGCATAATAAAAACTATTTGGATAGGCTGAGTTCTGTAGGGGTCCTTTATTCTGTTCTTTGTGTTTTGTTGTGCACTTTCGAGAATTTTTTTTGTCTGGTTTAAATCTACGAGTCAACCGAGCTAACTTAATCCAGTCAATTTTCACTGTACACTTACCGATAAAAATTGTAAACTTATGGTCTGGGCTGCCTGCAAAAGAATATTTTGAGTCGTCTAGCCGAGTCCAGAACAGATTAGGGGCTCTTTCCAGGATGTTAAACAGCTTATAGTATGTGCTAGTATCTGTGTTTCAGGTTTTGGTTTGGTTGCGTAGACAAAGCTTGGGATAGTTATGGCTTTTCCATCGCCAAAAGTTTTCTGGATGTGGATGTGGTGACTTTGGAAGAGTTGCAAAAAGTGAATAAGACCAAGTTGCAAGAACTAGCAGATAAGTTGGAATTTCAACTGCCTCCTTCTGTGAGGAAAGGAGAGATCATTCTAGCAGTAGTTTAGAATTTAACCTTGCGGGAGAAACCATTAGAATCTATAGAGATGTCAAGAATTCAATTGCAAATGAAGCAGCTTGAGTTAGAGTAGAGAGAGAAGGAAAGGGCAGCAGAAATGAAACAGTTTGAGTTATGATTAGAAGCAGAAGAGATGGAAAAAGAGAGCGCAGCAGAAGAGAGGGAAAAAAGAGAGCAGAGAAAGGAAAAGAGAGAGTGTTTGAGCTTCAAAAGCTCACACTTAAAAACGAAAGTCAGCTTAACAGGCTGGAGATAAATGCTGAGGGTAGTCTCAGTGAGGAAATAATGCAAACTCATTTGGAACAGCAGAGTCGTAAAACAGCAAGGTTAGCAGCTGAAGTGGCTGATGATTCTGAACTGGTTCATAAAACTCGGGTTGGCGTCCAGAATCAATTTCAGTCCATGGGGAATAGAAACTGGGGCAAAAACAAATCCTCATGTGGAAAGGGAAAAACAGACATCAGTGAAGATTATGAGGAGAACTCACTACAGGATGAAAAAGAAACGCTTGTGGGCTTAAAGAAGCTATAAAGCTCCGGTGCTTTCATTTTAATAAAGTGGGTCACACAAAATCACAGCGTTGGTGGGGAAGGAGAAAGCCAGATGCAGGAAAAACAGGCAAGCCTGGAAGTGTCGTTGGACTAATAACAAAGAGCACAAGAGAAGTTAAAGAAGTGCCTCAGACTGTATAAGATGCTCAGAGGTTGGTTAAGACTGCAGTGCCAGATCTGCTTAAAAATATAGTTGCAACGGTATAGTTTATTCACATACCTAGGAGCAGTAGGTAAGGAGGTTCCAATATTAAGGGACACAGGATTTGCTCAGTCTGTAATGCTGAAGGATGAGGAGATATGCAGTCCTGAGGGACGATTGACAGAAACGCTTCTGGAAACAGGAATTCATGGTGAGACAAACAAAAGTGCTCAGTTATGTGAAGTGAGGCTAGAAAGTCCAGAGAAAAGAGCAGAATTTGTGATAAGAGTACGGGACAATCTCTCAGCTCCAGGAGTACAATTTCTTCTTGCTAATGATATGGCTGATTCACCTGCATGCGTGCTGTCTACTCGGGTAGAAAAGCTCGTGGAGATGCAGGCAACAGTAGACATAGATAATGTTTATTGAGGAATTTTCCTTGAGTGTGTGATTCCAAGATCACAGAAGCACAAGACGAGGCAGGAGAGATAAAAAGACATAAATAACGAAGCTAACATAATATTATCAGAAACTCGCTCTCATCAGATAAGTGGAAAAGAGAAGGAGCAAATAGGTGAACGTGCTAGTATATTTAGCTCTGCTAAGCTGATTAAATTGTAGCAAAAGATGAGGAGTTATAACAGTATATCAAATTACATTTTAAAAGAAAGAAAATGAATGCATTATTGTGTGATATTACGAAACAGGTGATGACTTAATGAGGAAATGCACCATCACACATTCATGCAGATGAGAAATGGGTTAAGATTCATCAAATTATTTTTCCAACAGCGTATTGAAAGAGGTGCTGCGAGTGGCGAATCAGCTACCACTTGGAGGTCGTTTAGGGGTGAAGAAAACACAGGGTAAAATACACAGACATTTTTACTAGCCTGGATGCAAAGATGCAGTTGACTTTTGCCAGATGTGTCATACATGTCAGCTAATTAGAAAACCACAAGCAGTAATAAAACTGTACCTTTAATATCTATTCCAGAATTAGGCGAACCTTTCACAAGAGTCTTGATTGATTGCATAGGTTCATAAAATTATATTTCATAGAATCATAAACCTTACTTTTGGTGTTGGTTCTATATTTTCATATGTACTGACTGCCTTCACAATGAAATCAGTATTTTGCAGCTTGATTACAAATACTAGGAAATTCTCGCTTCTTTTCCTGAAATCTAACGTGTCTCCACGAAGATGATAATATCCAGCTTCAACTCATTTATTGAATAAGTTTTAATCCCTGTTGAAACATTCCATTAAGAAACTATCCAACATATGAAACATTCTTATTATTTGTTTGAGGATGACATCATTTCCCTGCACACGAAATGCATCGATATGAACGTCGAGTCTCATGGATAATGGAAGTAGTTAATGGAACTTGTTGCAGAAGTAATTAAAGCTATTTTATCAGGAACACCAATAATTTTCAATATAGGAAAGGAAATACTTTCTATTTTTAGGACTACTGTCTGCCTCATGTTTACCTGGATTGAAGTATCCTGCTTGTATTCTGTACAAGATGGATTGATTTGTACAGGCGAAATCCCAGTAAAAACCAAGACAAGAATGATTAACGTTGCATTCAATGACATCTTTTACTTCAATACAAAGTAGCCCCTACACATGGATCAAAAGTGCATGCATTTGACGTTAAGGGACTCTGCATTCTAGCAGTCGTCATAAGATGTGTAATAATACGCTTTAATACGTTAATATCAAAGGCAACGACAAATGATTGATTCCAAAATTTATGACAAAAATGATTGACCGAAGTGTTTGAAATTTAGGCTATTATCATTTTCAATATATTGATAGAAATTATTCAAATTTAATCTCAGAAATAATGAGTGTTGCCTTCTCAGAATTTGAGGGGGCTTCTATATATATAAAAAAATGTTTCGTGCATCCATGCATCAAACTACGGAAAACTCACAGCTAATATTGCCGAGAGAACGTACAAATGTCAAAAGTTCATTGACCACATTGTGTACAATGACAGATTTTTAAATTTCCTTCCCAAGTCAATGTCCACTGTATGAACAGATATGAATTAGTTTGAAATAAAAACATATATTTCTGTGATATATTGGATCTCTTAAAAATAATCCAAGACTTGGTGAAAGAAATGTCTGAATTTTAACGTGAGCAGATGTTGACATGCAAGAAATGAAACTGAATAACATAAAGTATTAAGTGATGATCAAATGGAGCAACGATATGTGGGAGAAGCTTCTTCGTAGGGGGAGAAAAACAAGGCACTCAAATATTGAATTTAACAAATCTTCCATTGTGTTGACATTCACTTTATTATCGTAATTCTAAACATTTCAACAGCAACATGTCTTGTGTTGGATCCCAAATCATAGTCTTACTGATTTTTAAGATTATGATCATAACTGATTTTCAGCAAAGATTTGGTGAAGCTTTACAAAGCAATGGTGGGGAGAAAAATGCTTAGATTTTTCCATTAGATTACCATATCTATCTGTGGAAAGACAAGTTTCAGCATAAACGGTGACAGCCTTACATGTTGAAATATGATACATAGGAATATCACAGACAGACAGAAACGGACCATTTATTGGTATGCTCTGAAGATTTAGTAGTAATGAAAAGTGATAGTATGTGTTGATTAAAAGGAGATAACGACTCAAAAATGATGTAAAATCTTCATTGCTCTCAATAGCCGATAAATAGGAAACATTGAACTAGACATTGCTTGTGCCACAACGAGCCTCTTCGGAACTTAGAATGGAAACTGACATTAACATTTTTTTTTCATTGCTATGTTATGGTAGTTAGTCGCTGAAACTAAATCACACGACATTGAACTGAATAACAAATCAGGAAAAAAATGATTTTAACGTGATACGTCATTACCGGGTACAGTGTCAGGTCGGTTAGAGCTTTATGTAAACACATTAACATCCAACAAACTGGATCATTTCTGAATTTTGAGAATGTGCTGCAAAGTCATATCACAATTTGTTACCAATGTCCCAGCATGAACTTTTCACAAACTGCAGCACCGCTAAATTCTCCACTTCAATAAATTGCATATTTTGAAAGAAAAATTTCACATGGAGATGGCGTGCTCTAAATTGTTCTCTTGATCTGACTGTTTGCTGAACTTGTAGAGATTCCTGGAGAGTAACCGACATTATTTTTATTATCAACTCTAATGTCTCTCCATTGAATGGGAAAATGTTTTATTTTTCGTACTATTTTTCAATGATCTTTAGGCAAAAGTAATCATCTTCAAGCTGTAAAGTATCTGACATAAATCAGAGTTTGCATTTATATTTCTACTAACATCAAGAGAATTTCTATTCATACCTTTTTCTAATTTTCTTTATGATAAGTCATGGATTTATTCAAAGAGTTGGAAGGACCGACTTGCCATTTTCTGTACCAGATTTTTCTGTAATTAAACTAATTCTGCCTCTGTTGAAACGCAGATTGCAAGGGGTATATCGATGTGCATTCTGTGAGCAGCTGCATTTTTAATTTTTGCTTTAATCTGTCTTGGGGAGTTTGGAGCTGTGAACTGTAAGAAGAGTGGTGAAGGTGTCGGTGGTGATTGTAAGGATGTCAATTAGTTTTATCTTTTACGAGTTTCCTTATTGGGGCTGCAAATCTGGTCTATTCAGGGAGTCCTGGCTGAAAGACATGAGTAGGAACGAAGATTATTCCTTTCTTTCTGACAGCTGGCCCAGAGGACACAGGAACACTGTCAAGTACTATGCACGTTTAAATAAACGATCAATTGAAGATGGGCTACTTGTCTCTTTGGATTTCTGCTGCGACAAAAATACGATTAATTATGTGACCACAAAAAAAGACCTACTAGCTAGTGACTTTTTGAGAAGATTTGTCCCTCAAGTTGAGGTTCTGGATGCAGGTTTGCTCGCTGAGCTGGAAGGTTCATTTTTCAAACGTTTCATCACCATACTAGGTAACATCTTCAGTGAGCCTCCGGACAAAGCACTGCTGATGATTCCTGCTTTCTCTTTATATGTTTGGGTTTTTTGGAGTTGGTGATGTCATTTCCTGCGGCTATGTCATTTTCTGTTCTTCCTCTGAGGGAGTGGTAAATGGGGTCTATGTCATATTTCTTTTGATAGAGTTCCATTTGGAATGCAATATTTCCAGGAATTTTTGTGCTTGTCTTTGGCTTCTCCGAGGACGGATGCGTTGTCCCAGTCGAAGTGGTGACCTTCTTTATCTGTATGTAACGATACTAGTGAGAGAGGGTCATGTTGTTTTGTGACTAATTGGTGTTCATGTATCCTGATGGCTAGTTTTCTGCAATGTCCAATGTAGTGTTTGTTACAGTTCTTGCAGGTATTTTGTAAATGACATTAGTTTTGTTTGTTTTCTTTATAGGGTCTTTCAAGTTCAATAGCTGCTGTTAGGTAGGGTGGTAGGGTTTCTGGACGCGGTTTGTCTGCTTGTTTGGATTTGTTGCTGAGAAGTCGGCGGACTGTGTTCATTGGGTACCCATTCATTCCCAATACACTGTTTCGGTGATTTTCCACTGCTCTGCATAGATGCTCGGTGCTGCAGTGTGGTGATTCTTTGAAATAATGCTCTGATGCAGCTTCATCTGTGGATGTTGGGATGATTGCTTCTGTAGTTCAATATTTGGTCAGTGTGTGTTGTTTTCCTGTAGTCTACAGAGAAACTAGCCACCAGGATACATGAACATCAATTAACCATAAAACGGCATGACTCTCTCTCACTAGTGTCCTTATATACAGATAAAAAAGGACACCATTTTGACTGGGACATGCCAAAGAGAGACAAGCATGAAAAGTCTTAGAAGCATGACATTCCAAACAGAACTCGATCAACAAACACTGTGAATTGGACCCCATTTACACTCACCTGTGAAAAAAGAGCATGAAATGACAACATCATAGGAAATGGCATCACCACAGGAAATGACATCACCAAGCCAACGAAACCCAAACATAAAAATAGAAAGCAAGAATCATCAACAGTGCTTTGTCTGGAGTTTCACTGATGATGTTACCTAGTATGGTGATGAAACGTCTGAAAATGAACCTAAATCTCAATGAGCAAGCCTACATCCAGGACCTACTAGCTGACGTCCGATTTAGCTGCAACTTGGCACTAGAATTGCTTTGTCATTTGAAAGTATGCTCGATGAAACATTTGACTTACAGTGTATGCCAACTTCGCCCGGCCATTGGAGCTTGGGGACACAACTTGAGTGATGACCATTGCATATCTCTGTCTGGACGTATGTCAAACGGAGGTATTCTAGGTCAACCCACAGCAAAACCTCAGAACTATGCAAAACCTCGACCAAACAGGTACTGTCTCCTCCAGGATCCTGGTGGCATGCCAGATTAGTTGCTGCTGGTTTATGGACTTGATATAGCGAAAGGTTCCAATAGGCCTGAACCAAGTAAGGGAACACATTCGCTGGCATTCAAGGGAGATCACATCCTAGAAATCACACCTACACCTGCATTGGAACAGTTTAATTGCTTAGCAACATACAAATCAGTAAAAAGAAAATGCTGGCACGGTGGAATTAGTAATTGCTGAACCATTCGTTTTCAAAGTTCATTCTTGGATCAAACCCTTAAGTTTGCATTAGACCGCGGTTAGGCTGAGAATCTACATCAGGGAACTATTAAAGATCAAGCAAACAACTTCAATTTCAGTCTCATATCGTAAACAGCTGATTCAGTTAGCAAAGGTTATAGTAAAACGTTCAGACTCAAAAACATTGGGACAAAATTGTTTCTCCAGGTCAGGTGTACGCCCTTAGAGGGGGAATAAAAATACGTGACAAGAGTTGACAAAATCAGGTAAGATAAAGTGAGAGTGCTCAAAGGTGCCCCAACTTCCAGATCCATATAAGAGCTTATGTCTTTCATTAGAGTGCTGAATTATTACGGCAAATTTGCCCTGTAACCTGGACTCCATTTTAGCTTTTTCATTTCTGTCACTCAAAAGCGGTCAGCCTTGGAATTGGTCCTGAAGCCATGGGAAGTGAAGAAGCAGCTATCATTGTCTAAAGTGTTGGCAGACTATGATCCAAAGTAAGACTGGGTATTGATACGCGATGCCTCCCCATATGGTACCAGTGTCATGTTTTGTCAGAAATGGCCCAATGGAGAGGAATGACCAGTAGAGCATGTTTCTCGGATTTTGGATTATACACAGATAGAGAAGAACGGTTTGGCTGTTATCTCGGATTTGAGGAATCCTCTCTGAGATCACTTCTGCTTGTCTTGGAAAACTATTATTTTTGTGGTTTTGTGTTGGGTCCCTCAATTATCACCTGTCACAGGATACAACGACAGTCATGTTTATGCGGAGTGAATACCATTTTGTGTTTTGCAATTACTTTCTCACAGCCGGATCCTTGATCATTGTCAGAGATTTAAATCAGAACTCTTCTCTTATGCTGACTTGATTAGTATAGTGGCCGATTGAAGTGATGGCGTTAACAGCCCAATGAAATGATGGCATTAATGATTTGACATAATTGCCATATACAGACTTTCACTGGGTCGAAATTAAAATTGCACTTAGTCATATAATCGATGACAAGTATGTTGTCTACGTCTGGGAGATTTCAATTGAAATAGTAGGCTGCTGACAAAAAAATGTCATCCAAAAAATGTCGGTTCTGAAATGTACCCTTCCTGTGCGTGACCAATAAATCCATGTAAAGCAATAGTCCTGTGGTCCGCCGGGTTAGAGTACTAAATCTAGAGGCGTTCAGTGTTGTGCGTTGAACCTCTGGTACCGCAAAGAAAATTGACAGACTGGTCGCCCAACTGTGCTACTTGTGTGAGCACACCGACACTCATGAGGCAGAAGCCTGACACTGTCCTCCACATGTTTTGTAGGTTGGGAATAGGGTGGGGTGGGGGGGTGGGGGGAACATGGTTTGGCTAATGACCAGGGCATGGATGCAACCTGCCGAATTCAGCCTTCCAACAGTAGTTCGTGAATCCCTCTATCAACTCTGGGTCATGCCGTGATCGGTGGTCCTTGCTGTTGTGAGTGCAGCCGGGCCTGTATTGTGCATTCCCATGGATAGTGTCCTGTGTGTCTGCAGCTGAAGTATTGCACTTCTTCTGCTGTATTCGTTTATCCCTGCCAAAGGCTGTCTAGGGTGGAACTGGGTTTGTCTGGTGAAAACTTCCCTGTCTTCGTTTATTCCTCCACACCAGACCCTGGTTGAAGGTTCAGAAAATAAACCCAAGCTCCTCCACTTCACGTTTATTCAATTCATAGGATTCTTTCTCCCATACCCAGGACATTCTGTTCAGATGCCATGCCTCATTGTGGCTTGGCCCTGCACGATCTAAATTTACGCATGCCTTCCTGGTCTCCTTGGTGATGTGTGAAACTCGGATCCTAGCCCACTTGGCTGAGTTAGTCTTGGTATCTGACCCGTGTCTAAATCTCCATAAACTGTTGTAAAGTGTACGCATAGGCAACTGACAAAAGTAGTATGGTGATCCCCTTTCTTTTGCCTAACACTTTATTCAGCTGTCTATGGAATCCACTTTTTTTCATAACCGATCTGTCAGGAGTGCCTTTTTCAGGTTGGCAAGGATTCCACCCCCTACATCTAGTGCGATTGGGATTGCAGACTGGACTGACTGGCTTAAACACATTACAATATGTTTCACCTCCTCTCTTCTGTCCAGCACATGTAAAACGTTCTGCTGCCCGACCTTCTCAAAGAATGCAAAAGGATCAGCTGATGGTTCAAAATCGGGATTTTTTTTCGCAATCTGTTAATTACGCTAAACTAAGTAGGGTGGGGCATGTGATTGGCAGAACTTCAGCGTCCCTGACCAGCCATTCAGTTGTTGTCGGTTCATTACGACCACGGGTGTTCCCAGGGGTGCTGAAGGAGTTGACTCCTCTTGCAAGGGCTGAGGTAGACCCCAACCACCCGTGTTTCTGGTACACTGTTGAGTGTCTCCCCTGAGCTCTTATCAGTCTATCTCTTCTTCTCTGACCTCTCCATATGCGCAAATAATCCAATTTCTAAAGGAAAGCTGCACTTTTCATTTGCCAATTTCCTGCAGACACTTGGTATGCTCTCAGCCACCTGCTTCTTCTTGCTGTCTTCCTCTTTCAATACTTTACCTGTGGCCTGCAAATCCACACATTTGCTCTTCCACTGGTGTATTTCTTTCTCAGTAAAGAGCGTGGTGTTGGAAAAGCACAGCAGGTCAATCAGCATCTGAGGAGCAGGAAAATCTAAATTTCGTGCAAAAACCAATTCCTGATGAAGACCGTTACCTGCTCCTCGGACACTGCCTGATCTGCTGTGCATTTCCAGCCTCACACTCTTGACTCTAATCTCCAGCATCTGTAGTACTCACTTTCACCTTACTTCTTTCTCAGTAATTTCTTTCTCTAAAACTGTACATAGAGTATCCGAATATGCGTGCGCATATTAAGACTGGAACTGCCCATGTATTTAATTCCATTACCGTGCATTTTTTTTCCAGTCTGATGCAAAGCCCAGCGATTCCCGTTTTTAAAAACTTTTATGCAAAGGATCCCCAGTCTTATCAACATTTTCTGAAAGAAAGAATCTCTCAGTTTTCTTATCCTTCTCGTGATAATGTTATTTTACACGTTCCGCAATGCCATTCCAACCTTTATATATTTTTGGAGTATTACTGTTCAACTATTACAGTAGTCCATAAGTGAAGTTACAGAATGTCTATATGACATTCATGCAAACGCTTTATTTGTAAATTTATTGACAATGACAAATACACATCGTAGTTGTCTCATATTTGTTTCTGTATCACCGCGTGCAGATGTGAAGTTTCATTGCTGCAAATAACGTTTTCAAATCCTTATTTTCTCACGTCCCACTGTTAAATGTCCTGTTTAATTTATTGCCTCACACAATTCGCCTACATTTTCCACTTCCATTTCAGATGTATTGTCAAATATTCTTAAATTTCCCTTTTTGGGAATACAACACGAATTCTGTGTTATTTTAAAATGTTGAAGTTGTGTTGCTCAATCTAGTTCATTTGTCCTTGTGCTTAACAACATCCACGATAGATGGATCTTTCCAAAATTCTGAATGCATTCTATTTTCAATCGAAGCAAACTTCAAAGATTATAACTGTATTTTGTTGGACAATAGATTTTGTCATATTGATCAGTCACAGAACGTTTTAACAGCAGAAACGCTGAACACATAAACATTCAAGGACATGCATAATTGTAAATTTGCAGTCTGGTAATTTTAGTCTCATATGTCGAGCTTTCATGCTATCATTGGTGGCAGTGGGAGCATTCCACAGGACGTTGTGTTACCTCTTTGGTTACAGGGTCAGGCCAGTCATTGAGTAGCTACTGGGTATTCTGGAAGGGGATGGTATTAAGACAGAGGTCGTGGGGCAAATCAGTACCAACGAGATTGATAGATTCATGGCTGATAGAACATAGAACATAGAACAATACAGCATAGAACATAGAACAATACAGCACAGAACAGGCCCTTCGGCCCACGATGTTGTGCCAAACATTTGTCCTAGCTTAAGCACCTATCCATGTACCTATCCAATTGACGCTTAAAGGTCACCAATGATTCTGACTCTGCCACTCCCACAGGCAGTGCATTCCATGCCCTCACCACTCTCTGGGTAAAGAACCTACCCCTGAAATCCCCCCTACACCTTCCACCCTTCACCTTAAATTTATGTCCCCTTGTGACACTCTGTTGTACCCAGGGGAAAAGTCTCTGACTGTCTACTCTATCTATTCCCCTGATCATCCTATAAACCTCTATCAAGTCACCACTCATCCCTCGCTGCTCCAATGAGAAAAGGCTGAGCACTCTCAACCTATCCTCGTACAACCTATTCTCCATTCCAGGCAACATCCTGCTAAATCTCCTCTGCACCCTCTCCAAAGCTTCCTCATCTTTCCTAAAGTGAGGCGACCAGAACTGCACACAGTACTCCAAATGTGGCCTTACCAAGGTCCTGTACACCTGCAACATCACTTCACAACTCTTGAATTCAATCCCTCTGCTAATGAACGCTAATACACCATAGGCATTCTTACAAGCTCTATCCACCTGACTGGCAACTTTCAAAGAGCTATGAACATAGACCCCAAGATCCCTCTGCTCCTCCACCTTACTAAGAACCCCTACCGTTAACCCTGTATTCTGCATTCTTATTTGTCCTTCCAAAATGGACAACCTCACACTTGATAGGGTTGAAATCCATCTGTCACTCCTCAGCCCAGCTCTGCATCATATCTAAGTCCCTTTGCAGCCGACAACAGCCCTCCTCACTATCCACAACTCCACCAATCTTTGTATCGTCTGCAAATTAACTGTCCCACCCTTCGACTCCGTCTTCCTGATGATCTGCCTGATCGCTTCAGTAACTGGGTGGTGGATGAAGACATATGTCTTTGAATGTTGTAATTTTAGGGTTAGTCCCAGTTTGAAAGCTAGGGAGCACAGAAATAAAACCACAGATTAGATAAATCGGTGGCTCAAAGGTTGGTGTGTGAGCGATTATTTTATGTTCCCAGGTCAATGGGACCAAATCCACATCACGGACAGTGTGCACCTGAACGAAAGTGGGATCAGCATTCCAGCTGGGACATTGCTGATGCTGTTAGATGTTTAAAGCAGATCACTAGGAATAATTGTCATAGTGCAGTATTTCAATAGCAACACACTAAATCTCATGAAAGAAAGCAAAGGCAGACCGACTTAGCCATTTGGTTTCTTAAAGGAGGAAAGCAAGTTTAAATGGCGTCTTCGTTAATGTCAAGAGTAATAAAGCTAAAACAAATGAATGAAGGAATTAGATTGACACATGAACTGCGATGTTGTTGTCACTATGGAGATATGGTTGAGGGGGAGACAAAATTGGGAAAATATAATTCCGATATTTTGGATTTCGGACAGGACAAGGGATGGCGCAAAAGTGGATGCATTATCATAGTTTCAGTTTTAGAATTAGTTGCTGCAGTGAGGACGGAAACATCTGATGGGGCTGTCATTTGAGGCAATTTGGGTAGAAATTAACGATAGGATGGGGATAGTCACACTTTTAGAAGTATGTTATACACCTCTAAAGAATCAGCCAGAAATTGTGGAACAAATGTGCAGACCTTTCAATTAAATTGATGATTAAGTAATTATATTAGTGGATTTCTATCACCTGACATCATTTAATATAATCCAAAGAAAGGGTTGAGATGGCTTGATTTATTAAAATTATTACCAGATGCCTTTGATTCACCATGCAGTTAGCCCGACTAATGCTGTAGCTATGGACATAATTCTGACCAATCAAATTGAAGGGATTTTCGAAGTGACAGTGAGAAATCATTTTATTGATACGAGTAACAACCAAAGGAGACATATGGCCTGAAGTTTTTTTTTGTTGTTGTTGGTAGGCATGTTTTATTGAAAGAAGGCAGGACCTGAACAGAATTGACTGAGAGCAGTAATTGAAAAAAAACCGACAGCCAAACAGTCGCGGGTGTTCATAAATGTATTAGGTTGAGCGTACAGAGCACATCCAACACATTATTTTTAGAGTGAAACGGCGGATTAACAATGCCAGAGAACGTTACATGTCTTGGACCATTCATGACTGGACAAAAAAAAATCAAAACATACAATAGGTACAAAGAAGCAAATGAACAAAGGGTTTTAGGAAGTAAACAGAGTGCAGAGTGATATCAAGAATGTAATTAGGAAACAAAAGAGGGTGCATAAGGTAACAAGGTCTCAACATAGTGGGGACAAACCCTTGATATGCTATGTACCAATTGTAATAGAATACACAGGGAGAGAGTAGGACCTGTTAGGTACCGAGAGGGGAATCTAGGCGTCAAAAGAGAGGACATTGTTAGAGTGTAAATTGAGTACTTTGCATCTGTCTTCACGATGCAAGAACAGAATTCGACCAGTTGGACTGTGAAGTATTTGAGCAGATTTATAGATGAAATGGAGAGGTGTTGTACATTTTGTGTACGTAAAAGTGAACTTAAAAGTAAATCCACAATGTGATGGTATAATGCTTTCAATAAATGTGTTCTGTGCTGTTTCTTTGGCAAATTGGTGTCAGAATGTTTGCTTCAAAAGCAGTGGGGAAACAGCTTTCAGCTCCCTAAGTGTTTTATTTTTGAAGCAGTGTCAAAAGAGTCATGGGTTCACTCAGAGGTGGGAGTTTTTAGTTTTACGTTTAGTTAGTGAGCTTGTGCGCTCTGCTGCTAGAGTCTAACATGAGAATCCCCCTCTAGAAATAAAAAAAAAGTTGATTGACTGCTTCTTTCAGTATTCAGATTGGAGAGAGGCAACACGTAAGTGGCCAAACTGCTTTCTAATTTGCTTTGCCAAAGCTGTTATTATGGGATGCTGCTATATTGGTAAAACTGATGACGTAAAGTTAAATATATGTATATACTTAATTAATATTTTAACAGAGTTAATGTTATGTCATTTTTCTTTATATTTAAACTGTGTTGGAAAAATAAATTACGTTTGAATTAAAGCCTAGCGGTGGATTAATTAAATCACATCTGCAACACAGCACATTACACTGCCCTTTTAAACAATATTAAAGTTGTGATCTAGGCTATATCCTTGTTAGGCAAGTTATTTGGAGTGGTGCTGGTGATGGGAGGTGGTCTGTGGTTGAGTGAGGGGTTTGGAGATGGTGTGGAGGCAACGGTTTTTCTGGTCTGGTCCCTAATACTAGGTCAATTTTGAATAAGTTGATTGCCAGGTTGCTTTGGAAACGAGAGAAAAAAATGACAGGGACCCAATGTAAATGTTTTAACTCGTCTCTGGCAACAGGGGAGATCACAATGTGTTAGAGAACAGCTAATGTGTTTCACCTTTACAGGATGCATGTCAGTGATTGATCAGTGAACTATCGATAAGTGAGTGCGACGCCAGTAACTATTGTAGAGAATAGTGTAAGAGAAAATTAACCCATGATACAGACAGCCAAATTTGATCAGAAATAAAAAGCATAACTTTTCTAGAGGGAGGTCACTCCTAACAACACTGGTGGAAATATTCGAGGAAGTGACCAAGGATTCGGATCAGACTGGAGCAATTGACGTAGTGTATATGGCATTACAAAAGTAGTGTATATGGCATTTTGCCAAGGTTTCCCATGGCGTGTGCAAATGTTAAAGTAGCTTAAATCTCATGGGAAACTAGCTGACTTGGAAAGATGCATCCAAACATTTTATAGTGATAAGAAATGGATGTAGTGGTAGAAGGCTGTTGCGCTATCGGAGCCTTGTGTGCAGTGGCGCACCCTAATGGGTAAGAGTTGTGAACTGAGGTAGCAATGCTGGGTCCATTAATGTTTCTGTTTTTCATAAATGATGTAACGAAAAAAAGTGGGAGGGATGCTAACAAAGTTTGTGAATCCAACAAAATTTAGCTAGGTGGTTGACAGTGAGGAGGATCGTCAGAGGTTACACTAACCTTTCAAGGAGCAGATACGACGTGTCCTTGATATGTATGTACTGATCAGGCAGGAAAGAAATGGTCGTGTGAGGGAGCCTTGGTTGACGAGGGAGGTTGAATGTCTAGTAAAGAGGAAGAAGGAGGCTTACATAAGGTTGAGGAAACAAGGTTCAGACAGAGCAGTGGAGGGATACAGGATAGCCAGAAGGGACCTGAAGAAAGGGATTAGGAGAGCTAAGAGAGGGCATGAAAAATCCCTGGTGGATAGGATCAAGGATAACCCCAAGGCATTCTATGCGTATGTGAGAAACCTGAGAATGACGAGAACGAGGGTAGGTCCGATCAAGGACAGTGGTGGGAGACTGTGTATTGAGTCGGAAGAGATAGGAGAGGTCTTGAACAAGTACTTCTCTTCAGTATTTACGAACGAGAGGGACCGTATTGTTGAAGAGGAGAGTGTGAAATGGACTGATAAGCTAGAAGAGATACCTGTTAGGAAGGAAGATGTGTTGGACATTTTGAACAACTTGAGGATAGACAAGTCCCCCGGGCCTGACGGGATATATCCTAGGATTATGTGGGAAGCAAGAGAGGAAATTGCAGTACCGTTGGCAATGATCTTCTCGTCTTCACTGGCAACTGGGGTGGTACCAGGGGACTGAGAGTAGCGAATGTTGTGCCCCTGTTCAAAAAAGGGAATAGGGATAACCCCGGGAATTACAGGCCAGTTAGTCTTACTTCTGTGGTAGGCAAAGTAATGGAAAGGGTACTGAGGGATAGGATTTACGAGTATCTGGAAAGACACTGCTTGATTAGGGACAGCCAGCACGGATTTGTGAAGGGTAGGTCTTGCCTTACAAGTCTTATTGAATTCTTCGAGGAGGTGACCAAGCATGTGGATGAGGGTAGAGCAGTGGATGTAGTGTACATGGATTTTAGTAAGGCATTTGATAAGGTTCCCCATGGTAGGCTTATGCGGAAAGTCAGGAGGCATGGGATAGAGGGAAATTTGACCAATTGGATAGAAAACTGGCTAACCGGTCGAAGTCAGAGAGTGGTGGTAGATGGTAAATATTCAGCATGGAGTCCAGTTACAAGTGGAGTTCCGCAGGGATCAGTTCTGGGTCCTCTGCTGTTTGTAATTTTTATTAATGACTTAGAGGAGGGAGTCGAAGGGTGGGTCAGTAAATTTGCAGATGATACAAAGATAGGTGGAGTTGTGGACAGTGAGGAGGGCTGTTGTCGGCTGCAGAGGGACTTAGATATGATGCAGAGCTGGGCTGAGGAGTGGCAGATGGAGTTCAACCCTGCCAAGTGTGAGGTTGTCCATTTTGGAAGAACAAATAAGAATGCGGAATACAGGATTAATGGTAGGGTTCTTGGTCAGGTGGAGGAACAGAGGGATCTTGGGGTCTATGTACATAGATCTTTGAAGGTTGCCACTCAGGTGGATAGAGTTTGTAAGAAGGCCTATGGAGTATTATCGTTCATTAGCAGAGGGATTGAATTCAAGAGTCGTGAGGTGATGTTGCAGCTGTACAGGACTTTGGTTAGGCCACATTTGGAGTACTGTGTGCAGTTCTGGTCGCCTCACTTTAGGAAAGATGTGGAAGCTTTGGAGAGGGTGCAGAGAAGATTTACCAGGATGTTGCCTGGAATGGAGAGTAGGTCGTACGAGGATAGGTTGAGAGTTCTCGGCCTTTTCTCGTTGGAACGGCGAAGGATGAGGGGTGACTTGATAGAGGTTTATAAGATGATCAGAGGAATAGATAGAGTAGACAGTCAGAAACTTTTTCCCCGGGTACAACAGAGTGTTACAAGGGGACATAAATTTAAGGTGAAGGGTGGAAGGTATAGGGGAGATGTCAGGGGTGGGTTCTTTACCCAGAGAGTGGTGGGGGCATGGAATGCGCTGCCCGAGGGAGTGGTAGAGTCAGATTCATTGGCGACCTTTAAGCGGCATTTGGATAGGTACATGGATGGGTGCTTAATCTAGGATAGAAGTTCGGCACAACATCGTGGGCCGAAGGGCCTGTTCTGTGCTGTATTGTTCTATGTTCTATGTTCTATATTTTTTTTTGTCAGATGTGCAGGTCACTGGCAGATTAAATTTAAACTAGATGGATTGAAGGTGATATATTTTGCCAGAAGGCGCAACTCAATGAAGTAGTTAAAGATTGCCAAAACACTAGGAAGCTCTGAGGTACGGAAAGATATTGGAGTGTTTTATTTCTAGTGGCAGGACAAGCGATATGGGCTTTTTATGAATGCATATGAGATTTTGTCTGCACCAATCGTGACAGCGTTTCAAGACGTATAGAGCTCATCTGGATTTGTACAGGACTTTTGTTAGGCTGTAGCTGCAGTACTCCATGTTGTCCAGTTGATAACACTATCAGATGGGTATAAATGCATTGAATGGCTAAACAAGCTTTACCCAGATATTGCCTGATCTGACGATACTGTCATTTTAAAGGTTTATTTCGAGTTTCCTGGAAGGAAGTTTGTAAAGACCGAGATATCTAACTGGCTATTGCAGATGGCTGAAGTAAACAACATAGGAGGCCTCATTTTTTTTATGGCTGAATCGGAGTTCTCAGCCCTCACAGAACAGGCTCTCTACTTATTTTTGTTTATTTTAGCAGTCAGAAGTTGTTTTGCGTCTCAAAAGAGTTGAAGGTTCAGTGACTGAGTCCTAGCTGCTACTTTCTTTGTAGTTTCTCTTGATGATTTTCTTTTCCTCCTGGATTGTAAAACTGCATGCACGAATCTGTGCGTGATTTTGCCTTTTTAGCAAGGGACACGTTTATGGGATGTTATTGTATTGGAACAGTTACTTAATAATCAGTACTGTATCAATTAATCTATTAAGTTTTTATTCTATATTAATGTTAGTGTTTAAATAAATCGTTTTTTTTTTGCCTAACGTCGGGTATTTTGACCAGTGGCATCACTTCTGGAATACACACTGAACATCTATTCTTTAAATAAGATAATGTTAGGGTCGAGGCTATCTTCCTAAAATATTTTGAAGGGTTCTGGTCTAACATTAGGATGCTTTGAAAAGAGGATGAAAAATTTAAGTCTTTTGTCTTTGCAAAAGAAAGGCTTGAGATTAACCTCATAAGTGTATAAGATCATGAGGGGCATGAACTGAATGATGAGAGGGAAGCTGTTCTGCTCAGTTGAAAAGTCAGTAACAAGCAGGCATAATTGTAAGTGCAAGCCAAACGTTAAGAGACATTTGAAGCGAAACATTGCCTGAATGCACTGCCTTAGGGTGCTCGGATTCAAACGATTCAAACACTAAAATATATTATCTGACAAAATAATCACTCTGATAATCCAAATGTTACTTTTTTATTCTCGTGCGCTAATGTATGATAAAAGGTAGTTCAGGCAGAAAATCTCACAACGTTTTAAAAATAATTGATAAGTACTTGTAGCATCTAAACGTTCAAACCTAAATGTATCATGCTGGAAAGTGGGACTTGTGTAGACATCTGTATATTTTTTGATTGCCCAAGATTGATGCGCCAAAGTACCTCCTCTGTAAATGATTCAATCACTTACTTGAGTGATAACATTTTAACTTGATCTGTTCTTCCACTCTGTTGTTTCAGATTTTCTATTTATCTTTTCATCCTATGTGCTCGTGGAGCCAGGAAGCACACAGTAATTGAGACTATCGGGCAGTACACTTTGCTCCTGCACGTGTATGATTTTGAAATTACTTGTGCTTAGCGTGAACTTAGTACAGTGTATCACTTCTAAGTTTAACTAACACTTCAAGAATGGAGGAATAACATAACCTCTGCCAATTTTACAAACTGGCAGTCGTAAACTAACATAATCTACACAGGCGGATAGGAAGATCCTTATCAGCATACAATTCAAAATGCATTGTGATGCAAAATCTGCCACTTAACACTTCCCTGTTGCAACATAAAGCTTATTATATATCATTTTATGAGCTATTGAGGAAAATATTCAAGTTCCACTTCTATGTTATGAATTATGTTGCATGAAAATATATTTTAATACGCTAGACTCAAGTGCCTGCACTTACTGCACTCAAACTTTCCAATGCATTTAATGAATATATGATCATCACTACCTTCCAAGCATGTTTCATTTTATCCTTCATTATGAATGCGCTCAAAAGAAAGTCATACTGCAGGTGTCCCTATGGATTACCTTCGTCCGTTTGTTCAAAATACTGAATTTAATGCTAATAATTGCATCATTTTCGTGTTGTCAATTGAATTATCTCTCAATTGTAACAGAGACCGCACTTCAGAAAAGTCCATTTGTATTGGATAAGAGCAGTGAGCCTAGCTTTGCTCCTAAAATTGGATAACATATTTTAATACAGATAGAAAACATTTACTATCCTTTTATTGCAATCATTGATACTCCAGGTAAGCTACTTTAAGTCAATAATGGTGACATAGTCAAAATATTAACTGGATCAATTTTCAATCTTTGTGCGAATTTCTGCATGCATTCTGAGATGTATAATTCTCATACACTTTCTGGCATTATTACCAAAATATAATATAAGTGTTGATGCTTCTGACAGATTAGGAATGATATAACATGACTTGTAATGTGGTGTTAGACGAAGTCGTGCATGTGTCTGTTCCTTTGTAATGATCAAGGACTTTTGTTTTGAAAATCAGAACATAGTGGAGACTGGAAGTGCCAAAACAAAATAAACATTGTTCGATTAAGACGGCTAGTCAATAAGTTTGGAGAAGAAAAGCAAAGGCAACTTACGGTCTTAGGATCAATTTGATGAAAGATGAACAATATGATTATTTAATTCATCTTTACAGAACATTGATGCTCTTTTTTTCCCTCCCTTTCCAATGTTTCCTGGCGGGTACAATTTCGATGCTCTGTTATCTTTCTAGGTGAAACGAGTTTCTGCATTTAGTTGGCTTCTTTTTCAATTATGTAATATTGATACCATCACTCTTCAAAATGTTTTAACCATAAACAAATAGATGATTTCTATAATTCTTATCCTATTTATGGTAGCCATTCAATTTCCAACATTCAGAAATGAAACATTCTGATACTTTGTGTACTTTATTTTAGCTTGCACTGTTTGACAATGAACAGATCAATTTTATGGCTACCTTACATTGGTCATTATTTTTGTTTAGATAATTATTTCACAAGATTCAGTTTTTGTCGTTATGACCAAAACATTTTACCGCATTGTCACATTCACTGATTATTGTCTGCAGTTTTCTCATAATTTTGCAGGCTTGGTAAAGTATTTGTACATCACAACAGTCTTCCATTTTATTAGCAAAATCTAAATTCGCAATTATTTATGGATTTGGAACTTAAATGTCTGATGCATAAGCACTGAATTATTTCAGCAAATACTTAAGAAACTCAATAATTCCAAAGTATCTCAAACATATTCCTCTTCCAATATGAGTCTACCAAAATTAATTGTAGCATGTTTACTTCAATAATCTAAGTGTTAACACATCAGTCTGCAATTCATAAATCTAAATTTAAGAATTATCTTCTTTGAACCAAGAAGATGACACTGATGATTCTCTCCTGCTGAAGTTATAACTTTTCCAAATGTATCTCCCATAATTGTTGAGCTCGGTTTTACATTAGATTAGATTACTTACAGTGTGGAAACAGGCCCTTTGGCCCAACAAGTAAGCACCGACCCGCCAAAGCGCAACCCACGCGGGCCCATTCCCCTACATTTACCCATTCACCTAACACTACGGGCAATTTAACATGGCCAATTCAGCTAACCTACATATTGTTGGATTGTGGAAGAAAACTGGAGCACCCACAGGAAACCCAACGCAGACAAGGGGGGAATGTGCAAACTCCACACAGAGAGTCGCCTGAGGCGGGAATTGAACCGGGGTCTCAGGTGCTGTATAACAGCAGTGCTAACCACTGTAACAGCATGGCGCCCACGTGCCTTTGTTGTGAGGTTATAATTTTTGGTATATTCTGTAATGCTATATGAGGCAAAATGCTTTTATTTTGCGTATTCATTCATCAAGCATATTCCAATTTGCCATTTTAGCCTTGTCCTGTACTTGCCTTCAATTGATTTCTCAGTATGGTTAACTGTTGCATTAATCCCCGATCAATTTGTGGCCATTCCTTGTCAGAAGCTTTGGTAAAGCTATTGCACAGCTGTATGCTGAACTAGAAATGTTCCAGCACTGTGCATTTTGAGTATTTTAGGGAGTGTTCCGATCTATATCGTATATGAACCACGTGAAAAAAAATTGATAGCATAACTTGATCCTGCTATATAAAAGCAAACTTATATACCTTACCCATATGGATGGCATTCATTTGGCTAGAAAATATCTTAACTCCTTTTGCTTAATCTGTTTTAGTTTCATTGGTTAATGTTCTGACCATCAAGCACATTGTGCATTCGCACATCATGAGAAGGGGAACTCAACTAGCCAGCAAAGGCCAGGATCATAAACTTGTAGGGGTGGAGAAATGTCGCATGTCAATGATTTTATTGCTTGCTACATGTGGAATTATTACACAATTATGGAGTGTAGCATTTTTCTTTTACATCACTGTGCAATTTACAGAAATTCAATTTTTAGAAGCACATCACAATGACGCATTTATCATATTCTAAAAATGTGGATATATCCTTAAGACATTAAGGAGGTGCCCAAACGCGTTCACCTATGCCGTTCCCTAGTATAAATTCAGAGATGAACCTAAGAATATGGTTAAGCTTCCGTTCGCTCCCATTATGTGTTCCTGTAAGTAGAGGTAGGAACATACAAGACAATTGAAAACTAGTCAGCTGAAAACTTGCAATGACATGGCATAGAGAACGAAGAGGTAAGTGATGGAAAAGGCATTGGAACGAATGTGTGCTTGTTGACCAGTACTGTAATGATGTGATGAATGGTCTCTTTCGCCACTGTTGAAGCTTTAGGTCTTGATGAATCTCTACATTGCATTCTTTATCCATGACCAGGCAATGCTACTTGTTTATGTATTTGCAAAAAAGTTTAAATGTCAGTCTATGAAAATAATTTGATCATTCATTATATATTGTTTTGCATGATGGCCTATGTTAGCCAATACTTCTTCACACTGTCGTTGATACGATGACAATTTTGACACGAGGAACATATTTGAGGAGGCGTCAATTACGCGCTGATACCGTGTTTACAGGAGAATAATTGCACAAGTAGGAAGAACTGAGATGGTGTCGTAAATCCTGGTATCATTAATTTTCTGCTGAATTGAATGCACGTCAAATGGAAATAATTAGGTAAGGTGAGACATTTCACAATCTATGAACCTTTCTTTCAGTGGGCAGAATCAATATGTTTTTGTAATAAATAGATTTAGCGAGTGAGAGAGCACAAGTGTGCGTCAACAATTTTCATGAAATATGGATTCTTCAGTGCAATGTTAGATCTGCCCATGGCTGAGCAGCACAAAATGGCCAATGGCTGCCCATGACTAATTCAGCAGAGTATGCCTGACAGTTATTGGAGAAACTGGCAAAATATTTGATTAATATATTCTTCAAAAATAGAACAACACTTTCCCTGGAGAATCAAGGTAACAGAATATACAGGTGCAATTGTTTATGCATAAGGCATAGAGTGAACTTTTGACACTGGATGACGATGGTGATGGATAACGAATGCAATGTTGGGACTCATATATATGTACACACACACACACATTCTAACACTTAAAGTATTAGTGGAAACCATTCAAACACAAATATGAAGGGAAACCAGTCTCAGACAATAAAAGCAACATGCATATCATCATTCTGAGAAATGAATCATAGGTACAGAGTTCTACAGATATTGGAATGTGGATTTAATGAACACATTGTAAGACACGGAAAGCTAAACATTAGTTGCCAAACAAACAGTGAGAAAAAAAACTTCTCGTAATTGGTTAATTAACTAATTCTAGCATAAAGGGGTATACACACAACTTTGTTGGGACTGACATTACAACAACTAGTACAGTTCAACAGACTTTTACATTTCCTGTAATGTGGTTAGTACGGAATTTCAAAGGTCATAAGTCATAGCAAGTGTTCAATTCATTGGCAGTTGACATGGTGCAGCTGTCGATTGTCGACACAGAAATGTACTTGAATATGCGTTCTCAATTCCCCAAAGAAATGATAAAAGACAGTGTGGGAAACATTATGAGGCTATCGAGAAATGGGGGTTGACCACATGCCTGTACATATCCAGCCATTCAATCATATGATTAACTAGTAACTAAATGTATGGAATTAATTCATAATATGATGGATTTGCAAATGTTAAAACTGGGATGAAACAAATTCATAAAAATGAATGTATCATTTGTTTGTTGAAGACCTATCTGGATTTTCCGAGGGTTTATTTCACTGATGTAATATCAATGAAGTCATTAATGCTGGAAGTGAAATCCTGGATGTTGTTTGAATAATTTGGTAATTACACCCCACAGATTTGGCACTGCGAGCAGAGTAGGAGATGCAGGAGCACTGCTTAGAATCGAGTAAAGTTACATGAGTATTTGGTGTACATTGTGATCTGCCTGCCAGGCTTGCTCGGAGAACTTGATGACCACCTCGAGCAGAAATTGAACTCGCTCAGTCTCACATAGTGGGGATACCAAGACAGTGAGTTATATAGCTTGTCGTCAATCATGGTAACCTTGTTTACGGGTTTTAGCCCTCCAGGGTGGGTGAAGTCACTTCAATGACAGTTTGTACTGGGACACCACTGGATTAGTTTTCATGATAGGACTTGAGCGAAAACGTCGGACAGTACCGTTGTTAATTATAAGGTGATTAAACTAATGTTCACGTATTTTGGGACTGACTACCCGGAGCTTCGGCCAGTGAGCGGCCTTCGGAACGGACTGAGTATCAGAGGAGCATCTTGTCCTACAAAGTTGTTTGGTGGAAGCACTGGTTTGGCTGTCCTACAGTACAACTCAGATGAGAAGGTAATCAGATATGTGTGAGTGTGTATCCGTGTTTATTCCCTCTGGTGATGTACGTGGAAGTGATGTAGGTGCAAATGGTTTGTTTTAGAACAGCAGACAAGGATTGGGGCAGACGTAGAGGTGTAGAGTTCATCATTGTGTGTGTGTTCTTTTTTGGTCTTGGGTCCTGGAGACGTGCTCACTCGTTAGCTTGTTAGCCCTATACTAATGGCCGCATGACAGCTGAGGAAAAATTAGATTGGGGGCTGGAGGTATCCGTCAACCAATTTTTGACACATAGAAATAAGATATTAATTTACTTTATAATCAAAAGCAATTGGGTGCTGCAGACGCACTTAACATACAAAGACAGTGGTGGAATAAAGTCAGAAACAAGAAAGAATATAAAATATTAGTTTTTCTAGGTGATGTGGAACGAATAAAATGTGTAAATCAATTGCTACAGAAGCACAACATGGTTAAGAAAATACTGGCAGATTAAGTGTTATCAGCTCTTTGAACAAGTTTGGGAAACTGGCCCTCTGATGGGGAGGACCAAAGATGAAATTGACTGGTGTAATCTGATGGAAGGATGCACGAAGTGTGAACGTGGTCGAGAAAATCTGCTACCCCGCGTATACAAGGCACATCTCTGTAAGTTAAACAGGACAGAAGAAATACTCTATTAAAAGCTACAGCATCATCCCATAAGATTTTTCTGTTCTTATACTCCAAGCACCTTGTAATGAGGACAAAGCATTTCTTTCTCCTTCCTGATTAATTGTTCTACCCGTGTGCTAATTTTGCATGTTTCAGGGCCTGTACTCCAAGTTCCTTCGCGTTTCAGCTTACTGCAATCAGCACGGAGCCCATGCAAATACATATGCAATCTGATCAGAGAATAGTTATTGCAGCTGTTGGGGTGGAATGAACAACTGATTCACTTAACACCCAGGAGTTCACTTCCAGCATCAAACAGTTTGCTGAAATTATATCAGTGAGAAGAAGCCATCTGAAAATGCTAAGAGGCTATCAGCGAACAAAGGAAAACATACATATTTTACAGCTTTGTTTCGTCCCAATTTCAACATTTACAAACCAATCGTATTATGAATGAAATACACACATTTTCAATAAAGCTAACCGTATGTCTGACCGGGTTAGAGGGTCAAACCCTGGTCGTCCATCATTTCATGATGTTTCACAAACTCTCTTATCTCATTTTTTAGGCTTTTCAAAATGGATACTGCATTGAAATACATTCTTGCCCAGCCAATTGCCAGCTGCACCGTTTTAACTGCCAATTAATTGAATTCCAGCCATCAATGAAGCACCGTTTAAATTCCACAACAACCTTATCACTGGGGAAAAAAGAAAGAATTGATATAATGTCAGTTCGAACGAATTTGGATGGTTACACCTAATGTTAGAATTCGTAATATCATGAATTGCGATCAATTTCTTTCTTACCACGCCTACTATGCAAACATATCTTTATCCTTGTTTACCTTACATTGTGTCCATTAAACACATATTTCAATTTCTGCTACTTTCTGTGCTTATGATTCATTTCTACCTGTAAAGATGGGGGTGTGGGTTGGGGGTGGGGGGAGGGTGTTTTTATTGTCAGAGACTGTTTTCCCTCAAAGCTTTAAATACGCTACAGGATGAGGCTTTTAAAAGCAAAATCATTTGTGTTGAAATTTTGTGAAAGACAAACATCCTTCTGATGCTTCACTAGGTCCCCATACTTGGATGTTACATAGACGCCATCTCAAGACTCTTAAAAATTAACGTCAGCACTGTTTGATCCGGATTTTCCTCATGGGTTTGGAGACTGGCATACTAACATCAGTGTTTTTGAAGGAGCTAATTGCACCAGTATTGACGTTGTGATCGTTTGAAATTGTGTCCACACGCTGACCACGTGCTTAGTTTACCTGAGTTCTGACAGACAAAGTAACTATTTTTTTTGCCCAACTGAAGGAAGACAGTCCAATCAGCAGAGGGCACAGAAAAAGTTTCAAGCACTCCATAAAGTCTCTTACTTTAAAGAAATTCGAATGAGATGTCTATGTGTGGAAGTGCTTGTCTGGGAAACTTGGAACAAACACCTATATGAAGGGATAGTGTTCCAAAAGAACAGCTGTTTGCAAGAGGAAGCAAAAAAAGGAATAATAAGAAGAAGTGCCAGTGATCTCAAACACAAAGACAACCTGTATTTCCCAGTCTCATCAGCCATGCAAAAATGCACCAAACCCCGGATCAGTGACACAGAATTTTGCATGTGGACAGTCATAATGAGTGAATGATTTCCACTCTTTCATCTCTTACCTCATGTCTTTACTTTATAGCTTCTAACAGCATGTGTTACTCATTACACAGTATGGCTACATTGATTATAATTTCCTGAGATAATCAGCAATTTGTAAAATTTAGTTTATTGCCTGAAATGATTTCTGGTCCATCTGATTTCATATTGGAACAGATGTATTTCTTTTAACGAAGCTTGTTTTCTCTCCTTGATTTTCAAATTACAAAACAAGTATACCTAAGACACTTTTGGCATATTTTATGCTCTTGCATTGGCAATATGGGAAACAGTGCAGCTAACATCAACCATACCGTGCCATGCCAAAATGGAAATTTTGTAAACATACAATGAAGTCAGTTCATTTTTAAATATTATTTTCGCTTTTCATTTGAGTGAATGGAAAACAGGACGCGAATCCAACTTATTAATAACAGAATTAGGTCAATCAAATCAAAGCAAACTCTTCTAAATCCAAACTTGAGGAGAAGTCTCTAATATCAGTTGCAAAGTGAATGCTACTTTCCCATCATATCTTCGACAGAAATTAAAATAATGCAATTTCCGAAGCAATTGCATTATTTATTGTAACATAATTTCATAATCACACCTCTTCGTCTACAGACCATTTGAAATATTGTCTCCTACTTGACTATGAAATCTCATTGAGTGTTTTTAATCAGAAGTATATTGCTAGAATTTATGCATTTTTTCAGGACCATTGCAACATGTCAGAACACTTTGAAACTCAATCATATCGCTCCATACCTGCTTTCAACGAACTTTAACAGACGATCATATAGTTTACTAAACTCGTTGGTGTTCTACTTGCACCGTGCAGCTTCTGTTCTCTAAATGCTATTGGTTGTAAATTGTAATGCAAACGCATATTGTCACAAGATTGAATGCTGTGCATGCACCACGTGTGTGTGGATTTATTTAATCAACTTCCCTCAATTAATCCGCTATTCAATACATCATGTTTCAACATGGCCTCGGTTCCTCAAGGCAGGCACTGCAGGTCGAATGTTGCACTTCAAAGTTACGATCAATATGATATCTCTGACGCCATTACCACGCAGTTTTTAGCTATTTCTATTTGTCGATGTGCAGGAAAAATTCTGACGTCAACAAACCTGTTTGTTCACTGAACTGAAATTAATGTCATAATTGTGCAATAATTATCCTGACGCTTGATGTTTATTTTAATTATAAATTATATCTGAATTTGAAAGAAAATGATCTCGAGTACAATCTATAAAGTGAGAAAGACTCTTCTCTCAGAAGATAAGCAGACCATAATTATACAAATAGAAAATATTTGTTACCCTTTTCTTCCAATCGTTGGAATTCCTGGTAAGCCGTTGACAATCAGTTGATTTTCCTCGTTAATCCTTTTTAACTGCACAGTCTTTATTCTTGTGGCTGCCGTGTTTGTTTCTTCCACCTAAGTGTGTTTTGTTGAATTCTCACAAGGGAAATAATTCGGCCGATTGTCAAATGGCGATGAAAACTGTTGAGGGTTGTTAGTCTGATATGCAGAGAGAAAGTTGCAGCTTAAGGTCAGTTTTGGAGAAACAAAATTGACCCGCAAATTTAATTCTATTTCACTCAGTGCAGATATTGGCTGAACTGTTTTTCCAATGGAACAAGAACTTTACCGTGCAGAGAAGAAATGAAATTGCACCAGGCAGGTTCGTTTATTTTCCTCGTGTACTAAATTGGTAACTAATGAACATCAGTCGATTTTGTTCAAATCGTTGCAGGGGTCAAATGTTACATACCAAATTGCAGGTCTATTTTACACCTCACAACTCAGAGCTCCTTGAAGCGGTCATATTGCAGCTTTTCCACTATGCGGCGTAGAAGGTTGATGAAAAGCTGTTGTTTCATCCCCACTCACCCCAGTCTGTCAAAGTATCCATGGATTAATAATAAAATGCAGACAAGCCAAGTTTGCTGATAGTGTTTACTTTCAAACCTGGCGAGATCAGAACCATTTCAGAAGCTGTTCCACCTTATCTTCTGCAGCACGGATGAGTTGAACTGCCACTCATGGCTTCAAATCCTCGCCCTTGGTGCGTATTCTGAAAGTAGGGCATGGTAAAGAAAGCTGCAATCGTACGACGTAGCTATAACTGGTTGGATTAGTTCGTGAAAAGTTCGGAATTGACTAAGCTTTTATTGGAAACCAGTTAGCTTCTTTTTAACTGCAGTTTTATTTTGCCAAGCTTTGCGTTAGGTTTTACTAGTCACGTATTGGCCAGATCAGGTAAGGATGGTAGATTTCCTTCTCTGAAGAATATTAGTGAACCATAAGATGATGAAACAAAGGAGCAAAGGTAGGTCTTTCAAACGTAGCTTCCACTCTGACACATAATGAGATCATGATTTGTCCGATTGAACTCAAGTATCCTTTCTTGACTTTCTCTTTAATCGCAGGTTCTCCTATTAATTAAAATCTATGGTTGGGAGATCCAAGATGGCAGCGATCCAGCAAGTCTGAGTCTGAGTCTATAGTGCTCCTCCCAAGACTTGGGCAAAGTGGGCCACTCGGGAAAGGAGCCCGCAGTTCTCAGCAGGCAGGAACCCTTCCCCCATCCTCCCCAGCTGCAGCAGAGGCGTCCGCAGCAACCCCGCGGGACTAACCTACGGTGGCGAGCCTTGTAGAAGTAATTTCCAAGCTTGACGCGAAGATCGACGCCTTCATCAAGGAGTCCTGGAGCCGATGGAATTTACTGTCGGTCGCGCGACAAAAGCACGACTGGGACACCGAGGAAATCGAGAGCCGAGTCGGAGGGGCGGAGCTAAATGCCGCGAACTCCGAGGCGACTGCAGAATCGGCCGTGGGTCGTGTCCGGACTCTCGAACAGCAAGTCCGGACCTTAGAAAATCACATCGATGAAAATATATTCGTTTGCTGGGCCTTCCCGAGGGAAGAGGAAGGACAGTTTACAGTGTTCCTGGGACAGTGGCTTCCACGGCTTTTAAATCTGGAGGCTGGATCAGGCTAGGAAAGGGTGGAATGGGTCTACCGGGTTGCAATACGCAGGCCCGGCTGGGACCAGTGCCCCAGCCCGGTCCAGTTCCGGCTACAGAGCTACAAGGAGAGGAAGATGCACTTAGAATCTTCCAGAAATCTTGGGAAAGATCCCCAAGCCATGATTCACAAAGGATCCAAGATTATGCTGTTCCAGGATTTCTCCCCAACTCTGGTCTAAAAGGGGAAGAAATTTGACGAAGTGAAGAAGCGTTTAAGGGACTTAAACATCCAATACTCCCTGCGCTACCCAGCGAGGCTACGTTTCAGCCATGATGGGTCCGTGCACAACTTTGGATCGTCGGAGAAGGCCAAGGAATTTCTGGACTCTCTTGTATAAATTGTGAGCGTTAATTCAAGTGGTGAATGATGCTGTTCTGCCCTCACCCCACCCCGGTTCATTCCCTTCTTGTGTCCTTTTATTATCTTACAGGTTAATCTTATTCCCGGGGGGTGGGGAGAGGGGTTTATTTAATTGTTTACATAGTGATTTCTCCGCCCCCCCGCTTTAGGCCGGATGGTCTAGTTAATGTAGGTGGCGGGGGTGGGGGGGTGAGCTGTGGTTGCCTTATCCTATTTTATCACTATCTTTAAGAGCCGGGCTGCTTTCCCCGTTATTTTGTATTACTATATTTAATTTTTATTTGTTGAGACTGTAATTTTATAGTTGTATAGGTTTATACATGGTATTAACATCACCAAATATATCTAGGTGCTGATGTGGGTAGTGTAGTGCGGGGGGTAGAGTACTGACTGTAACCTTTAGCAATATAGTATATTTGAAATTTCTTTATTCTACCGTGGGGTGCCTTGGTCGAGGGTGGGGCACTGGCTGGGAGGCGATATGGTGGGCTTTTGGACAGGTAGTGATTGCCCCCTGGGAACAAGGTGGTAAGTCTCTGTTTAATTTTTTTTACTGAGAAATAGTTTTTCATTATATTGATGTGAGTGTATTAAAGAACCTTTATTTTTGTGAATTTTATATCGTCTATGCTCGGAATGTTTTGGCTGGGGCTTCCTCTCCTGAGGGGTCCCGGCATTGCCCAGACGATTATGGTTAGTCATTCAGTTAAGTGGTGCACCTGGAATGTCAAGGGGTGTAATTCACCAATCATAAGGAAGAAAATACTGTCAAAACCTCAAAAAAGAAAGGGTTAATATAGTTCTCCTACAGGAGACACATTTATTGGACGAAGAACACTTGAAATTACGACAGTGTGGATTTGATCAGGCCTTCTTTTCTTCCTTTAGCACAAAAAGTAGGGGAGACATCATCCTTATTCGGAAGAGTCTCCCCTTCAAAATCCTAAATCAGATAAAAGACGAATCTGGATGATATATTCTAATTAAAGCCCTTATAAATGGAGAGGAATGTGGGATCTTAAATCTGTATTGTCCCCCGGCACATCCTTTCGAATTTATAACAGAAGTCTTCCTCAAGTTGATGGCTCTCGGTGCTCGTCATAGAATTATAGGGGGAGACTTTAATTGTATTGTGGACCCAGAAATAGATATGATTCCCAAGAGTATTGCAGGAGCATCCCCCAGATCCAGACAATTGGCGGATTTGAACAAAGAATTAGGACTAGTAGATGTGTGGATAAGCTTTCACCCGCAAGGCAGAAATTTTTCTTTCTACTCTATTCCACATAAATGCCACACCAGAATTGATATGAATTTTTGCACCTCGCTTTTTAAAAACTCCATATCATCCTGTAAAATAGGTAGTATAGCAATTTCTGATCATGTTGCTGTTTACATGGAAATGAAGGTGAAGAACAATAAGACACGATCCCCAGCATTCCTTCCGGATGAAGCATCGTAAATTTGTAAAGTACTTCTCTCGAGAATTTAAAACCATTTTGGAAATTGATTCAGGTACGGCTAATAACCCATCAACGATGTGGGAGACCATCAAGGCCTACACATGAGGTTTAATCATTTCATACTCGGTGACACAGAAAAAATTAAAGGGAGAATAACAGCATCTGCTTGAAGCTCGCTTAAAAGCAGCTGAAGCAACATACGTTGACAGACCGTCTATTATCAATTTACAAAGGATTACGGCCTTAGGAAAACTCTGAATACCATGCTTACCCAAACGGCAAAGAGGGAAATATTATTTGCAAAACAAAGGTTGTATGAATTTGGCGATAAACTTGGTAGATACTTAGCATTTCTCACAAAGAAAACAAAGGCCCCTCAAACTGTTACGTCTATCAAGGAAAATGCGGGTACTCTGACTCATGACCACAAAATGATTAATGCAATCTTCAGAAAATTTTACACTGATTTATTTAAATCACAGGATTGCAAAGATAGAGCTAAGAGGATGCAGTCATTTTTTTAAAAACTTGACATTTCCAGACCTAACACCGGAGCAGGTATCGGTTCTGAATGTTCCCCGAACAATCCAAGAAGTACTTGATGCAATCAGGCAACTTCAGAGCGGTAAGGCACCAGGCCCAGATGGCTTTCAAGCTGAATTTTACAAAGAGTTTATAGGAATATAGCTGGCCCACTTATGGGCATGTATAACTACTCATACAGTCAGGACTGTCTCCCGCCTTCGCTGAAAGAGGCGATTATCTCCCTTATTCTCAAAAAAGGAAAGGAACCAGAAGTTTGTGTGTCATATAGACCAAAATCCTTACTAAATGTAGATTTTAAAGTCTTTCCAAAAAGTTAGCATTGAGGCTAGAGAGGGTATTGCCATGCATTACAAAGGAAGATCAGACGGGGTTTATTGAGGGCCGTAGGTCATCCAATAATGTAAGAAGGGTCTTGAATATGATTCAAGCCTACCATCAGGGAAAAAATACCAGGAGTAGTAGTTTCATTAGATGCGGAAAAGGCATTCAAATGGGTTGAATGGTCATATCTGTTTTACATTTTGGAAAGGTTTGGCGTTGTAAAGTTGTTTGCGAAATGGGTCTCAAAACTGTAGAATGATCGCAAAGCAGTTGTGATTACTAATGGACTAGGTTCGGATAGCTTCAGTGTGAGTAGGGGCTGCCGTCAGGGATGTCCTCTCTCTGTTGCTATTTACGCTAATAATCGAACCACTAACGGAAGCTATACGGGCTGACCCTAATATAACAGCCACGAGTTTTGGTACAGGTAAATATAAAATTACGCTTTATGCAGATGATGTTCTCCTTTTCCTCAGTAATCCCCTGATGCCCGTGCTTTGCTTAATCCAAGTTAGAACATAGAACATAGAACATAGAACATAAAACAGTACAGCACAGAACAGGCCCTTCAGTCCAGGATGTTGTTCCAAACAGTTGTCCGAGCTTAAGCACCCATCCATGTACCTATCCAATTGCCGCTTAAAGGTCGCCAATGATTCTGACTCTGCCACTCCCACAGGCAGCGCATTCCATGCCCCCACCACTCTCTGGGTAAAGAATCTACCCCTGACATCTCCCCTATGCCTTCCACCCTTCAACTTAAATTTATGTCCCCGTGTAACACTCTGTTGTACCCGGGGAAAAAGTTGCTGACTGTCTACTCTATCTATTCCCCGATCATCTTATAAACGCTATCAAGTCACCCCTCATCCTTCGCCGTTCCAATGAGAAAAGGTCTAGCACTCTCAACCTATCCTCGTACAACTTATTCTCCATTCCAGGCAACATCCTGGTAAATCTTCTCTGCACCCTCTCCAAAGCTTCCACATCTTTCCTAAAGTGAGGCTACCAGAACTGCACACAGTACTGCAAATGTGGCCTAACCAAATTCCTGTACAGCTGCAACATCACTTCACGACTCTTGAATTCAATCCCTCTGCTAATGAACGCTAATACACCATAGGCCTTCTTCCAAGCTCTATCCACCTGAGTGGCAACTTTCAAAGAGTTATGAGCATAGACCCCAAGATCCCTCTGCTCCTCCACCTTCCTAAGAACCCTACCATTAACCCTGTATTCCGACTCCCACTTCCAAGTCATTAATAAAAATTGCAAACAGCAGAGGACCCAGAACTGATCCCTGCAGAACTCCACTCGTAACTGGGCTCCAGGCTGAATATTTACCATCCACCACCACTCTCTGACTTCGACCGGTTAGCCAGTTTTCTATCCAACTGGCCAAATGTCCCTCTATCCTATGACCATAAGACCATAAGACCATAAGACATAGGAGTGGAAGTAAGGCCATTCGGCCCATCGAGTCCACTCCGCCATTCAATCATGGCTGATGCGCATTTCAGCTCCACTTGCCAGCATTCTCCCCGTAGCCCTTAATTCCTCTAGACAACAAGAACCTATCAATCTCGGCCTTGAAGACATTTAGCGTCCCGGCTTCCACTGCACTCCGTGGCAATGAATTCCACAGGCCCACCACTCTCTGGCTGAAGAAATGTCTCCGCATTTCCGTTCTGAAATGACCCCCTCTAATTCTAAGGCTGTGTCCACGGGTCCTAGTCTCCTCGCCTAACAGAAACAATTTTCTAGCATCCACCTTTTCAAAGCCATGTATTATTTTGTACGTCTCTATTAGATCTCCCCTTAATCTTCTAAACTCCAACGAATACAATCCCAGTATCCTCAGCCGTTCCTCATATGCTAGACCTGTCATTCCAGGGATCATCCGTGTGAATCTCCGCTGGACACGTTCCAGTGCCAGTATGTCCTTCCTGAGGTGTGGGGACCAAAACTGGACACAGTACTCCAAATGGGGCCTAACCAGAGCTTTATAAAGTCTTAGTAGTACATCTCTGCTTTTATATTCCAACCCTCTTGAGATAAGAGACAACATTGCATTCGCTTTCTTAATCACAGACTCAACCTGCATGTTTACCTTTAGAGAATCCTCGACTAGCACTCCCAGATCCCTTTGTGCTTTGGCTTTATTAAGTTTCTCACCATTTAGAAAGTAGTCCATTCCTATATTCTTTTTGCCAAAGTGCAAGACCTCGCACTTGCTCACGTTAAATTCCATCAGCCATTTCCTGGACCACTCTCCCAACCTGTCTAGATCCTTCTGTAGCCTCCCCACTTCCTCAGTACTACCTGCCTGTCTACCTAACTTTGTATCATTGGCAAACTTCGCTAGAATGCCCCCGGTTCCCTCATCCAAATCATTAATATATAATGCGAACAGCTGTGGCCCCAGCACCGAACCCTGCGGGACACCGCTCGTCACCGGCTGCCATTCTGAAAAAGAACCTTTTATCCCAACTCTCTGCCTTCTGTTAGATAGCCAATCCTCAATCCATCCCAGCAGCTCACCTCGAACACCATGGGCCCTCACCTTGCTCAGCAGTCTCCCGTGTGGCACCTTATCAAAGGCCTTTTGAAAGTCCAGATAGACCACATCCACTGGGTTCCCCTGGTCTAACCTACTTGTTACCTCTTCAAAAAATTCCAACAGGTTTGTCAGGCATGACCTCCCTTTACTAAATCCATGTTGACTTGTTCTAATCAGACTCTGCTCTTCCAAGAATTTAGAAACCTCATCCTTAATGATGGATTCTAGAATTTTACCAACAACTGAGGTTAAGCTGATTGGCCTATAATTTTCCATCTTTTGCCTTGATCCTTTCTTGAACAAGGGGGTTACTACAGCCATCTTCCAATCGTCCGGGACCTTTCCTGACTCCAGTGACTCTTGAAAGATCTCAACCAATGCCTCTGCTATTTCCTCAGCAACCTCTCTCAGAACTCTAGGGTGTATCCCATCGGGGCCAGGAGATTTATCAATTTTAAGACTTTTTAACTTTTCTAGCACTATCTCTTTCGTAATGGCTCCTGACTTTCCTCATAAGTTGTTAATATATTTAGTGCATTCTCAGGCTATAATTTTTTTTTTTCAAAATCGGAGGCTATACCAGTGGCCGGCCTTGATAGCATATCCCACCTACCGGATGGATCCCAATTTCTCTTTCAGTGGTCCGTGGAGACTTTCTTATACTTAGGTATTTTTATCACCCCAGTATTTAGCCAGCTATACAAGGATAATTTTGTGCATTTACTGGATAGGATAAGGCAGGACCTCCAGCCAAGGGGAGACCTTCCAATTTCCTGGTTAGGCAGAATAGCATTAATTAAAATGCATGTCCAGCCCCATCTTCTATACACTATGAGAATGCTCCCGGTGATGCTGCCGAGGCTGGCACTACGCAAATTGTATGGCTGGCTGGGCTCCTTCATCTGGAATCATAGACGGTCCCTCATTAAGCTGAGGAAGCTACAGCTTCCACAAACAAGTGGAGGATCGGATTTTCCAGATTTTAGGAAATATCAGTTAAGTTCCCTATTTAGCTACACAGCCAATTTGGTCTCGTCTGACCCGCAATCAATCTGGATGGACATCGAGTCTTCTCAAGTAAAATGCCCACTTATTAACCTCTTATTTTCAGACAAGATAAAACTCATTACGGACCACTGCAAAAACCCTATAATACTAGATACATTTAAAGCTTAGAATATAATGCGGCAAAATGAGGGCAATTCACACAAAACATCCCCCTGCACTCCGATGATGTGGGCATGGGTTTCAAGCGAGGCTTACAGATGCCACATTCAAACTCTGGAGATGCAGGGGTTTCTTCTGTTTAGGGGATCTGTTTAATGAAGGGGTCCAGATGTCATTTGAACAGCTGCATCACAAATTTGGATTACCTAATGGTGATCTCTTCCGATACTTCCAAATTCGAGATTACATGCAGAAGAAGACTACGCTTTTATATAGTATTTATAAATCAGACAGAGAACATAGAATGTTATGGCTAGTGGCGGTACCTTCGGTCGGCACTCTTTATCATTTATTACATGATGAAGTATCAAAAGATATGGACCATTTCCTTTAAACATGGAATCAGGATTCTGGAAATCTCCACAGAAATGTGGAATGACATTTGGGAAAATGCCAGAAAAATCTCCATCTGCAACAGAACCCAGGCTATTCAGTTGAAGATACTTCACAGGGCCCATATAGCACAGGACCTATTGGCAAAATTTAAGGCAGGAGCATCTCCGATGTGTCCCAAATGTAAAACAGAGGTGGGCACTCTTGTTCACAGCTTTTGGGCCTGTCATAAGATCCGTAAATATTGGACTATAGTAGCAAATTCCCTGTCAGAAATCTTGGGACCAGAAATTAGAATAGATCCAGTATCTCTCCTTTTGGGTTTTCTGAACTTGCCTTCCCTGGATGTGCACGGGAAGAGATTATTTTCCATTCTCTCTTTCTGCGCAAGGAAAAATATTTTGGTAAACTGGGTAGCTAAGGGCCCTCCTGGACTTTCGAACTGGCACAGAATAATCATGAAATATATTCCCCTTGACTCCCTCACAAACATGGTGCACCAGGAAACCGAAATATTCTATAAAATATGGCAGCCCTTCTTGAATTACACAGATACAGATATTTCGGCCATTCTATCAAGGGTTTTTTTTATCTAATTGTGACAACGAACCTGGCTGGTCCGGGGCCCCTTGGAAGAGAAATCCCGCATGAATATGTTTTTTTTAATGATTTGATGTTAACACATTCCGAGCATGTACTTTAGTCAATTTCTGTGTTACCCATCGTTGTTTTCTTTTTCTTGAGTAATGTAAGAGATTTGATTATACACTATGCTTAGTTGTAGGTTAGATTCTTAGTTGAGTTTTGTCTTTATCTTTTTCTTTTCGGTATCTCTTCTTTTGTTTGACAGATTTTGGCTGGCATTTATTTAAGATTTAATTGCATATCAGTGTTTATACGAGGGTATACTTGTAAACTTGTAAAAACATGTTAAATTTTCAATAAAAGTATCTATAAAAAAACTATTGGTAAACTATATTTTGTAGAGGGCCTTCAGATTGGCAGTCAGCTTGTTCAGGTGCAGCTCAATCCACAAGGAAGCACACCTTCGAGGTGTGTGCCACATTGCGGGGCCAGACAAGGAAAATCCTATTGCCTCTGCAATTCCCATTGGCCATGCACCTGAATCATACTGCGCAAAACATCGAATACCTCAACATGACGGAATGGAGGCTTGGGACAGGACATCAAGAGGTATTTAAGAAATTGTACATTGCTCTCCTTAGCTTAATGCAAATATATATTATCCATGGGAGTCTTCCCTTGTGAACAAATGAAGCTGATCCATACTAAAATGCTGGAAACTGAAGTAAATGTTCTCCTGGCAACGCGTGGCTATTCATGTCATTTGCCAGTGCTATCCCTTTGAAGTCCCTTTCTCGAATACGATTTGTCATTTTTGCATCATCTCTAGAATTTCTGGTAAACTCTTTGCTTACTTACCTTTTGTTCTCAAGAACGTGATTGCTGAACAAAAAAATCGTTAAACCATTAACATCTGGCTGTTCGTTAATCATTGACCACTTTTAACCCCATTGTTTGCTTAATGATGTGATTGTCTTTCTGCAAAGCATTCGCTGCTCTGGACAACTTCATTAAAGGCAGCCTTTTAATTTACCCTCTCCTAATTTTAGACAAGCGTTGTCCTGTTTATTTTCCCGCGTTTTTCTGGAAATTTTGTTCTTCATAGTATTCTGAAGTTCCAATGTTGATTTTGACAGCATTATGGTCTGATCGTTCCAGGCCAATGACTTTGCATATACTTTTGTGTGCTAACACGGATGGTTGCCCTACTTTAATCTCACGCTGTGATATCCCAGGAATGGCAGGGGACTGCTGCACAAAATTAGTTGATTATGTTTCTGAGGCAATCGTGATGAGGGCTGAGGGATGAAATAGGTGGTTGAGGCATCAGAAGCTCCCTGGAAGATGCTGCAGCCGGTGTAACACTCTCATTTCCCTCTCTCTGCTTTCATGAGAGGAAACGTTAATTGAATATAAGCTGGATTTTTCCTTCTCACCCTGTCCAGGCTTTAGGTTTTATTGCATTGTAAAAACGTGATGAATTTTAGCTCTCAATGTTATTTTTAATTTCTTCATCGACGTCACGAGCTGGACCACAATTTATTGCTCATGTGTAGTTTACTTCGAGAAGGTGGTAATGATCTCTACTCTTGAAACTGTGTCCTGAATATTCAATCAGTGCATTCTGAAAGCCAGTTGTGGTATTGATGGAATTCCTGGATTTTGAAGCAACATGATTGGAGGAACACTGACACCTTTTCTAATCAGAAGGTTTTTCAGTTTTGAGGTAAAATTATAGACATTGCTGCCCTCATGCATTTGGTTCAGTTTCCAATCGATTGACAATGCTTGTTTGCTTTTGAACACATCATCGACAAACTCCTGGTACTTTGAACAACATATAATATGAATGTATAGGCTGAACCTGCAATCAACGGTGGTGGAAGAAGTGAGTGTTTATGCATGTAATGCACTTGAATTGTGCTACTCTGTCCCAAATATGATCCATTCACTTGAATGCTGGTTTAGTTGATCTCATCCACACACTTGATATTCTACGACATTTCTCACATTGGCTTATAGATGATACGCAGGTCTTGGAGTTTAATGGAGCAATTAACCAGTGCACAATTAGTGGTCTCTGTCATGCTCCTATTTATATAAACAGTTCTGTTGTAATTTCTGTGATGCAAATGTAACATGCCAATTGTAATCTCAAACGGAGGTATTGGACAGATTTGGCTGTTACCAAAAACACATGCTTCAATATCTGAGGTGTGAAGATTAGTGAGTATGCTGATCCTTTAACAAGATTGTGTTGTCAGCTATTGTTGAGAAGATTTGCCGCTCATATTGATGATAAATATGTAAGTTAGCTCACTGAGGCAGGAGGTTTGTTTTAAGACGTTTCGTCACCATGACGAGTTAACATAATGAGGGAGAGTGGGTGAAGTGCTGGTGGTGAGTCCCGCCTCTCTATGTCTATGTCTTGGTTTCTTATGGTGCCCATTTCCGTTTTTTTAAAGGAACGTAGATGGGATCTGTTCGATGATTACTGATCAAGTTTTCGTTAGAATGTCATGTCTCTAAGAATTATTGTGCGTGCCCTTGTTTCATCTGTCCTGAGGTGTGTGTGTGTTTTTCTCTGTGCTTATCTATGTATACTAGTGAGTCATTTCTTTTGATGGTGAGTTGGTGTTCATGTATTGTGGTGGCAAGAATTCTGCTTGTTTTTCCAATGTAGCTTTTTTTTTTAACGGTGTTTGCATTGTATTTTAAGTGACATCAGTTTTGCTGGTAGCATCTAATGACTCCTTTAAGTTTATTAGTCGCTGTTTAAGTGTGTTGGTAGGTCTATGGGCTATCATGATGCCAACGTGTCTGAGCAGTCTTGAATTCATTTCTGATATGTTGTCCTCGTTTTTTTTAGGATTAATGGTGCTGGAAGAGCTCAGCAGTTCAGGCAGCATCCGAGGAGCATAAAAGTTTGCTGCTCCTCTGATGCTGCCTGAACTGCTGTGCTCTTCCAGCACTACTAATCCAAACTCTGGTTTCCAGCATCTGCAGTCATTGTTTTTACGTCATTTTTTTTGACTTTCGGTTGGGTCCTAGAGGCAGAGGTTCTGAAAGGTCTGGAAGTTTTTACTTGTAAAGGCTTTTACGTGATTTTTTTTGACGTAAACCGCTTGTATATTGAAAGGGAAGTGGCCAGTTCTCCCGTTTCAGGCATAATCTGGTTTGAGCAAGCTATTTGCTCACGGTTGCAAGTGAAGTTTTAGCTGGGAACACAGAGAAGCTGCTGGGGATCAAAAGACGCAATATGATTCCAACCTCTCTCTCTCTCTCTCTCTCTCTCTGACATATATCTTGTAAGAACATGTGTTTGATTTTACCTTTCTCTGCCAAGGGCTTTATTTTTAGGGGATTATGCAAGTATTTGGAACAGCATCATTAAGTTCTGATAGAGTCAATTGGTGTTTCAAATAAGTACAAGCTATTTTAAACTTGGTTCGCTTTTCCTCATGTTTCATTCAGTCGGCTGGAAATAAATTCTGTTTTGTTTGAAATTGAGGGGTTATGTCAGTTGAATCACTCCTGCAATATCCAGTTTGAAACTGCTTAAAGCAAGAAGTAAAGATAAGGTCTGAACCACTTTATTTTTTTTTACAGGATCTGGCCTGATCCATCAGAGTCTGAAAGCTCTTTGTGGGATTTGTTCTCTAGTTCCAAATTGGGATCAGGGTTCATGGACTCGAAGGCAGTGAGTGGAATATGTGAGTGTGTTTTATTCTGGGTGTTGAATTCCAATGATTTAAACAGTGTTTTGTGTGGTAACAGCTCTTTCAGTGACCAAGAGGTTTCTGTGGGTGGAAGGAATGACTTTGGGGGCTTTACAAAAGATGAACAAGGAAAAGCTGTTGAGATTGGCAATAAATCTGGAATTGGAGCTCCCTCCTTCCATGATTAAAGGAGAGTTAATAGAGCAATAGCTCAGCCTTTTATTTTTGCTGAAAATGCCACCAGTATCTTTGGATTTAGCTAAATTTCAATTGAGAATGAAAGCGCTTGAGTTAGTGGCACAAGAAAAGGGAAGAGATAAAGACTTGAAATTGCTTGAATTACGATGAAAAGCAGAGGAAAGAGAAAACGAACATAAGGGCCTAGCAGAACAAAAAATAAAAGAACAAATTACTTTATGGAACAAAAAGCAAAAGAGAGAAAAAGACGGAAAGAGTAGAGAGAGGGGGTGGGAGAGGAAAGGTAGAAAAAAAGAGGGAGTTTTAACTTCAGAAACTGGCACTTCGACAGGAATTTGGCTTAAAAGGATGCACATGAAGGCTGAAGTTAAACTTATTGAGGAAGAGAGGGAGGATGAACAAACCTATCACAGCCAATGGTGGAATCTGTTTAAATATATTCAAGAACTGCCGAAATTTGATGAGAAGGATGCGAACAATTTTCATCTCATTTGAACAAGTGGCTAAACAAATGCAGTGACCAGTTATCAAATGCGTTTTGTTTATCTAACTAAAACTTGTAGGTAGAGTGAATGAGGTATCACATCACTATCAGAGGAGGGACCGAGGGCATATGAGGAAGTGGAGAAAGCCATCTTAAGTGCATACGTACTTGTGCCAGAAGCCGACAGGTAGTGTTTCAGGCATCTAAGTATTTTGAAAGGATCAAACAAAGCAGTTTTGATAGATGGATAAAGGCATTAACAGTAGAGTAAACAGATGACATTCTAAGAGAGACGATTATTTTGGAGGAGTACAAAAATCACTTCTTGTGGTCATGATGACTCATGTGAAAGAGCAGAGAGTTAAAACGACCAGATTAGCAGCCGAAATAGCTGAAGGTTATGAGTTGGTTCATAAACGAAAGTTTGGATTCCAACATTAATTTCAATCCGTGAGAGACTGAAATTGTGGAAAAGAGAATTCCTCATGTGGTAACCAGAAGGTAGATCTCGGTGATGATCAAAAGAGTAACTTACTGCGAAATGGAAAGGAAACCTTTGAAGGGTGAAGAGCAGTTATAAAGCTCTCGTGTCTACTCTGCAATAATTTAGGCCACGTGAAATCACAGTGCAAGTGGGTGAGAAAAAAACACTGAGAAGCCAGATGTAGGAAAACGAGATAATCCAGTGTATTATGGTGAGTAGTAATGGAAACACAGTGGGGATTGAAAAGCTGCTCCACAATGTAAAACTTGGTCAGAGGTCGGTTAAAGAGTAAGTGTCAGATCTTCTTAGACTATATACTTCAGAAGGTGAAGTTTGCTTGCATCGGCCAGGAGCTATAGGTAAAGACGTTACAATATTAAGAGACACAGCATCCTCTCAATATTTGATGTTGAAAGATGGGAGATCTGCGTCTCTGAAGGATTATTACCGAAAAAAAAGTGCCAAGAAGTGCCCAATAATGTAGATTGAGGTTGGAATGTCCATTGAAAAAGTGGAGAAGTCTTGACTGGATTACTGTACAAACCTTTGGTTCCGTGAACACAATTTGTTTTTACTGATGATATAAATGGGTCACAGGCAGTAGTGATGCTTACTGTGGTTGAAACTCGCGTGGAAACTCGCATAACTGAACTTTTACAGGAAATATATCCTGGGATTGTCCCTTACTGTGTGGCACAGAGGTCGCAAAGTCACCAGTTGAATCATGAGGGATCAAAGAGTGTAGTAAAGAAAGTTGAAACAGAGACCCTGTTTGATCAAAGAGTTCAGACAGAACAGGAACAAATGGCTGACAAATCAGACATAATTAGTTTACACAAATTAGAGCAATTAAATTGCAGCAGAAAAGTGAGAAGAAAGTAAAGCAACTGTATCAAGAAACATACAGGGAAGAAGAATCTTGATGTGTGCAAATGTACTACTTTTCTAAAAAAGTGTTGGCTTTATCAGAAACTGGAGACCGTCACATATTCAGGCAGAAGAGAATGAGCAGAATTTCAGCAAAACATATTGCCAGTATGTTATAGAAAGGATTTTTTGCAGGTGATGCATAAACGAACATTTAGGGTTTAAAAGAAAGCAAGATAAAATACAAAAATATTGTTACGACCTGGACTGCAAAGGAATGCAGTTGAATGTTCCCAGAAATGTTATATGTCAGGTAATATGAAAACCACAGGCAGTATTAAAACCCACACGTTTAATAAGTACTCCTGCATTTGAGGAACATTTTACAAGAGTCTTCATAGTCGCATAGGACCCCATTTATAAAGCAAAAAAAATTTTTAAAAAACAAAGAAATCTGGATTTCTTAACAATAATGCATTTGTTCACTAGATTTCCAGAGGTCATTGCACTATGCAATATCACAGCTAAACGGATTATAGAGAAGTCACTCAAATTTGTAACTAGATATGAATTACACAGAGATAGAATCAGATCAAGTCTCAAGTTTCATATCAAAATTATTCAAGTAAATTATGGATAATTTTCGAATGAAGCAATTCAGTTCTATTCCTTAGCATCCACAATCGCAGGGAGCAGTAGAAAGATGGGATTAAACATTTAGGACCGTGTTGAGGTCTTATCGTCAAGATTATCCAGATAATTAGGAAAAAGTAATTCAGTTGCACGTTTTTTGCCATTAGCGATGCATCAAATGTATCGAACAAATTCAGATCATTTAAAGTACGTTTTGGGCATGAAGTGACAGGACCGCTAATATTGATTATGGAGAAATTGGTAAGTCAGAATTAAGAGGCTGCATATTTTGACTGTGTGTCAAGTTTTGTGAAACACCTAAGTAGAGCAGGGGAGATGGCAAGATAGCATTTAGAAGTGTCACAGCATTCAACAAAACTGAAGCAGAGAAGAAATTAAACAATAACAATTCTGCTATCGGACATGAAGCGTTAGTGCTATTTCCAGTCATAGTTGAATCTTTAAAAGCAAGATTTAGTGCACCTTAGCAAGACGAAATGGAATTGAGTGAGGTAAACTGTTTGATACGGATTTTAGAGAGAAAGAAATCTCCCAGTGTGTATCATCCAAATATGCTCAGAAGTTATGTTATCAGGTTAGAAACTCCAAAAGAAACTGGGTAAAACACAAAGTGAACAACCAAGTTCAGAGTATTCAGTTGGACATGCCTCAAATTGAATTGGACAACGATTAAGTCGTCAAAAATATAGAAACATTACTGAGTTGCCTTCCAGAAGAAAATCGAAATGACTGGAAAGAGTTATTGCTATCATTTGGGGAGGTATGTGGACATAAGATGGGAACTACTAACCTAATTATGCATGATGTAGATGTAGAAAATATCCAGACTAATCAACATCCTCATTGATGTAACCCACTAAAGGTTGCACAGTTTCGAATGGAGATTGAATACATGTTCCACGGGAACATATTCAAAATGAGTTACAATGACTGGGGCTCCTCCCTGGTAATGGTGTCAAAATCACATGGTAGCTTTCGGGTATTTGTGGACTATCACAAAGTCAAGACAGTTACAAAGACTGGTGTTTATCCGATTCCACGTTTGGAAATCTGCAGTGAACAGGTGCAACAAGAAAATTCTACATTGGACTTGCTCAGTGGATACTGGCAAGTACCTTTGTCTGAAACAGCAACGGCAATTTTGGCTTTCATAACGCTGAATGCACGATATCAATTTAAAGTTTTGCCATTTGGCATGAAAAATGCGCCAGCCACTTTTCAAAGACTACCCAATAAGGTCATTTCCAGATTACCAAAAAATCTGGTATATATTGATGACCTGGGTGATTTTTAGTTATGTACGGAAGGAATATTTGCATTATTGATCGAAATTGTTCAATCCAGTACTGGAGACTGGTTTTGTAGTAAAGCTGACAGAAGTAAAATTGCCAAAGTCGAAGATACCTTCCTGGGCCATGTTACTGGAAATGGACAGATGGCCCCACGGAATGCCAAAGCAAAGGGAACTGGGCAGTTGTCCATACCATCTAGAGAAAGAGCAGTAAGATGATTCCTGGGATTGAGTGAATTTATCGGAAATTCGAAACAAATTTTCACAGTGTGGCTGCTCCATTTACTTCTTTACTCAAGGAAGCCAAAAGGTTTCACTGGACAGCGCCCTGTCAAAAGTCATTTGACAGCCTGAAATCTGCGTTAACCTTTGGCTCAGTTTCAGTCACACATAATTGCGCAAAACCATTAAAAGTGGCTCTTGATGCAAGTGATGTGAGCATCCGTGTTGGGCTCCTCCACAAAGACGACTAGAAAATAAAATGACCTAACGAATATTTCTCCAGGAAATTGAACATTCAACAGCAGAAATAATTGGCTGTTGAGAAGGAGCCTTTGCGCCTGGTGTTGGCGTTAGAACATTTCAATGATTATGTTACCAATAATTTACCTGAGGTAATCACATGTGCGGATCTTAACCCATTGAAGTTGTGGAGAAATTTGAGGACAAAAATGTCAGACTGATTAAATGGAGCTTGTTGTCACAGTCGTTCAGATTGAAAATTGTGCATATGGCAGCATGAGAAAATGTGATTGCCGAAATATTGTCTCATCGTAGATGACAAATGGAGGCATTCGGTGGCTGGAGTAAATGAACTGAAACAGAATATGGTAGTGCATTTTGCATATTGATGTCAATATGATGTACATGCGTTTTAGACTGTACTGAGAGTGTAACATTAAGGTGCTTCAAAATTAAGCCAAATTTTTCTTTAACGGCGGGGGAGGTGTGACAATGTTGTTCCTTTAACAACATTATACTGCCGTGTTCTTTCCTTCATAAAAACTGAGGTTCGGATATGTCTCGAAATATCTCTTTAAAAAGCTTTTAATTTTATAAAGAACACCGATACAACGAAAAGGGAGTGGCCAGTTCTTCCAGTTCAGGTATTCGTTTGGTTTCAAAAAATTGTTTTATTTGTAGCTGCGGGTCAAGTCTTAGCTGGAAACTGACTCGCTGTTTTGTACCAAAAGAAGCAGTTCCATGCTGATCCACCCTCTCTCTCTCTCTCTCTGACAGATCTCCTGTAAAAACCTGTTTGATTTTACGTTTTGTTTTGCCAAGGGGATGTTTATGGGAATGCACCAAGTATTTGGAACAGCATCGTTTAGCTGTAGTAGAGCTTAATGGGTTTTCTGATAGTTTAAATTATTCTAAATTCGATTGTCTTTTGTTCGTGTTCATTCAGTAGTCTTGAAATAAATTCTCTTTTGTTTCACATTGAGTGCTTGGACCAGTTTCATCATTCCTGCAATGCACTTCAAACGTGCTTTAAAAAATACAAGAAGTGTTAGGGTTTGGGCTACTTTCCTTGAAGTTTAGAGGAGGTCTGACCTGGTCCATGACAACTTGCAATGGAAATTGTACAGTCATCAGCTAGCATCTAATTATTTCTTTAGGAAAGAACCCAGGTCGATTGCTAACATAATACATGTGTACAAACTTGAGCTTGGCAAAGAAAGATTAGATCTAAACGGCATGTCTTCCATGAGAGAGCAGAGACTTGATTTGATTCAGAGAATGATGCAAGAGACTTTGGGAGATTCACGAAGATAACAGTTGTTTTCTTTGGGAGTTACCTTCACAGTTCTTTACTGAAGGAAAAAGACAAACGTCAACTGATTTAAACTTTTACTCTTGCAGATACGTAGTGATTTTCAACTCTCATTTTCACACTTTTGAATCCTCCTACTTATCAAGCTTCCCTTTATTTGAAGTCTGTTCCAATAAAGTTCTTCTCTCATGCCATTCCAATTCCAATTTAAAACTTTTTTTCATGGAAGGCTTATGCCACTTCATAATGATTATAACACAAATAGAATTATGATCAATAAACATAAAGTGTTTTCCTACCATCACTTCAGGCACTTGCCCTATCTTACTATTCAAGCGAGGTCAGGTTTTGCTCCCTCCCTCTTCATCATTTTAACAAATGCTTCACCATTCAAACTTTTAGCTCTAAGCTAGCCCCGTTTCATATTTGGAAATTTTAAACCACCTACGTTTGTCACCTTATTAGCATTATATATATGTGTCTGAGATCGCTTTACATGTGTGTTGCATAGTTTCCCACTGACTATTGGGAGGTGTATAGAGAAAGAAAAATCCCATCACTGAAGGATTTTACAGAAACATATTCTCTAATTATCGCAGTAATGTTTTCCTCAATCAAACACACTACTTTGCCTCTTTTCTATTCTGTTATTAAGCATCTGTAACTCGGAACATTGAATTGCCAATTCTGCTCATTGTTCACCGACTACTCTGTAAGAGCTATGACGCCCAAATCCCTTGTTATCAAACATGCCCGGCGTTCATTAAACTAACGTGTAACACCGTTTGCCTTGAAATAAGTGCAGTTTCATCCCCAGAATTACCCTTCTTTCTCTGTCTTGTTCGGGTCTCTCTTTTGTAATTCATTTCGCATTTAAAAAAAACTAATCTATCTCTCCGTCCATCCTGCCACGCCAGATCCCTCCACCTCCTCCCCTCCACCCCCAATGGTTTACAGACTCCTTTCATAGAAGTAGAAAAACTTCCCACTAGGACATTGGTGCAATAAAGTACAGTTGAATCCTATCCTTTTCGATCAAATCCTTTCCACCGCATTTATCCAAAGACCTGAAACCCTGAATAATACCACTGCACTTCACCCATTGATTTACCTGTCTTATCCTTTTATTCTTTCCCTTATTTTACCTTAGGAATGGAGATTAATGCTTCTGAGGTTTTTATTTTAGTCCTCCACCTAACTTCTCAGATTCACTCTATAAAGCCATAATCTATCCCTTCAGTATGTAATTCGTATCAGTCTCTACAATGCACGCTGACATTTCACACTGCCACTTAAGTATAAGCTTTAAACGTTTCAAGACACCTTTAATGCTGGCAAAAGGAAAGTAGCATGCTATCTAAGATTCAAGGTCCCTTCCTCGGAATTTCCTGTCTGTACCATTGACGGAAGAATACTCGAGAACAATTATTATTTTAAATTTTGTCAAACCCAGCCGAGCATCTGATTCATTCTTCGTTCCAAGAATCTGAGAGACTCATATATTTACCTCTTAGAAACTATCCTTCTAAAACGTACTCAAACTGAGTATCGTTGTGAGACTAAAATAGCCACAGGACACGTCTGAATGGCCTTCCTACGTTTCTTAACAGTCATCCAGCTTTCTCACTTTCTTGCCGTACAATCACTTCTTTGAATCTGGGAGCCATTTAACTCTGTATCTCTTGTATACTCTCAGTGCTATTAAGCCTAAAAAAAACTAGTCTCGAACAGCACCTTATACGTTAAATAAAGGACCTTTCTTACTCAAATGGCGAATGTTAAGCATGCTAAAAAATAAGAATGCTTAAAAATCTCAAATACAAACAAACACTGCGCTGACAATCGAATTAAGGAACGACTCTGGTTTATGTGGTCCAGCACAGAGCTTTCAATATTGTGAGTAAAAACAAAAGAAATCACTCTACAGCCACCCAAAGCAACGCCAAATCTCTGTAAAGATATGACTTTTTAAAAGTATATGTTATTTTCTACCCACAAATTTTTTTAGGAAACAGAAGCAATGAGAACAGAACAACGAGAAAACATGAGCTGTTCATCTGTAGGTCTATCCAAGAAGTGTGAGAGCAGATTGCGTTTGAATTTTTAAAAAATCCATTAACTAAAATCCATTCGAAAAAAGCACACTCTTTAAATGGGTTGGAGGTGGGTTCGTTTTCAGTATATAACAGCGAATAAAAAGATTCAATATAAATTTCTTATATTACTGAAAAATAACAACTGCGTGAACTCTAGAAGCAAATCTAGAAATACACTCGAATTTCATATAGCACTTGCAACACTTCTTGTAGAAAACTGATCGAGTTAACTTAAATCTCCTTTCCCCCTACAAACTCTAGATTTCACTTTTCCCCAACTTTATCTCCCACATATTGAAACGGATGTATCATGGAAGCCAAACTTTGGTTTGTGAAGCAACTTATAATCATCTGCCACTTGTTCTGCAAATCCCGTAGTCTTAAGTCCCCATTCATTCACATGACCTCTCTCCACTTCAGGAAGTAAATTCGTGATTTCTTTCAAAATATTCGTCTACCATAGACTATCATATGTTTAATTTATTTTCAATACCCTTATAAACTTCTTAAAGTTACTTTATTTGATTTTTTTCCACTTGAATGAACATTTGACCAGATGTCCTCCTTCTATTCCGAAAATGTCACCTGTTGGCTTCAGGTACGAAATCAGATACACAATTTGTTTTTCACATCGTCATACTGCCTAGGTGCTATAGCTGAGAGTGATGCAAATACATCATTAGCTCTATCTACAAACATTGTTTGCACTAACAATATCCACGCAGTCAGTGGCCATTGCATTTGTCACTTTCTAATTGAAAGGAAAAAAGGCTTTATATCCTATTGTCCGACATGGTCAATATGTTTGCCTTAGGCTTCTGGCTAAGATGGGATTGCTCCCCATCAGCTTCCCTGTCATTGCTCCTACATTTCACCTCTACCTCTTTCATGTTACATCGAACAAGATTTTCAAAGTCAACATCTGAAAATTAAATGCTCACTCATTCTGTATTTATAGATTCATAGAGTCATAGAGATGTACAGCATGGAAACAGACCCTTCGGTCCAACCCATCCATGCCAACCAGATATCCCAACCCAATCTAGTCCCACCTGCCAGCACATGGCCCATATCCCTCCAAACTCTTCCTATTCATATCCATCCAAATGCCTCTTAAATGTTGCAATTGTACCAGCCTCCACTCCATCGTCTGGCAGGTCATTCCATACATGTACCACCCTCTGCGTGGAAAAGTTGCTCCTTAGGTCGCTTTTATATCTTTCCACTCTCACCCTAAACCTATTCCCTCTAGTTCTGGACTCCCCGACCCCGGGGAAAAGACTTTGTGAATTTATCCTATCCATGCCCCTCATAATTTTGTAAACCTCTCTAAGGTCACCCCTCAGCCTCCGACGCTCCAGGGAAAACAGCCCCAGCCTGTTCAGCCTCTCCCTATAGCTCAGATCCTCCAACCCTGGCAACATACTTGTAAATCTTTACTGAACCCTTTCAAGTTTCACAACATCTTTACGATAGGAAGGAGCCCAGAATTGCACGTAATATTCCAAAAGTGGCATAACCAATGTCTTGTACAACCGCAACATGATCTCCCAACTCCTATACTCAATACTCTGACCAATAAAGCAAAGCATACCAAACGCCTTCTTCACTATCCTATCTACCTGCGACTCCACTTTCAAGAAGATATGGACCTGCACTCCAAGGTCTCTTTGTTCAGCAACACTCCTTAGGACATTGCCATTAAGTGTAAACGTCCTGCTAAGATTTGCTTTCCCAAAATGCAGCACCTCGTATTTATCTGAATTAAACTCCATCTGCCACTTCTCAGCCCATTGGCACATCTGGTCCATATCCTGTTGCAATCTGAGGTAACCCTCTTCGCTGTCCACTACACCTCCAATTTTGGTGTCATCTGCAAACTTACGAACTGTACTTCTTATGCTCACATCCAAATCATTTACGTAAATGACAAAAAGTAGAGGGCCCCAGCACCCATCCTTGTGGCACTCCACTGATCACAGGCCTCTAGTCTGAAAAAACAACCCTCCACCTCCACCCTCTGTCTTCTACCTTTGAGCCAGTTCTGTATCCAAATGGCGAGTTCGTCCTGTATTCCATGAGATCTAACCTTGCTAATCAGTCTCCCATGGGGAAACTTGTCAAACGCCTTACTGAAGTCCCAATCTTCTTTGCTACTTCTTCAAAAAACTCAATCAAGTTTTTGAGACATGATTTCCCACGCACAAACCCATGTTGACTATCCCGAATCTGTCCTTGCCTTTCCAAATACGTGTACATTCCTGCCCCTCAGGATTCCCTCCAACAACTTGCCCACCACTGAGGTCAGGCTCACCAGTCTATAGTTTCCCGGCTTGTCTTTACCACCCTTCTTAAACAGTGACACCGCGTTTGCCAACCTCCAGTCTTCCGGCACCTCACCTGTGACTATCAATGATTCAAATATCTCAGCAAGAGGTCCATCAATCACTTCTATAGCTTCCCACTGAGTTCTCAGGTACACCTGATCAGGTCCTGGGGATTTATCCACCTTTAACCGTTTCAATACATCCAGCAGTTCCTCCTCTGTAATCTGGACATTTTGCAAGATGTCCCCACCTGTTTCCCTACAGTCTATATCTTCCATATTCTTTTCCACAGTAAATACTGATGCAAAATATTCATTTAGTGTCCCCCATATTTTCTGTCTGCCTTGCTGATCTTTGATTTATTCTGCTACGATAATCCTTTCCTGAGAACATAGAAAAGAAAACATTAAAGCACATTTGATGCATTTCGGCGCTTGATGTTGCGCTGATCTGTGAAACCAAACCGAAGCCCATCTCTCCTGCACTATTTCATTTTCGTCCGTATGTCAATCCAATGGCCATGTAAATGCCCTGAAAGTTGTCTTGTCGAATACTATCGCAGACAGTGCGTTCCACGCCCCTACGACTGTCTTTCTTTACTGAGTAAAGAAACAGCCTCTGACATCTGTCCTATACCTACCACCCCTCAGTTTAAAGCTGTGTCCCCTCGTGCTAGCCATAACCATCTGAGGAAAAAGGCTCCCACTGTTCACTCTGTTTAACACTCTGATTATGTTATACGTATCAATTACTCACCTCTCAACCTTCTTTTCTCTGTCGAAAACAGTCACAATTCCTTTTTGCTCTGCTTTGAATGCTAATTCAAACTGCTTCATTTTGCTTCACATTCAAGCTGCTTCATTTGTAACTTAATTTTAGCCATCTCCAGTCACTCTGAGAGCTTTGCCTGTAATTCTAATTTTCGTGCCATTGCTTCAATTTCCTCCAATTTTCGGATATTCAAAGGCAATCCCACCTCCAGGTTTTCTGCTAACTTCAAAAGTTATTCTGCTTTTTCCATAAAACTTCCCAGTGACTTCCACCATTCCCAAGAAACACTTGGTGTCTGAAATAAATGATTATAATAAGGGTAGCACTGTTTCGATGAACTGAATTCAATGCCCGAAAAGAGAGCATGACCATTCACTGAATTGCATTCCAGTTCTCCTAACCTTAACATGGAATTTAGGTTAGATTACTTACAGTGTGGAACAAGGCCCTTCGAGCCAATAAGTCCACACTGGCCTGTCCCCCTACATTTACTCATTCACCTAACACTGCGGGAAATTTAACATGACCAATTGAACTAACCTGCACATTTTTGGACTGTGGGAGGAAGCCGGAGCACCCAGAGGAAACCCACGCAGATACTGGGAGAATGTGCAAACTCCACACAAACAGTTGCCTGAGGCAAGAATTGAACCCGGATCTCTAGTGCCATGAGTCACCAATGCGTATCACTATGCCATACGGCCACCCAGTGTGTGAATACGTTGATTGCAAGAACTATCCCCATTTCGTTATGGTCAAATTGTATTCAGGAGATATTTCAGATACAATTATTTTGAAAAAAATTTTCAAAGCAAGTATAAGTCATTGTGTTCTGAATGCAATCAGATTGGTCAAACCACCAGGCTTGAAGCAGGACATACTTTATTTAGACACTAGAATTAAATACAGATGGAAAAGCACATACGAAGGGCTTGAATGAGGTGACAATTGGCTCAGTGGTTAACATTATTGCAACAGAGCACCAGGGGCTCTGCTTTGATTCTAATTCCGGTGGACTGTTTGTGTTGGGTTTGCACATTCTCCCCGTGTCTGCTTCGGTTTTCTCTGCGTGCTCTCGTTTTCTCCTCCAGTCCAAAGATGTGCAGATTAAGTGCATTGGCCATGCTAATTTGTCCGTAGTGCTCAGGGATGCATAGGCTAGATGCATTAGTCAGGTGTAATTACAAACTGGGAAAATGGGTCAGGGTGTGTTAATCTTTGAAAGGTCATGGTGGACTTGTTGGGCAGAAAGACTTGTTTCCACATTGTAAGGGGCATATAACACACAATGTCGTGACATTACATTAACACATCGAAGGCAAAAGAAAATCTTAAAAATAGATAGTTTGGCATGTAGTTCTCCCATCAGGAAGGGAACATCAGCTTTTAACTTTAACAAAGCGAGAAACAAGAGCTTCCAATTCCAGTTGTAGGACCGCAGCATCTGCTACTGAAGTCTTAAAAAAAAGAACTAGACAAAGGTGAGGACTGCAGATGCTAGAAACCAGAGTTTATGTCAGAGTGGTGCTGTAAATGCACAGCAGGTCAGGCAGCATCCAAGGAGCAGGAAAATCGACATTTCCGGCAAAAGCCCTTCATCAGGAATCATTCCTGATGAAGGGCTTTTGGCCAAAACGTCGAATTTCCTGCTCCTCTGATGCTGCCTGACTTGCTGTGCTTTTCCAACACCACTTTGATGTAAACTCTTAAAGAAAAGTCATGTTTCTTTGGAAACTTGTCTTCACCTACTCTGACTGTTTCCATTGTCTCAACCGTTTCTGTGGGAGCTGGACTCCACATATTCTGACTGCTTTTATCGTCTCAACTTTAATTAATAAGAAACTCCACGCATCATAATCTGTTTACTTTATTGGATATTTTGCAGAATGCTCTGCGCTACTGACTCAAACTTTATTCCTTAAAAAAAGACAAACTGCACCGCTTAAAGCTATTGTATTGCCACAAAGCTTTCATCATAAGGTGAACCATTCATTATCTGCATGATCCCAATAATTTTCTTGCATTGTCGCTAATGTATTTAAAACCTTCTCGAAATAGTCTAATAATACTCTACATCGTTAACTATTTTTTGTGCCAAGATTACCATGACATGAAACATGAACTTCATCCTTTATTGTTCAATTCACCCCAAGATAGTTGATGTTATTCAATCAGCGTTCCTAATTATTCACACTATGGACATAAATGATAAATGCAGTTGGGAACGTCGGTGTGTAAAGAAAATTAACAATAGATATTCAGTTATGCTGTTAACAATAATTTGCAAGTGTCTAAAATTTCCATGCCGATATGTAGTATGCATTTGTTTCAAGACATCTCTGAAATTATCAGCAGAAACATTTTGGGTGTATGTGGAAACAAGGCACACATATAACTTATAATTTACCAGCTCTTCTGTTTTCTTTACATCCAATAAACTGTTTTACAGCAATGATATTTTCTTTGTTACATAGACGTAGCAGTTCTCTTGAATCCCCCTCTTCCCACGCGGAGGGAATCAATTGATCACACAAAGGAGAGCAGGATGGGTGTAAAACATCTTGTTCTCTTTGAATTGAATTTCTATCCATAGCCTTTGATGTAGTGTGCGCTAGTCGCTACTTTCTATCCAACTGAAACGGGGGTGAAGAAAATCAGGAGCCTAAATCTTTACTGTCAATCATTATAACGGTTGTATTATATCAATAAAAACTGAGTGCACTCGCAACATTTTTTAGCCATATGTGTAATTAGATATTCTGCTTGACGTGGAACTAAAGTGGGGTACCTCAGGTAGAAATCAAGAAGTACAGTTGATGTTTAATCTCTCCGAACAAATCTTATAGTGCAACATTTGAAATCTCCATGGTCTAGTTCAACCGACTTTGCAGCCAGGATTATATATTTTAAAGACTGGCAAAGCGATTTGGACCTCACATTCATAGTTGCAGAGCACAGAAGTCTGGACTTTTTCGTCAGTGGCAATTCACTTCATTAATTTCAATTGATCACGCAAAGGAGAGCAGGATGAGTAACTCTGATAATAACATCTAACAAAGGATACGGAATCACGGAGAAAGTACTTGGCATTAGATTATGAAGTATAATCACTTCATAATTTGAGTAATGAGTATAAAAGCCACATGCGAAAGGATGTTTTCGGCTTTCTAACTTCATATTCACTGCTCAACACAATTACGTTAAACAGGAAGTTTCAGAATTTATATAAATGGAGCCGTGATAATTTTGCAACATTCCCAGCTTCAGATAATCTGAGGCAACAACACTGGCAAAGGTGATATTCGAACAGGACATCAGAGAATGTTTTTATGAATAATTGCCCAAACAGCTAAGGACGTAACTGTCTTAGATCAATTGCTGTGTAATCAAGCTGAATGTATAAATAAAGTCACAGATAGTGATCCTCTGGGAATTTATGATATAGTGGAATTCAAAGAGAGATTACGAAGTTTTAAACTGGAGCTCAAAGGATGAACAACAATCTGAAACAGAAACACATTTTTGTCTGTTTCAGTGTGGGACAGAGTAATGTAAATTGATTAAACAGTCTGAAATATCTGGCTGTAAATGAACAGGTACTTCAATCAGATAAAATGGGAAATTTACGGATCAGTTCATGCATGATGTTAATCAGTGAGTGGCTGAACAGATGATTCTTTCACACACACAAAAGGATCCAATTAATTATGGAATGATATAGATTAGTGTAAATGAGACAGTTCGATGTCTTATTCGAATAGTAGATGAAATGGGGACTTTGCAACATGTTGGGAATTATGTGATTGGGAGATGGAAAGATAGGAGATATGTCTAGCTCGGATATGTGCGATACAGACATTTGAAATGGTGAGCACGTGACGATGTGGCAAGTTAACCAGTCGTATAATTTCGAGTTTGAATGATATCAAGTGCATGGAAATTAGATTGGCAGGCGTTCTTGAGTGTCAAATACGAGTTTTGTTCATAGGTGTGGCATAGTGGAGTGATGTGAAGGCTAGTATTGTTGGCAGAGTTTCAGCAGTGTAATGGGGACTAATTGGCTCAATTCATGGCATATGGTTGTTGGGTAGGGCTCCTGATTACGTTGGGTGTAATTGTGTCACAGTCAATGGCAGTAAGTTAGGTTTATTTGTTAAATAGCACATCAATTTAATGTTGCTATCAGATTACATTCCCTACAGTGTGGAAATAGGCCCTTCGGCCCAACAAGTCCACACCAACCCTCCAAAGAGTAACAAACCCATTTCCCCTCTGACTAATGCATCTAGCACTATGTGCAATTTAGCATGGCCAATTCATCTGACCTGCACATCCTTGGACTGTGGGAGGAAGCCCACGCAGACATGGGAAGAATGTGCCAACTCCTCACAGATAGTCACCCGAGGCTGGAATCGGACCCAGGTGCTCGGATGCAGCAGTGATAACCACTGAACCAACGTGCTGCACAAAAGTCATCCTTTTAGGTTAAATCCTTCATCAGTACTGAAAAGTGGTTATGTTCAAACATCCTGATGCTGTTGGCTTGCTGTGCTTCTCCAGCCTTCTGTCTGTTTGTAGTTCAGAATCAGGCTTGGTTATCAAACATATCACCTAGTATATACACGAAACAGGTAGGCACACTTTTTAAACTGTCCAAAATGCAGACAATTCTAATGACCACAATTGCCGTTTTTCTTATGTGCACTGTTTTGTGTGCAGCTTCTTACAACAAATATCAACGAATCTATCGAATATGAATGCCACACGTAACCATACAGAGCAGTGAAAGGAAGCAAAATTCAACATAAGAATAAAATGGCAGATTGGGTATATTTGAGTATCACGTGTGGAAAATATAAGTTATTAATCTCATAATGTATTAAATCAAATATTAAGACAAATCTACATCCACCATGTCCAAAAGTCATTGGGTGATCCATTTTGAAAGTTCACAACGTCCAGGAGAGAGAATTCCAAGTGTCACTACGTTAGCTGCAAAGAAAAAAATATGAAAACAAGCTGTTCCTTATTTTGAGTGAAAGGAAAGTAATTAATTGATTTTGTGTTTAACCCTAGGAAGAATCACACTGCTTAAAGTTTTGCTGAAGGATCAGCGCAAGCATTCATGCAAATAACGGTTTCAGTTTGAGTTTCATCATCAGCAATATTAAGCCACCTTTACGCAAGACAGATTAACTTTATCCAGGCAAAAGTCTGGAGTTTTGAAGATGGTGTTAGACTTGAAGATTCCTGAGGTTTTTCACATGTGCACTGCTTGCCCGCTTTGCCTGATACAATTTGGGCACCACGGGATGTGTTAAGGCTTGGCCGATTTTCCTGCATCTGCGAAGATCAAAGGGGAATAGATACCAATTTCAGTTTGTTGTCTTCTTTTTTAAACAACGTATATCTAGTACCTGAATAAGCATTCAATACCTAAAAATGTCCAATCTAACACGTGCAACATAGCGTAAATCCTTCAGCAAAAATAAAGATAAACGTCGTTCTTACTATATAGATATCAGAACAACATTGCTGAGCATTTGCATCTGTACATCAGGGCATATATGTTATTAAAATGCGCAAACTATTCCATGGAATTCACGAGGAACAAACTAACGAAAACAAAAGTTATGTGAAACCCATTAGAGCTATTGATAGAACAGTTTCCAGATCACATGATGATCACTGGTCGCAATATAAAAAAAGGTTTTGAACAGTCTACAAAGCATTGATATTAGGATGATATCAGAGCTGAAACAACTTCCAATTCGGAAAATGAATGAATATAATTAATTTCTGCAGTAAAAGAATGTCGTTGCATGATGAGGTATAGTTGGTCATCGTTAAGCTACATAAATTAAACATAAATACGAATCTATAGGTGAAACAAGCTCTTTTTGCATAAAATTACAAGCAAGAATTTTAGTTAGGCGAACTTCTTTTTTAATTAAGGAAGGAGCTGAATGTTTTCATTTGCAAAAGGAAATGGGTACGAAAAGTTAGAAACATGCATTGAAGAGGAAATTTTAAAAATGGAAAGAATTTGATATACTTTTGTCAATCAGACTACATCAGGACAATGTCTTGAAATATCTCGAGATCAAGGCAGATCAAGCAGCGAGAACGCAGAGGCAACTTGATATAAAATTCAGTGTAGTCATCTTTAACAGAATACTAATCTTTACGCTACTTCTGCTTCTATATTTACATACATATTGACTTGTCACAATGATTAAAGAATTTTGTGCTGTGGTTATGAACTATAGGAAAATCTCAAATTTTCCTCTTTTTTTGATAATGAACGGTTCTCAATGACGATTGCAGACCAGACATATCTTTTCATAATAGTGGCGTTCGTTTTTAGGTCTGAATGAGCACACACACTCTGATTTGATATGTTTTCATCTTGTTGTATACTGCTTAGTTAGCCCTATCATGCCTAATTAACATGTTCAAAAATCCCGTTATTTCAGTGCAATTTGAAGTGAGTTCCCCATGAAAAACGTTTATTGTTACCCCCCGACACACACGCGTGCGCGCAATTAGGTTGGGTTCGCTAGAATTTCTCAAACTTGCATTGATTTCGTAATAAATAATCTGAATACCCTGAAATTCAATTCAATTTCATTAACAATTATTGCCCCGTCAGAATCTTCCATATGCAGAGGAAGAAGACAACTAAATAGTTGTCAATTTAACGACTTGAGGTAATGGGCCTCAATAAGTATTCCCAAATTATTTTCTGTCTTTGACTGTCTACATGTTGCGGTAGCCACAACAATCCAGACATTTCACATTTCCTATGTTACATAAAACTGCAATGACAGTTTGTGAAATATTTAGTGGTAAATCCTGTGGATCTACTCAGCTGTCACTCAGATCTTTGTTACTCATCTCTATGAATTTTAGCGAGGAAGATTGGCTAGGAAGTATTTAAAGAGAGAGTTAATAGGAGCAAAGAGAGAACATGAACAGTCTTTAGGAGATAGAATAAAGGAGAAACCTAAAACTTTCTAAAGGTATGTGAGGAATAAAAGGATGAGTGGGAAGATGTGGGTGGACCCTGTGGATATCGGAGAGGTGCTAAACTAATATTTCTCATCGGTTTTCTCTCGGGAAAAGGAGAATATTTTACAGGAGATGAATGACATACGAGATACTACAGTAGAAAGGATCACGGTTAGTAAGAAAGAGGTGTTCTCGATTCTATAAGGCGTGAAAGTAGACAAGTCTCGTGGGCCGGATGTGATTTATCCGTGCGTTCTCTGGGAAGCTTTGGCGGAGGTGTTAGAGTCCTTAGTTTTAATCTTTGAGTTGTCATTGTCAACAGGTTTAGTACCACAGGACTGGAGAATTACAAATGTTGTGCCCTTGTTAACGAAGGGCAGTAGAGATCACCCAGGTAATTATAGACCACTGAGCCTTACGTCTGTTGTCAGAAAGGTTTTGGAAATGATTATGAGAGATGGGATTTATATTCATCTCGCAAGCAACAATGTGATTGGAGATAGTAAGGATGGTTTCGGTAAGGGCTGGTCATGTCTCACAAATCTCATTGAGTTTATTTGTGGAGTCTCCTGCTCCAGGAAGTTGTTTATACATCAACCACCATTCACGACTGGATGTGGCAAAACTGCAGAACTTAGATCAGATCAGTTGATTTTTGGATCGCTTGGCTATATCTATTACTTGCCACTTTTTTTTTTAGCATGCAAGTAGCCTTACCAAGTTGAGACTTCTTTTTCAGGTGGGCCTGGTGCTGCTCCTGACATGCACTCCTGCGTTCTTCATAGAAACAGGATTGATCTCCGATCTTGATGGTTGGGTGGGGGGCGTGCCTGGCCATGAGGTTACAGATCGTGCTGTTGTATAATTATGTCATTTATGGTGGCTGGCAACACCCCATGGATGCCCAGTTTTGATATTCCAGATCTGTTTGCAGTTTTTCCCATTTAGCACATACCAGTCAACATGATGGAATGCATTCCTAATATGAAGGCACAGCTGGACCTCCAAAGGTACAGTGCAGTGTTCACTCTTACCAAAACTGTCATGGACAGATATATCTGCAGTTGCCAGATTGGGAAGATGAGGTCAGGTATTTTTTTTTACCTCCTGTTGGTTACCTCACCAACTGTCTCAGCGCCAGTCTAGCTACTGTGCATTTTTGGAAACGACCAGCTAGGTCAGTAGTGCTGCTACCAAGCAACTGTTTGTGGTGCACATTGAAATATCCCACCTAGATTACATTGTGTGTCCTTGCTACCATCAGTGCTTCCTCTAAGTGTTGTCCAACATCGAGCAATACCAAGTCATCGACTGAATGAAGACAATATGTTGTAAACAGTAGGCTGTTTCCTTGAGCATGTTACCCTCAAGATATGAAAGTTTTTGTGGTCCAGATTCAATGTTGATGACTCCCCAGGGCACTTCCCTTCAGGTGATTAGTCTCTGTTGCGCCACGTCGGCAGGATCCATCTGACCAATGAGACAGGACATATCCAGGAATAGAAATCATCATGTCTGCAACGTTGGCTGTAAGGCACGATTGTGTGAGGACACTTATACCAAGTTGTTGCTCGATTGGTCTGTGAGACATCATTACCAATTTTCGCACTAGCACTCAAATATGAGCAAGGACTTTGCAGGTTTGTTTCTGCTGTTGTCTAATGCAATGCCTGGTGAGATGCCAGATGATCAGTCTAGTTTCATTTCTTTGAGACTCAGAGTGATTGGTACATCTGACTGGCTTGCTAGGCCATTTCTGAAGGCAATTCACAGTTAATCACATTTCTCTGGGTCTGGACTCACATGCAAATCAGACCACTAAACACAGCATATTTCCTACCATGAACATGAGTGAACCATATATGAATTTTCGACTTGGACATCAATAGATTCTGAACTCCATATTGTTTATTTTTTATTGCCATCTGATATGGGTGTTTTTGAACCTGTGTCCCCACATGCACTAAATGTTTGTATTAATAGTCTAGCCCTAATACCACGAGGCCATGACCTCCGCAGATAATTATATATAATTTAAATATCTGATTTATGTCCGGTAATGAATACAGATTGAAGATAAGTACCTTTGTTCAAAGTTTAGAAAATCTACAATTAAAATTTAAAACAAAAATCAGTGCAGGATGAATCACTGTTGAGAATAAAAGTCATGTTACGTACTCACAGAAAGTATTACAAGTTCAGGAAACAGAGCATATCAACAGGACAGTTTAGTATACGTCCTTTGTAAATTGAAATCTTTTGCTAGAAATTTGCAATTGATTGAATTGGAGAACAGATATGTGAATATTTCAATCTGATAGTCATGTGTACTGCAGTTTGCATTTCCTTCGAAAATGAGGGAAGAGTCAGTATTTTGAAAGTCAAGATGTTTTGATCATGTTGTAGTTTAACTGGAACTGTTTCGAATAATGTCATGAGTCATGTGAAAGTGCGGTTTTTCCATTTTATTCTGTCCCCTTCAGTATTATGCGAATATGTTTCTGAGACTAAGTGCCATTTTAAGGAATAATGAAAAAAAAAGTTTCACTCAAGTTCATAATCTGTAATTGAAGGTGACGTGTATTGGCATAAGCTGTGATTGTAACAGTATTGGTCTCGTGCAAAATACCCTGTTTCTTCTCCATTTTAAACAACGAAAAGTTTGCATTCATTTTGCTATCGTCTTATTTTAATGAAGCATATTGACACTTTTATGCAATATTATTTCTTCAAAGCATCGAAAGCAAAAATTTCATTCTAATCTTTCATAATGTCTTAATAAGAATAACTGCCTCCTTTTAGTTCTCAAACTTATCACATTTCAGTACGTGAATGTAATCATAAAATCACGACATTGTCTAACCAATATTGTTTTTTATAGCCTCATAGAATCTTACCTACTGCATCATTTTGGAGATTAATAAGCCTAAAATTTAAAAAAAGCAAGATTGTGATTTCAGATCCAAGACAACATGAATGCATTATGCTGCTGTTGAAGTATTTGCAATAAAGACGACAAGAAAATTGCAATTAATTGAACTTATATATTTGGATGTCGCTTTTATTTTCAGCTATAACGATGCACCTTCCACGTGTCATTGCTTCAATTCATCAATTTCATTGCTTGCTTGTCTCTATCTGCTGACTTTATAAACTCGATTTTCATTTTCATCAAATGTTGGATTTATTTCATAGTTTCAAAATAATTGCAGATTTTAAAAAAAACATGCATGTTCTCAGATGTATAAATGTGTGCACAATGAGTATTTTCATCAGATAGAAGAAAATACTGTACATTGTAAAGAATTGTCAAAGAATTTCTGACATGGGTTTGTCTTCCAGCTTGATATCACGCATTCCAGCTATGATTCTGCCGGGCGTCTTGCATGAATGCACTAAAAACAGTTAACAAAAATCATAGATATATTGTAGATGAGTCAATAATATGATTTCGGATGTGGAAGTGGAACTTTGTCCATCAATATATTGGAAGTGAGAATAGCCAAAATTTCATTTACTGGGACAATCACTTACTTTCAATCTTGTTTGTAATTTTAGCAATCAAGCATGTGTCGTTGCTTTCTTTTTTGGATAAAAATATGTTGGGAGAAATGCTAAGACGACTGCTGCATTGCCGAGTTTCTTAACTTTAAATCTCTTTCTTATTGATCAATATTTAATGCAAGTTCGTTTTTCAATTGAACACGTTTTAACGTAATTAAATGAAATACAAGTCATTGTTGTCATTTGGGGATTGCTTAGGTATAAATACGATTGCCTTGTGCAAGATAGAAACAAAAAACTTCAATCCGAGGTGAACATGAGGTCGTCGGTAATTATATATATAGAAAGTGTCTACTATCCTATACTGGCAATTGTTGGTGTTCCTGGTAAGTTGTTTATTATCAATTCTTATTCATAATTATTTCTCATAAAAATGGATTATCACTCCAATTATCCATGATGTCGTTTGCTCATGTTGGTCTGTTGGGCAGAATAATAGTAAAATCATCAAGCAAATCATAAGAATGTTTTATATAATGAATGTTTTCTGAATGGAATATTTTGTCAGGCAGTGCATTTTATTTTGATTTATGAATTTAAGTTTTAATTAGTACCCTTACTGGTGAACTGTTCATTTTCAGAAATAAAATGTTAGCATTTCCTAATATTTGTCACTAATATTAGTATCATTGCAACTCTGAGTTAACTTGTATGAAACAACAGATCCAATTCTGGTGTTAGGATTAGTATTCTCTGAAACACAATTGCACCTCTACTTTGTTGCTGGCTCATCTGGCTTGAAACGTTCACATTTTCTTTATGAAAGCTAATGCATTTGGAAGTACACAAATAGGTCCAGTCGTTTCTCTATCTGATTAATGCATCCTTGAAATGATCTATTGTATTTTCCTTCATCATTTACTTTAGTAAACATAATCACATTTAGCTCCTTTTGGGATTAACAGAGGTGGTTGACTATTGACCATTGGGTTTCTAACTAAAATTCTGTTTGCAAGTTTATGCCACTAGATATCATTTCATTGACAGATTTTTATTTACTTACACTGTATCTGTGATAATGATTACATCGCGACCAACTGACACGTATCCAATCATACAGCAATCTTTCATTAATTACAGAAAATAAGCTAACCATGCTTACTGTTTTGCAATAGGGATAATATTTCGTTCTTGCTATCACTTTTAAATTCAATTTTACCACAGTTTGTAAAGCTGTTTCACACCTTTTCTGATTTCCAAACAAGTGATTGCCATATTATCTGAAACATTTCCTCGCCATTTCTCTGAATAGTTTTTCCACACGTTTTCTTTATTAGTACTTCTTCCGTTTGGCAATTTACCTCCGAATGCATTTCTCCATCAATCATCTGTGTGCCGGTGTTTTTTGTAAGTGAAAGCATTCATCTATCATGTTCGATTCCGATTTTACGAGGAAACTAAGCATTATTTCTTCCAACAAGCTTACAATTTATCATCTACTACTTTGGCTAATTTATCTACTACTTTTACTAATTTATCATCTACTACTTTCATTTTCATTTTAAATGTCGACTGTTAAATCAGATATTAACTGGACTGAATTGAAAAACAAATGAATATCCTTTTCGAATTTGGGATGCACTCCCATTTGAATTTTGCATGTTTTGGAAAATCGCTTTTGCCTTCGCATCCTTTCTCGTGTGCAAATTCTATCAGACACAGCATTCAAACACAAGCACATGCTAAAAAGACTCTGTCAAAGCTGACACAATGTTCTTAAAAAAAACCCCAACCATAACAAGAACAGGATCCCCTGGTCCTCACTTTCCACCCTACCAACCTTCACATCATCCATATCATCCGCCGACATTTCCACCACCTCAAAACAGACCCCACCATCAGAGATATATTTCCCTCCTCACCCCTCTCTGCTTTCTGCGAAGACCATTCCCTCCGTGACTACCTGATCAGGTCCACGCCCCCCAACAAACCACCCTCCTGTCCTGGCACGCTCTCCTGCCACCGTAGGAATTGCAAACCATGCGCCCACTCCTCCTCCCTCACGACCATCCAAGGCCCCAAAGGAACCTTCCACATCGATCAAAGTTTGACCTGCACATCCACCAATATCATTTGTTGTATCTGTTGCTCCTGATGCGGTCTCCTCTACATTGGGGAGACTGGATGCCTCCTCGCAGTATGCTTCAGGGAAATCTCCAGGACACCCGCATCAATCAGCCCCATCAATCCGTTGTCCAACATTTCAATTCCCCCTCCCACTCTGCCGAGGACATGCAGGTCCTGGGCCCCCTCCACCACCGCTCCCTCATCACGCGATGCCTGGAGGAAAAACGCCTCATCTGCCACCTCAGAACACTTCAACCCCAGGGCATCAATGTGGATTTCACCAGATTCCTCCTTCCCCCCACCTTACCTCAGTTCAAACCTTCCAGCTAAGCACTGTCCTCATGACCTTCCTACCTGTCCTACTTCCCACCTATCCACTCCACCCTCCCCTCTAACCTATCACCTCCATCCTGATCATCATTCACCTACTGTATTCTTTGCTACCTACCCCCAACCTCCTCTCTGACATATCATCTCCATCCCCACCCCATCCACCTATCGTCTTCTTTGCTACCTTCTCCTCAGACCCCCCCCCCCCATTTATCTCTCCACCCTGGAGGCTTCCTGCCTCTATTCCTGATGAAGAGCTTTTGCCGAAAACGTTGATTTTCCTGCTCCTTGGATGCTGCCTGACCTGCTGTACTTTTCTACCATCACTCTGATCTAAACTCTGGTTTCCAGCAGCTGCAATCCACTTTTGCACAATGTTCTAAAACTCAAATTCTGGTGAATTCCTTTTTGTTTAATTGAGTAAACATAACTTAATACTTCAGGTCATGAAATCGGAAATTCTAGCTGAAATAATTAATTTCATCATGATATCAGTTGATACATCAGGAAAATTGAAGCAGTGCACAAATTCAACATCAAAACTAACGTCGATTTAAGCATTTGCCTTTCCTTACAGTATAATAAAATCTGCTCAATTCCCTATATTCTGTTTTGCAGCTAACGTGGTGACACTTCTGATTCTCTCTCGTGGACGGTGTGAACTTTCAAAATGTATCACCCAATACCTTCTTGCCATGGCGGCAGCAGATCTTGGTTACCTGATATTTGATGTAGTACTTTACGAGATTAATGATTCATATTTTCCATACTCAATATTCAGTTATACTCGAGCATGCCGTCTTATTCTCACCTTAAATTTTGCTTCCCTTCACTGCTCTGTGTGGCTAACCGTGGCTTTCACGTTCGACAGGTTTGTGGCTATCTGTTGTCAGAAACTACGCACAAAATATTGCACACCAAAAGCAGCAATTGTGGTCATTACAGCCATCTGTATTTTGGGCAGTTTACAAAGTGTTCCTTTCTATTTTATATATATACCTCGCGATATAGTTAATAATATGCCGTGGTCCTGTACTGTAAAAGTCAGCTTTTATACCTTACCCATATGGATTACATTTTTCTGGCTGGAAACAATTTTTACCCCATTTCTTCCATTTAGTTTGACACTTCTCTTGAATGTACTGACGATCAAGCACATTGTGAAAGCTAATCGAGTCAGAAGAGCATTTCTCAGAATAAACAGTGCAAAGAAGGACAAAGATCCAGAGATGGTTAATCGAAAAAAATCAATGGTTTTATTGTTGGCCATATCAGGAAATTTTATAATCTTATGGTTTGTAAATTTTGTATCGTATGTTTATTCGCAATTTACCGACACACAATTTTTAGAAGGAAATTTCAATGATCCGTTTACTATCCTTGAGCAAAGTGGATATATACTTCGGACTATGAGTTGTTGTAGTAACACTTTCATCTATGCCATTGCCCAGCGTAAATTTCGAGAGGAGCTTAAAATTCTGATTAAATATCCCTTGTCTGTAATAGCAAAACTCATTTCAGTAAGTAAATCTAATTCCATAACATAAATCACTCTATGACATTCATTTGGTAATGTTCATGTAAATGGAGAAAATCTCATGTCTCATCAATATTTACATACAATGACACATGAACACTAAAAAGCCAAACGTGCAAAAAATTATATTGAAGCAAATCATTGATGTAATTGGCTGCCTGTCATCAACTAAAACACGTGTTGTGCAAATACTGACAATTTTATGCTTCTAAGTGTTGCAGAAATAGGTACTTCTTTGCAGCCGACGTGGTGAAACTCGCGGGTTGCTCCTGTAGATCTTTTGAAAATTTCGAATTCATCATGCAAATAAAACATAAAGGATGTGTCGCTTATGTATTTCACACTCAAGAGCATAGCTTTATGCTCTGTACTCGCCTGATTGTGTCTTAATTTTGTCGTCACCTTCTAACACAGATCGAGATATGAAAAATTAGGAATGAAACAAGACAGTGTCGCTTGAAGTAACGTTTTAAAAAAAGAAATAGGAAAGTGCCTAATGCTAGTATAATCATGCAACATTCTTTTGGGAAATGCTACTATTTTTCACATGCAAGGTCATTGTTAAATGTTCTGTGGCATGGAAGGAATGCTGGCTAAAATGATAAGTTGATTTGCTACCTTTGTCATAATCAACTTGAGGGAGTGTGAAAGAATGTGATAATGGGCAACATAGATATCCCACCATAAATCCTTCTGTTATTTGGTCATTAGTGATGCACATTTGCAGATGTACATCATTATCTTGCAGACGTCCTTTAGATTTGTGAAAAATTCCTTTCAAATGTTTGAGAGAATGATTCCATGTTCATCTGCTTAGGAGAGTTTGATGTGGCTTTGGCATTTAAGTAATCGCTTTATCTTAGAAATTATTAGCGATATACTGACAACTTATTCTCTGCTTGCTTTGTGACCAAAAATTCTCAAAATTTCGAGTGTTAATTATAAAACTTTAGAATGTAGAAAGGGACGTACAATTAATGATAATGCAATATTATCAATTGATACGAGGAAAAGTCAACAGTATACAGTAATAAGGAAATTAGGCATCAGGATATTGTAAAGTAGTGCTACATGTGGAGCAATGCATATTTTATGTGCCATCTTATTTCCAGAATGCTGTAAATTCTATTAAGGTATGTAAGGAAATATTTATTTGACTATTACTCAGATTTGGTAGTCTATAATTTAAGGCAAATGCAGATTTCATGTTGTGAAGTAAAAAGATGAAAGTAAAGAAGTTGAGCTGTGAATATTTATTCATTTAAGTTAAATCAGCCGAGAACTAATTGAATATCATGGCACACCGCAAGGATATAAGCCTCCAACTCATTGTCTCATTGCATATGTATATGTTCATCCATAAATCTCTAATTATCACCCATCTCCACCTAAACCCAGATTTCACTAGAATCCCCTTGGTCAACTATGTCAGGCAATGAATCAGATACAATATGAATTCAATGCCTCAGAGCAGTTTGCAACCTCATCGATTATTAAAACTTTGGGTCTAAATAGCACACCTATTCCAACGATGATTTCCAACCACCTAAGATGTAGGGAACTTTGGAGTTCCCAAAAGACCTCTTCTATATACCTGGCCATTCAACTTCTGTCTTTGACATAAGCATTGTCTATGCAAGCAAGATCGCTGCACACGATTCCGCATTACGCCAGACACAATCATCTGTGTTCCAAGATTACCAAAATCAATCACTGTATGATTCAACAAACCACTACTTTGAAGAAATAAGCATCACTAATTATCATTCACTGTCACAAAACTACACTCAAATTAACCTTGTTCTCAACTCAGTATCAGTACCACACAAATTAAACAATTACTTGCCAAGCTACTCAATAATCTCTTACAAATATATTAATCTCCATGCCACTCGATTACATACCACTCAAGAAAAAAAAAATACATCTTTGCCATTCAAGTATGTCTGACAAGCTTAACTCATTGATTGCATTAAAGCATAATTGAAACTCACACTGATTGGTATAGTCAACGTGCTCATTTGCCACGTGTCTCCCACACGTTATCTCTGCATATTACACATTTCAACTAGACATCTATCAAGCATATCACTCATCAATGCTGTCTGCCAAATTATTATATCCATTTTTCCCAACCAGACACCCAACTGCCTCGATTGAACAGAATAGTCTTCCTTTTTTTTAAATCAAATTTACTCATTATTTACTCAATTATTTACTCATCCACATCATTCATAAACGGATACAAACACTTCACAATTTACCTGAGTGCACCTCTCAACATAAGTGGTGCCATCGCCTTTTCTTCCTTCCACTTTACTCAATTCATTGAATTTACAAAAGTGGCATTGAGCTGTTCAGTTATCCAGTAATTAGTTTAGAAACTGAATTGAATTGCTAATTTGATTGTTGTAAGCAAACAGCAAAAGTAGCGATGTGTCCTGCATTAACACTGCCCAAACTGTCTCGACTAATGTGCTGTTCAACTGTGACAACGAGCTCCAAATCGCTTTGCTGAGCACAATATCAATCATCCTGGCTGGCGCGACCAACGACGTGGAACATGTAGAACATTGTGCTTCATTCATCTGTAGCAACACGTAGAACGCAGACATTATTTCTTGATTACTACCAGAGATCAAACCACATTAGCAATGGGGTAAAAACAATGACTGCAGATGCTGGAAACCAGATTCTGGATTAGTGGTGCTGGTAGAGCACTTCAGTTCAGGCAGCATCCAAGGAGCTTCGAAATCGACGTTTCAGGCAAAAGCCCTTCATTAGGAATAAAGGCAGTGAGCCTGAAGCGTGGAGAGATAAGCTAGAGGAGGGTGGGGGTGGGGAGAAAGTAGCATAGAGTACCAGATGCCTGGAGGAAGAATGCCTCATCTTCCGCCTCGGAACACTTCAACCTCAGGGCATCAATATGGACTTCAACAGTTTCCTCATTTCCCCTTCCCTCACCTCACCCTAGTTCTAAACTTCCAGCTCAGCACTGTCCCCATGACTTGTCCGGACTTGTCCTACCTGCCTATCTCCATTTCCACCTATCCACTCCACCCTCTCCTCCCTGACCTAACACCTTCATCCCCTCTCCCACTCACCCATTATACTCTATGCTACTTTCTCCCCACCCCCACCCTCCACTAGCTTATCTCTCCACGCTTCAGGCTCACTGCCTTTATTCCTGATGAAGGGCTTTTGCCCGAAACGTCGATTCCAGACATTAGCAAAGTGTCAGGCAAAATATTTTATCACACAGCTAGCTCAATAGTTGAGGTGAGTTTTTATCGATATTACATTTGCCACTTAAAAAAATGACGTTCCCAAATATTTGAGGCGTCATTTCAACTGGATCGAGAGCAGTGATCAGTAGTTGTTATGTCCATGGCTATAGATAGACATTTAATCCAAACAGTATAGGATGGTTTTGTTCGAAGCGGGGACAGGAGAGTTCATGAGAAGTGCTACCTCAAGATTAAAATAAAAGTCTTTGCAACAGATCAGTTCACTGAACAAAAACAAAACAGAAGCGCTGGAAAAGTTAACTCTTCCTGCAGTCCCCAGGGAGAGACAAATATTTTTTAAAAAGCTAGCTAAAGTTAAATATGTTAATTGTCTGGTTTCAAACTAAGTCCAAACGTTTCTGTTGATAATTTCAAAGATTTTTCAAAACAAGTGCAGACTGGTTTTTCTGACATCAATCTGAGGATACATTCTTTTATTTGTTTATTATTTTACTAACTCTTATGACATGGACGTCGTTGGTTAGGTATGCACTTATCAGTAGAACTTACTTGGACTTCAGAAGAAGATAATGAGCTACCCCTCAGGCGGGTGCAGTCGATGAGCTGTACATATTCCCAAACTACAGTCCCGATGAAATTTGATCCATGGCACTGAAAAAAAGCGATGCATTTCCAATCCAAAATGTTGAATGGTTTTGAGGCACGTTTATAAGTGAAGAATCAATGCAAAGCTACGATTATTCTGTGGATGTCCATCATGGTGTTGACAATGTCTATCAACGCTCCACCTGGACATCCCATTGAACAGTATTCGCCTGGACAGCAGACGAGCTTTTAGAAAGTGTCGTACATCATATAGATAATGCACACTGTTGCACTGGCGATGTGGTGGCACTGTTCCCTCACAATGCCAGAGGTCTGAAACCTATTTCACCCTTGGCTACTTTTTGCACATTCTCCCCGTGTCTTCGCGGGATTCCTCCGAATTATGTACTTTCTTCCAACAGCTTTTGTGCAGAAAACCGTGCCTCACGAACTAGCTTGATGTTTTGAAGAAGCATCGAAGAGGATTGATGAGGCCAGAGTTCTGGACGTGATCTGTATTGGATTTCAGCAAGGCATTCCACAATGCACCTCATCATAGACTGGTTAATAAGGGTTATATCACATGGAATACAGGCAGAAGTAGCCAGCTGCGTTCAAAATTGTCTCGAATGTAAAATGCATAAGGTAGTTTTTCAGACGAGACACTGGTGACCAGTTGTGCTCCAGAAGGATCATTGCTTTTGGTCACTGAAATAAATCATTTGGATATGTATGCAGGTGGTATGGTTCGTGAATCTGCAGATGACATCAAATTGGAGGTGTAGTGGATAGCAAAAAAAATTATCTTAGTGTACAGTAGGATCGTTGTAAGATGGGACAAAGGTCCATTGATTTCCTTCTTTCAGAACTCATTTTCAACGAGCAACCTATCATGAGGGGGAATATTGAACTTATCATTCTTCTGAAAACGAACAGAATCGTAGAAAACTCCTGATTTAATGCCTGTCTTTTGTTCGTCATTAAACTCCATGTTGAAAATGGACTATCAACTCAACCGCGTATTTGTAAAACATGGAATTGTTCTCCTGGTTCGTAGAGATTTGTTAATCCAAATGGAAACAGCAGATTTCGTTTTTTTTTGTCAAGGGGAATCATTGGAAAGCTGAAAAGTGAGTTACTAATTTGATTTCTTCTATCTTACAGCTAATCATTTAACAATTTGGTGCGGTCACGAGGCCACTGGGAGCTCAAGAGATTCATCATTCATTTCCTGATAGTAATGGCATCAGCGGATTTATCTCTCTTAATATTCGAAGTACTAAAGCATGCAAATAAGGGTTTTTTACTTTTCTTAATCCTTCCTCAACTATGCACCATTTTTTTGTCTTAATCTAGCACTTCTTTTTCCTACCATTGATTGTTCTGTCTGCTTAAACGTGGTATTACTTTATATCGGTTTCTGTCCACTTGTTGTTAGAAACAACGAAGAAACTATTTCAGCATTAAAACTCCATCTGTGAGTAGAAGTATTGAATGTAGCTTGAGTGCTTTCGAAATTTTTCAATCTATTTTGTCAGCGAGACTTCAGAAGTAATTAATAATCTTCCATGGTCATGTTATGTCAAAAAAAGCTTCCATGCTTTACCCATATGACTGTATTTTTGAGGTTAGAAACTGCTTTAATCCCATTTGTGGCATTTACTGTAATTTTCTTATTGAACGTACTGACTAACAAACAGATTACATATAGATAGATAAAGGCTCTAAGAGAAAACATCAGCAGTGAAAACGATCATGATGCAGAAGTTGAAAACTTTTCAAAATCTTTTTTTTTGCTGGCCATATCTAGCAAATATATACTTGTATGGAGCATAACATTTATATTTTTAGAAAAGAATTACAATAATGCTTTTACCATTTTGAAACATTGAGTTGCTGCACAAAGACGTTCGTTTATGCAATTTGACAGCACAAATTCAGAGATGAACTGAGAAATAACTCCTTTGAGTCGACTAATGCAATGAATCAATCGAATTAGCTAACTTTCAAAATTGAATGTCATCTTTCTGTATCAGTGGAACACAACACTCAGAAAATATACAAGGCTACACGCACCCATCACGTTTCTCTTCCCTTGAATTAAAAACGCAGTACAGAATGAAATTTGCTACGTGTTAGTGAACTGTTTCAAATGTATGTCACCTTCTGGTTCAAACACTACAGAAAAAATCCAATTACATTCCTGAAAAAGTAACATAAAGAACATCAATTGACAATTACACACAAACAACACCCACAAACCTCTACGATCTTCCTTTAAATAGCTCGAACTGCTTTTCTTTGTCCTACGATGGATAAAAGTAATAAAATGGACTGAGGGCTTGTAATTATTCAAACCAGAAAGGTTAGTTCTTGCAGGAATTGATGGTCTATTCTCTTGAAGGCAGAACCACCTGATAGGACAACTGCACACATCCATTGACTTAAGAAAAAATGTGTTAGTTTCCCAAAGCTTTGCATCATTCAATGAACTCATGGCTGATCCTTGACATAATGTTCTCTTATATCTATCTATACCACAGCGTGGCAAGTTAGAAGGAATTCTCCCTTTAAGTTACAATTGTTTCATGATTAAACAGTTCCAAACTAATGTATAACCATGTGCAATTACTATTGTTTCCTAGCGAGGATAAAGTTTTGTTTTATAGAAATCTTTCCTTAAGATATGCTGTGGACACCCAGTAATTACTTTCTCTATGTTCATATTATAAGCATTTGGTCATGATTCAGAATTAAAAAAGAAACATCTCGTTTAGGCATTTGAGTGTTCAGAAAGACATTTGAATCTTATGCAAAGTTCTTTCACAATTTAAGATTTGACTTTTAGCCTGTTTTCTCCAGTATTTTTAGCAGTCCATACTTTCATGCAATTAAGAAACGAATACGGCTGCAAATCGTTTCAGCCTGCCACCAATTTTGTTTCATCATAAGTAGAACAACACATCAGGAATTGTGTTCTCTCGTTCTGGCACATGTATAATTTTCAAGTTGAAAGACCGAAATAACAAAACTCCATTTAAACAGTCTGGACTTCCTGTTCTTATTTTCCAAAACTGGAAGGGGTTGCAATCAGTACATTCAATTATCTCAGACACATCAGTGGCAATATAGGTATTGTAATTTCAACGTCAAATTCCAGATCTCCTTTGCAGTTCATGAAATATACTTGCTGATGATTATTCAGTGTTTTAGAAGAAGTACACAATCTTTTTATTTCTGTGTTCTGAACTTGCAAGTGTACAGCATGACAAGTGTATAGAGCATATATCAATAGCAACCTTAAACGGCTTTGCATAATTGGATGAGGCCAACACCGGGGCAAATCTTAACAGTTTTCAGGCTGGAAAGTGTCTAAGGGCACTTCTCCTTCAACTGAAAATTTCTGCACCTTTTCATCAAGTCAGTCAGTGGTGCGCCATTAAAATTCCGTACCAATTTCTAATAAAAACATTCATTCATTGTGTCTGTCTGTAGTCCATAACTCTGAACAAAACTGAGTAACTCTTCTTTAATCCATTTAGCCGAGATATTGCACAGTAGAGTTGCCTCTGAAAATACCGTGGATAAATCTATGACGCTCAGAAAACACTAATTCCTTCTTATTATTTTCGGTAGGTTTCCCACGCAATAAATTATGACATTTGTAAAACGTTTCTCAAATATTGGAATAGATGTTAAGGGTGCTGGTTTTAATACTGACTGAGGTTTCTGAATTACCTGTCATATCTGAGATGCCTGAAAAAAAAATCAGATGCATCCTAATGCAGTTTAGACGAATTTTTAAGAAGCTTTTGTCTGTTGGTTTGAACTTTTCGTTATTCCCAAATTTCCTCCTATGGATAACCTATGTGCTTCCTACATTGTCTCCTTCCTTTCAATCAACAGTGGTCCAACGGGATGAAGCTCTGCTCAATTCATATACCCGTGAATATGTGATTGTTCAAATTTCTTCATCAAGTGATAGTTTTTAATCATTCTGTTCTTCGGGCAAGCACTCAGGTTTTTTCTTTTGTGAGACAGGCGGTCTCTGTCTCAAAATCATGCTGACTATCGTGAATAATTCCTTGCCTCTTCAAATGCGTATAAGTGGTATTCTTCAGAATGACTTACAAGAACGTATCCATCACCGAAATCTTACTCACATGTCTTTACTTCCCAGGCTTCTTCTTTGATCTCTTCATAAACAGAAGCAAAACATTAGCCACTCTTCGATAATTTGACATCTCACCCTTATTTATTGATGATACAAAAGTTTCTGCAGGGTGTCATGCAATTTTTTCCCTAATATCCCATGAAGTGCCGTATTACACTAAATCATTTTCAAGAGATTTATCCAACTTTATGTTTTTCAAAACATCCACAACGTCCTTTTCTATAATGTGTATTGTTTACAAAATATCAATACTTATTCCTTTGAGTTCTCGATCTTCTATATCTTACTCCACAATAAGGGCTAATGCAAAATATCGAGTTCATATCTCTCCTATCTGCTGAAGTTGCACATAAAGATGATCTCGTTGATTTGTATGGGGCTTTATTCTCTCTCTCTCTTTTTAATCTCTTGCCCTTAACGTAAGTGTAGAATCTCTTTGGTTTATACTTAACGTTATTTGCCACATTATCTCATACCCTGTGTTTGCTTTCAAAATCCCCCGCTTAAGAATGCAGTCTTTATACTTTTCCAGTGATTGATTTGAAGCCAGTTGTTTATATCTAAAATATGATTCTGAACTATTTTTGAAAGAAATTCAATATCTTTATTCATCCATTTTTCTTTAATTCTAACAGCCTTCACTTTACTCTGACAGAAATATAGTGATTTTGAACTCTTTTTCTCGGACTTTTAAATCCTCCTAATTATAAGTCATCCCTTTAATTGAAGTCTATTGCAATCAAGTTCTTCCCTCATGCCATAAAAATGTGCCTTACTCGAATGAAAAACTTTATTTTTGAAGGAAGGCTTATGCTTTTTCATAACGATTTAAAATGAAATAGAACTATAATCAATAAACCAAGATTATCCTCCTACCATCACTTCATGCACTTGTCCTGTCTCATCACTCAAGCGAGGTCAAGTTTTGCTCTCTCTCTAGTAGGACCATTCACATATTGATAACGAATAGCTTCTCATTTAAAAAAAAAGCTTCGCCATTGAAATTTTTAACACTAAGGTAGTCTCAGTTAATATTTGCAAATTAAAATTGTCTTACACATATATGTCTGGGTTCTGTCCACATATGTCTTGTTCAGTTTTCCATTGTCTATTGGAAGTCTATAGAACAATCCCATAATGTTTTTTACATTTCGAATGTCAACCGATATATTTGCAGTGAAGGATTTTATAGCAATATATTCTCTAATTACCCCTGTAATTCTTTTTTTTTCTAAATCAAACCAAACACTTCCCATAATCTTTTTCCTCTTTTCTACTCTTGCTTTAGCGTCTGAAACTCGGCATATTGAAATGCTAATTCTGCCCATTGTTCAGCAACGACTCTGTGAGAGCTATGATGCCGAAATCAAAACATGTCCTGCGTTCCTTAGCCTGACCTGTAACACGTGATGCATTTAAATACGTGCAAATGCTGGGATCTCCTGATCTACATTACTCACTTTTGCCTAGTTGAAATACATGCAGTTTCATTCTCAGAGTTGCTTCGTTCTCTGGCTTGTCCTGGTCTCTTTGTTGTAATTAATTTCGTCTTTTCACAATCAAAACAATTCTCATCTATCTTTCTGATCAACTTGCCACTTCAGATCCCTCCACCTCCTCCCTTCCATTTCCAATAGTTTCCAATCTCCCTTCATGAAATTAGCAAAACTTCCTGATAGCATATTGGTGTGTTCAAATACTGTTGAAAACTATCCCTTTTGATCAAGTCCTTTCCGCACCATTGATCTAAGAACTTGAAACCCTGAATATTATCGTAGCTCTTTACCGATTAATTTACCTCTCCTATCCTTTAATTCTTTCCCTTATTTGACATATGAACGGAGTTGAATACTTCCGAGGATTTTATTTTAGTCCTTCACCTAATATCTTAGATTCACTCGATCAAGCCTTAATCTATTCTGTAACTATGTAATTCCTATCAACCTGTACAATACCCATTGTATTCACAGTTCCCTTTAAGAATAAGCTTGAAATATTTTGAGACATATTTATATTTGGAAACAGGAAAGTAACATGCTATCCCACATTCAAGATCACATGCTCAGAAATTCCTGTCTCTACCATTGACAGTAGAGTCCTCTAGAAAAATTATTATTTCATATTTTTCCAAACCCTACCAAACATAAGATTCATTCTTCATTCTGAAGATGTGACTGGCACTTCTATGTTCTACTGAGAAACTATCCTTTTAAAAAATACTCAAACTGAATATATCTTTGATACACAAATAACCGTAAGAGACGTCTGAACGACCTTCTTAACATTCTTGACAATCATACAGCTTCCTCACTGTTGCTGCCATAAAATCACGTCTTTGAATCAGGTGGCTATTTAACTCTGTCTCTCTTTTACACTCTCAATGTTATTAAGCTAAAAGAAGTAAGCTTACAATAGTACCTTTTCAATAAGATAAAAGATCTTTAGTCCTCAAAGAGCTAATGTTAAGCATGCAAAAGAAAAAAAATTAAAATCAGAGACTTAAACATTTTAAAAGCAAACACTGAGCTGCCAATCGATTTAAGAATGACACCTGCTGAAGTGACCCAGTACAGAGCTTTTCATGCAGTGATTAAAAACAAAAAAAAACACTCTGCAGCCAACCACGTCTAAGCATCTACAAAATTTGAATAAAGAAACGTTTTTTTTTTAAAAAAATACACTCTTTTGTACATACAGAATTTTATGGAGAACAGGACTAAAGAACGAGCCGTCCAGTTGTCGGTCTCTCCAAGAGGTCTGGGAGCAGATGCACTTTGAATCAAGAAATCCATTAACGCAACTCCATTTGAAGAAAAAAAAACATTTTTTTAATAGGTTGGAGGTATGTTCCGTTTTGACTTTAAATGAACTAAAAAAAATCCTATATTATTGAAAAATAATGAGTGCGAAGTAAATCTAGATATAAGCTCAAATCTCATGTAGCACTTGCGAAACTTCTTTTATATAACTCATCAATATTACCACTTGATGAATTTCTGCCCATTTCCCTTCCGCCCGAATCTGGGATCGTCTCCATTTCCTGAACTATTCTCCAGTTTAACAAAAGTGATGTTTTGGAATATAGTCGGCTCCTTCTCCTGTGTATGCTTTTTGAAGCAATAACTTTAGTTTTTCATCTTCCTATTGTAGTTCAGCTAATTCCTCTAAACTAAAAAAATACGCCTTGACCTCCAGATGTTCTTTACTTTTTTCAACAAGTTAATTGAATAGTTTCTGATATTAAACTACAATTTCCCGTCCTCATTCCGTGATTTCTCTTCCTGCTTCAACCTAAGGGCTTCTAACAGTGTTACCACACAGTCAGAAAAATTCCCAGAATAAACTTCTTGCAATACTTCAGTTTCCCGAATATCCACTGGCTTTTCAACCTCAGTAGGCATCACTCCCAAATGTGGTCCTGTGTTATCAAGGATAAACCATATTTTTGGAACTGAGAATTTCTCTATTGCTCCGATAGGGCTTCACCACATTTCATTGGACTGTCCAACCTTTCTTGATAGAATGGATCACTGTTGTTATCATCAATGAATCTCACAGATTGCCACTTATTTCCTGCAAACATTCCTTCAGAGTTGTATATAGCCTCACCTCTCACCATCAAACACTCACTTGGTCCAGTATCTCTTAAATACTTATCTTCTTCACAAAGAAACTATTGGAAATCTTAACTACACATGTCAGTTCTTTGAAGAGATCCGGCACTTCTTTCTCAATGGAGCTTCGACAAGTTTCACGATTTTTTTTGCTTTTGAGCTTCCACGTTCCTTTATCACTTAAAGAAAACTCACTGCCTTATCCTGTCGTTATACAGTGTCTTTTTCTAAAAAGCCTAAAACATTTTAGCTAATTTACTTGAATGGCAACGCTTGTGGTATTCTTTTTATTACTACTCTTACGCCTTTGTTGGTTTCCTTTTTAACCTGTGGTAAACTATCTTTACTATGTACAGTAAATATAGATCATAAAACATAGAACATAGAACATTACAGCGCATTACAGGCCCTTCGGCCCTCAAAGTTGCGCCACCGTGTCATACAAATCTGAAGCCCATCCCACCTACACTTATCCATGTAGGTCCATATGCCTGTCCAATGACGACTTAAATGCATTTAAACTTGGCGAAACTGCTACCATTGCAAGGAAAGTATTCCATACCCTTACTACTCTCTGAGTAAAGAAACTACCTCTGACATCTGCCTTATACATATCTCCCTTCACTTTAAAGTTGTGTCTCCTCTTGTTTGCCGTTCCCATACTTGGAAAAAGGCTCTCCCTGGCCACCCTCTCTAACCCTCTGATTATCTTGTATGTCTCTATTAAGTCACCTCTCAACCTTCTTCTCTCTAATGAGAGCCGCCTCAAGGCCCTCAGCCTTTCCTCGTAAGACATTCTTTCCATACCAGACAACATCCTAGTAAATCTCCTCTGCACCCTTTCCAAAGCTTCCACTTCCTTCTTATAATGCAGTGAGCAGAACTGTACACAATACTCCAAGTATGGCTGCACCAGAGCTTTGTACAGCTGCAGCATAGCCTCCTGGTTCCGGAGCTCGATCCCTCTATTAATGAAGGACAAAACATTGTATGACTTCTAAAAACCCTGTCAATCTGGGTGGCACCTTTCAGGGAACTGTGCACATGAACACCGAGATCTCTCTGCTCATCTGCACTCCCAAGAATCTTACCATTAGCCCAATACTTTGCATTCTGATTACTCCATCCAAAGTGTATCACCTCACACTTGACCACATTAAACTCCATTTGCCACCTCTCAGCCCATTTCTGCATCGTATCACTGTCTCTCTGTAACCTACTACATCCTTCGTCACTATCCACAAATCCACTGAACTTAGTGTGGTCCGCAAATTTACTGACTCACCTTTCTAAGCCCTCATCCAGGTCATTTATAAAAATGACGAACAGCTTTGGACCCAACACCGACCCTTGCGGTACACCGCTAGTAACATGTTCCATCAACTGGAACTCTGTTTTCTTTCACCAAGCTAATTACTGATCCAAACTGCAATGTTTCCCACAATCCCATTCCTGTGCATTTTGTATAATAGCCTACTGTGGGGAACCTTATAGAACGCCTTGCTGAAATCCATACACACCACAACAACTAGTTTACTCTCATCTACCTGTTTGGTCACTTGGTCGAAAAAGTCAATAAGATTCGTTAGGCACGACCTACCCTTCACAAAACCATGCTGACTGTCCCTGATCAGATTATTCTTTTCTAGATGGTTATAACTCCTATCTTTTATAACCTTTTCCAACACTTTACCAAGAACTGAATTGAGACTCACTGGTCTGTAATTACCAGGGTTGTCTTTACTACCCTTCTTGAACAAGGGAACCACATTTGCTATCCTCCAGTCCTCAGGCACTATTCCTGTAGACAATGATGATTTGAAGATCAATGCCAAAGGCTCAGCGATCTCATCACTTGCTTCCCAGAGGATCCTAGGACAGAACCCATCTGGCTCAGGTGACTTGTCTATTTTCACACTCTGCAGTGTTTCTAATACCTCTTCCTTGTGAACCTCAATCTCTTCTAGTCTAGATGCAAATATCTGTGTATCTTCCTCGCCAACATTTTCATTTTCTATAGTGAACACTGTTAAAAAGTATTTATTTAGTACTTCCCCTATCTCCTCTGACTCCACACACAACGTCCCAGTAATATCTTTGATGGGCCCTAATTTAACTCTCGTCATTCTTTTATTCCTGACATACTTCTGGAAAGCCTTAGGGTTAACCCTGATCCTATCTGCCAACAAATTCTCATGTCTCCTTCTGGCTCCTCTGAGCTCTCTTCTTAGGTCTTTCCTGACTTCCTCGTAACCTTCAAGCGCCCTAACTGAGTTTTCCCATTTTGTCCTAACGTAAGCCTTCCACTTCCGTACTAAACCACGGCTCACGCATTCTATATCTTCCTCCCTGCCCGACAGGTACACACTTATCTAGGACACACAAGAGCTTTTCCTTGAAAAAGCTTCACATTTTTAATGTGCTCATCCCCTGCAGTTTCATTCCCAATTCTACGCTTCCTAAATCGTTCCTAGTTGCATCGTAATTTCCGTTCCCCCAGCTGTAACTCTTGCTGGTTGGAGTACACCTATCCCTTTCCATCACTAAAGTTAACCTGACAGAATTGTGATCGCTGTCTCCAAAGTGATCACTTACTTCCAAGTCTAACACCTGGCTAGGCTCGTTACCCAGTACTAAATCTAAAGTGACTTCCCTCTCGTAGGCCTGTCTACATACTGTGCCAGTAAGCCCCCCCTGCATCCACTGGACAAAAAGTGACCCATCTATAGTACTCGTACTGGAGTCATCACTGTCAACATTTGGATAGTTGAAGTCCCCCATGACAACTACCCTGCCTCTCTCACGCCTATCGAGAATCATCTACGTTAGCCTTTTCTCTACATCTCTGGGACTATTCGGAGGTCTATAGAAAACTCCCAGCATGGTGACTTCTCCTTTCCTGTTTCTAACCTCAGCCCAAACTACCACAGTTAACGAGTCCCCAAACATCCTTTCTACAACTGTAATATTGTCCCTCATCAACAATGCCACATTCCCCCTCTTTTACCATCTTCTATGTTCTTACTGAAACATCTGAATCCCGAAACCTGCAACAGCCATTCCTGCCACTGCTCTATCCATGTCTCTGTAATGGCCACAACATCGAAGTCCCAGGTACCGACCCACACTGCCAGTTCACCCACTTTATTTTGTATTCTCCTCCGTTGAAGTACACACACTTCAATTCAGGTTCTCGCTTGTCAGTGTCAGATACTGGATTTTGGAAGTCCCTACTCTCATCCTTTTCTGTACCTGTTCTACACTTTTGGTTCCCATCCCCCTGCTGTATCAGTTTAAATCCACCTTAATAGCTTTAGCAAATTTCCCATCCAGGATATTGGTACCACTCTGGTTTAGATGAAGACCATCCTGCTTGTAGAGATCTCACCTATCCCAGAATGAGCTCCAATTATCAAAAGAATCCGAAACCCTCCCTCCTGCACCATCCCTGTAGCCACGTATTCAACTCCTTTCTCTCCCTATTCCTCACCTCACTAGCACGTGGAACGGGCAGAAAACCAAAGAAAATAACTCTTTGTCCTAGCTCTACGCTCTAAATCTCCTTTCCCCCTACAAGCTCTAGATTTCTGTTTTTTTTTCCCAAGTCTATCTCTGACATATTGAAACCGATCTAAAATGCAAGCTAAACTTTGAAATATGAATCAACTTATTTTCATCTGCCATTTGTGCCGCAAATCCTGTAGTCTTAACTCCCCGTTCCTTCGCATAACTTCGCTCCACTTCTGGAAGTGAACTCGTGAATTCTTCCAAAGTAATCATCTTTCTTAGACAGTCATATCTTTGATTTACTTTCAATGCCCTTGTATACTTCTCAAAGTTAGTTTTCAAAGTTTGGGAGAAGATTTGTAGCTCGTGTGCTCGTTTAGCTCGGTGACCAGAACCACAGCAAAGTTAGTCTTTTTGTTTTTTTTCAAACTGTGTGGACATTTGACCAGATGCCCTCCTTTTGTACCGAAAATGACATTGTTGGCTTCAGGTACTAGACCAAATGGTCATAATGAGTTCTTTGTTTCCACATCGTCACACTGCCCAGATGCCACCTCTGACAGTGATGCAAATACCTCACTAGCTCCATATACAAACATGGTTTGCACTAACAATACCCACATGGTCAGTGGGCATAGCATTCGTCACTTTCTCAAATGAAATTAGAAATAAAACTTCCATATCTTTCTCGTCAATCTTGGCTAACATATTCTAATTAGGTATTTGGCTATGTTGCGATTGATCTCCATCAGCTTCACTGTCATGGCTTCTACATTTAACTTCTACCTCTGTTATATTAAATCGAGTTTTGGTTTCCAAAATTAACACCCACTCATTAAATGCTCACTAATTATGTCTTTATTCTGCCATGATCATCCTTTCCATAAACATTGAACATAGAACATTACAGCATAGTACAAACCCTTCAGCCCTTGATGTTGCGTCAACCTGTGAAAACAATCCGAATCTGATCAATCCTACAAAATTCCATTTTCCTTCATATATCTATATAATGACCATTTAAATGCCCTTAAAGTTGGTGAATCTACTACTGTTCCAGGCAGTGCATTACAGTGCCCTACTACTCTGAGTAAAGTAACGACCTCTATCAGATTTCTATCATCCCTCAACTTAATGCTATGTGCCCTCGTGCTAACCTTCACCATCTGAAGAAGAATGTTCTCATTGTTCATCATATCTCACCCCCTGATTCTATTATATATCTCAGTTAAGTCACTGCTCAACCTTCTTCTTGCTAATGAAAACAGCCTCAACATCTCTTTGCTCTGGTTTGTATCGTAATTCAAACTGCTTCACTTTCTTTCACATTCAAGCTCCTTCATTTATAATTGAATTTTCATCATACACAAACAGTCTGAGTGTAAATTTAGAGGCATTGCTTCAAATTTCTCCAATTTTCGCACAGTCAAAGGCAACCCCACCTCCAGATTGTCTGCAAACATCGAATACTTTGGCTTCTGTTCTTTCCATAAAACTCCCCAGGTGACTTCCTTCACGGCCAAGAAATTCTTATTGACTGAAATAGGCATGAACAGAATAATGCATGCCATGTTTCGATCAACTGAATTCCACACCCAAAAAGAGAACACCAACACTGATTTTCAATCCAGTCATCCAAAACTTAACCTGGCATTGAAGACTTTCATCTCAAGAAATGTCGCTACTTCGTTGTGGCCAATCTGCCTCAAAATGTATTAAGAGGATAGTTCAGATCTTCACTTTGTTTTCTTAGGTTTAAAGAAAGTGGAAGGTGTTGTATCCAGAATGCAATTTGATTGTTCAAATTACCAGGCTTGAATCAAAGCATACTTTAATCAGACACTGGAATTAAATGCAGTTAAAATATTACTGATTAACAAGTCAAAACGGGTAGTACGGTGGCTCAGTGGTTAGCTGGCTTAGTGTGCCAATGATGTGGGTTCTATTCTGACGTTGGGTATCTCTCCGTGTGGGGTTTGCACGTTACCCTCGTGTCTGTGTGGGTTTCCTGCGGGTGCTCTGGTTTCTTTATACTATCCAAAGATGTGCAGCTTCGGTGCATTGGCCATGCTAAATTGTCCATAATTAGGATGTGTAGGTTAGGTGCATTTGTCAGGGGTAAACTTTGGGTAGAAGAATGGATCAGGGTGGGTTTCTCTGTGGAGAGTCAGAGTGGACTTGTTGGGTCTAATGACTTGTTTCACATTGTCAGGACTGTATAAAACAGAATGGCATGACATCCCATTAACACACCCTAGGCAAAGGCAAATTCGCTAAAGTAGATAAGTTCACACGCAATGCTTGCACTCGGAAGGGAACTTCAGCTTTTATCCATAACAGAGCGCGAAACAAGAGGTTCCAATGTTAGCTTTAAGATCCCAGCATCTTTTGCTGAAAGCTAATAAGGAAAAGAAGAAATCCCGAGTCTTTTGGAGTTTGACTCCACCGATTCTGTCTGTTTTTAGTGTCTCAAATTTAATTAAAGGCCGCACAAGCTGTTTACATTATTGGATTTGTGGCAGAACGCGCTGTACCGCTGACCCAAACTTTATTCCTTAAAAACGCGGCAAACTACATTTCTTAAAGCTATTGTATCCTCACAAAATTTTCATGTTAAGAGAAACCATTAATACTGAGCATCAGCCCAATTATTTTCCTGAATTGTCTCTGGTGCCTTTAAAATCTTCTGTAAACATTCTAATCATACCCTACATCAGTAAGTATTATTTGTTCTGTCAAGATTACCATGACCTGAATCATGATGTTCCTATATTATTGTTTAATTCCCATCCTGATAGTTGGTAACATTTAAACCGCGTTCTTAATTATTTACGCTCTGTACTTAAATGATACTTGCAATTTCAGAAATGTCACTTTGCTAAGAAAATAGAAAATAGATCATCCGTTATGGTGTTAACAATATCTTACAAGTATATAATATTTCCATGTCCATATGCAGTATACATTTGTATTGAGAAATCTCTGAAACTATCAGCAGGGACATTTCGAACGTATTTGGAAAGGAGATACTCATGTAACTTTCATCAGTAATTGAGTTTCTCTCGCCCTAGAGACTGCAATAAGATTGAAAATTTCCAGCTCTTCTGTTTTCTTTACATCCAGTAAGCCTTTCTGTTGCAAATATATTTTAAATGTAACAGTTCTCTTGAATACCCCTCCTCCCGCTCGTGTGAACAATATGTTGTTCTGTTTGAAATAAATCTTTGTGCATAGACTATGATGGAATGTGCCTTGGTCACTACTTTCCATCCAGTTGAAACGAAGACGAAGAAAATCGGGAGCTTAAATACTCCCTGGCAATCATTGTCAAAGTTGTATCATATGTTTAAAAACTTACTGCACTCACATCATTTTTTATGAGCCAGGAATATAATTAGATAATCTGTTGACGTACAGGTAAAGTAGACTTACCTCAGGTAGAAATCAAGAAGTACAGTTGATGTTCTGCCTCTTTGCACAGATCCTGTAGCACTAAATTTGAATTCTCCACATTCCAATTCAACAGGCTTCGCCAACTAGGATAAGATAGGAGTGGCATGGTGGATCAGCATTACTGCCTCACAGCACCAGGGACCTGGGTTCAGTTCTCGCCTCAGGCAACTGTCTGTGTGGAGTTTGCCCATTCGTTCGGGATGAACGCAACATAATGAGTCTGGATAGGTTGCTCTTCGGAGGGTCACTGTGGACTTGTTGGGTCAAAGGGCTTGTTACCACACTCTGTCTTAATGTTTGGCATAATGTTTTGGAACTCTCGGTCATAGTTGCAGAGCACAGTACTCTAGAGCTTTTTGTCAGTGGCAACGCACTTCTTTATTTTGAATCACTCACACAAAGGACAGCAGAATGGGTAACACTGACAATAATGTATAACAAGGGCACCATGGGAAAAAAACAATTTGACATCAGTTTATGAAGTAAAATCACTATGAATGTAAATTTGGATAATAAGTATGAAAGCCACATGTGAGAGGGGGATTTTGGCTGTCTAACTTCATATTTTGGAGATGCCGATGTTGGACTGGGGTAAACAAAGTTAAAAATAACACAACACCAGGTTATAGTCCAAGAGATTTAGTCGTGTGAATTCTAACTTCATATTTACTGCTCAACTCTGCATTAAACATGACTTGTCAGAATTTGTATAAAAGGTGTCGTGACAATTTTGCATGATTTCAAGCTTCATATAATCTGGGGCAATGACACTGACAAGAATGATCTTGCAACAAGATTTTAGAGAGTCTCTTCTATGACTAATTGCCCAAATAGTTAGAGGAAAACAGTAACTATCTGACATCAACCTCTGTGTAATCTTGTTTAAACAATGAATAATCTCACAATTAGAGCTCCTCTGGGAATTTGTAATAATGTGGAACTCAAAGAGATTATGAAGTCTAAAACTGGCACACAAAGGATGAACAAGAATCTGAAGCAGAATCACAGTTTTGTCTATTTCAGAGGAGAACTGACGAATGTCCAAAGATTAAATAGTCGGAAATATATGGCTGTAAATGAATAGGTAAATTGGGAAAGTTTTGGATCATTTCATGAATGATGTTAATGAGTGACCGACTGAACAGATGAATGTTACACACCAAAAAAGACTGATCCATTTAATTGCCGAATGAGATAGGTCAGCGTGAACGAGACAGTGTAGTATCTTTTCGGAAAATAATAGATAAAGTGGGGACTTTGCCAAATGTCGGTGGATGATGTGATTGAGAGATGGGCAGGTGGTAGAAATGTCTAGCTTGGATATATGCGACAAAGATATTTGAGGTGGTGAGCACATGGTGAGGTGGCAAGTTAACCAGGTCGATAATTGTAAGCTTGAATGTTGTCAGGTGCATGGAAATTAGATTGGCCGGCATTTCTGAGGGCAAATTATGTTTTGTTAATGGGTGTGGAATATTGGAGTGATATGAAGGTCAGCATTTTTGTTGGAGTTTACTCAATGTATTGGGTAATAATTGCTTCAATTGATATTATGCGATTATTGAGTTGGGCTCCTGATTATGTTGGTATACTTGTGAGCCGTGGATGTTAATCAGTTGGGTATATTTGTTTCAAGACGTGGGATGTTAAATTGGACAGAGATTTAATGCTGTCACCCTGGATCACGTGAAACTTGGATACAGTTAGTTCAGAGCACATATGTGATGCTTGTCATCTTTAATTTGATAGTAAATGAAATAATTGTTTTTCATCATATTAGCTTATGTCATGTTGGATATTGACGTATGTATGAGTCTATGCAAATGAATATTGATTCATCTCATTACAGAACCAACTTGACAATCTGTAATTGTTATGATTTCGATAGAAGATAATTTCAATATTTATTTAAATGATGTTATCATTGCAGCCAGTGGACAGATAACCACATTTTCAAATTCCTCTCGAAATTTACGCTGGAAAATAGCAGAGGTGAAAATGTTAACGCCAAAACTTATAGTCTGAAATTTGCACCCAGTTTGATAGAGAAGAGTAAATTGATCTTAGAAACCTTTTTTTTGTAAAAGTTGAATGTCTGTAAATTGTACGAACATTAGATACAATATTTACAAAACATAAAATTATAAAATGTCATGTTTTGGTTCAGAATAAAGTAAGGGATTTTTTTTCCATTCACCATCTCTGTATCATTGTCTTCCTTTGCACTTTCACTTCTGAGACTCCTCTTCTTAATGTATTGGCTTTGACAATGCGCTTGATCATAGGGAAATTACTCAGAAGTATCCAGCTAAATAAAAGAAATGGTGTAAAAATTGTTCCCAGCCACAAATATGCAGTTCATACGGGCAGGGTCCGAAAGGAAGTGTTTGTGTTTCAGGGACAAAATAAAAAACTGGAGATGCTGATTCCAAAGTAGACAGATAAGAGGCTGGAAGAACACACCAAACGAGGCAGCAATACGAGGTGCAGAAGTCACTATTTCGGGTGTAACCATCCTTCAGTCCTGAAGAAGGGTTACATTCGAAACATCGATCTCTGCACCTCCTGATGCTGCTTGCCTTGTTGTATTCTTCCTGCCTCCTACCTCTTGACAGTTCAGGACCAGGGTACGTTATCAAACATATGACGCAGCATATATACAAAACAAGTAGGCACACTTTTTAAACTTCCAGAAAGACAGACGACTCTGTAGACCATTAATGCCTTTTTACTTACATTCCGCATTTTGTGTGTAGCTCCTGAGAATAAATAACCACGAATCGATCAAATGTGAATGCCACTCTTAACCACTCTTAATAGTGAAATGAAGCAAAGTTCAAGGTAAGAATAAAACGGCATACTGGGGTATAGTTCAGCAGCAAGTATGGAAACAGAAATCATTAATCACATAATATATTAAATCAAATATTTGGAAAGGCAAATCTACCTCCACGATGGACAAAAGGTATTGGCTGATACATGTTGGAAGTTCACAACGACGAGGAGAGAAAATTCCAGGTGTCACTACTTCAGCTGCAAAGATGGAAATATGAAACTGAGCAGTTTCTTATTTTGAGAGAATGGAAAGTAATTAATCAATATTGATTTGTTTTCCTCTAGTTAGGCTGTGCACTTTTTAAATTTTGCTCAAGTATCAAGGGAAATAATCATACAAATAATGATTTGAGCTTAAATTTCATCATCGCCCACATTAAACTACGTTTAATCAAAATCGATTAACTTTACTGAGACATAAATGTAGAGTTTTGGCAAATTGTGTTAGATTTGAGGAGGCCTGAGATTTTTCACGGGGACACATTTATTTTTCACGCTATGCCTTATCTAATTTGCACAGAACAGGATATGTTAAGTATAGCTGATTTTCATACATCTGCAATATTCAAAGGAGAATGCATTCCGAATTCAGTTTGGTGTTTTCTTTTTTTTAAAGAAAAAATCTATATTCAGTACCTGAATAAACATTCGATATTAAAAAAAAAATCTGACACGTGCAAGATAACAGAAATCAATCAGGAGAAATAAAGATTAATATCGTCCTTGGTAAATAGATATCAGAACAACATAGCTCAACATTTTCATCCGTGTATCAGGGTACACATGTTATTAAAGGAGCAAATTATTCTAGTGATTTCACATGGAACAAATTAAGGAAAACAAACCGATTAGAGCTACTGGTAGAACAACTGCCAAATGACATGATGATCACTGATTCCAATATGTAAAAAAAAGGCTTTGAACAGCTGTACAAAGCATGGAGACCATTAATATTAGAATGATATCAGAGCTTAAACAAATGACAAATTGGGAAACTAAATGAATATGGTTAGGTTAATTTCTGTAGGTAATACAAAATCGTTGCATGATGAGATGCAGTCGTTCTTCGTTAAGCGACATAAATTGAATGTAAGTCCGAAACTCTAGGTAAAACGAGACCTTTTACAATAAAAAGAACAAGAATTTTAGTCAGAAGAACCCTTTTTTAATTATGGAAGTTACTGAAAGTCTTTGTTTGCAAAATGAAATGGATAAGAAAAATGCAAAACAAGCTTTGAAGAGGATTTTAAAACAATGGAAAGGAATTGAAGCTATTTTTATCAATCTGACTACATCAGGTCGATGTATTGAACTATCTGGAGATCAAGGTGGATCATGCAGCGAGAATTCAGAGGCAACTAGAAGTAATAATTATATGTAATCATGTTTCAAAGATTCTAAACTTTATGCTGATTGTGTTTGTTTCATACATACTCACTCGTCATCACAATGATACCAGTATATTGTACCATGTGTGCAACCAACATGGAAAAACTTCTATTTACTTTCTGATAATGAAAGGTTCTCCATGACGTATATTAAATTCAGCTTCAATCCAGATATCAAAATATGCTGTATAGAATGTCAAAGAAGTCCGTGAGGAAAATATTCAACATATGAAACTTGCTTATTATTTGCTTTATGATGGGATTATTTTCCTGTACATAAATACATCAAGATTAACACATGATGCCGTGGATATTAGGAGTTTTGATTCACGTTAGCTTGAATAATATTGAATAAGAAATTATTAGAAGCAACTTTAACGCTAACACCAACTATTGCCAAAAAGAGGGCAGCAAATAAATTCCATTTGTATGAATGCAGGCTGCTTCATGATTACCTCAGTTCGAAGTTTTCTGCTGGAATTCTGTGCAAGGCCGTCTTATTTATACTGGAGAAATCATCAAATGACTAGAGCAACTGGAGTTGCATTCAATTATGTAATAATAATTCTCCATTTGACAACAAAAATTCATCTAAATATGGTTCCATGCTGCATACATTTGAAGTTAAAGAACTCTGCAATTTCAAAATCGCCCATTGCATTTACAGTAATGCATTTTATCACCCGTAGAATAATGGCAATGGTACACACTTGATTCTGAAAATTACAAGTAAATTTGCAGGTACGTTATAGATCTCGTGCTTACAATTTAAGTTATTCTTCATTTCGATAAAATAATGGCCATTTACTACTTCAATCTCCAAAATTGCATTAGTGACGCATATTTCATATCCGTGGGATTTTTTTTCTGTTCTTGTGTCAATACATTAAAATACGGCTAAACATTAGCTAATACTACCTGATACAAAAGTGGAAGACAAACTGGTTTCAAAAAGATGTAATACTCCACAATTACAAAATTTTATTTTCCTTCTGAATTCGATATCCACTATCAAGGTATCATGACATAAAATAATTAATATAGAATGTAAATACATTTCTGTGTCACTATACTGGAGGTCTTTTCGGGAAAAAAAAGGGTTGGGGCAAAAACGTATCAGGGTTATGACATGAGCGAATGGTCATATGCAAAAAACGAATCTGGATAACAAACTGTGGACTGTATTGATCAACAGAAGCAATGATATGTGGAAGATGCTTCTACATAACGTTCAAAAAATCTTACATATTGTTGACATTATTTTTTCATAAGCATTGTAAACATTACAAAAGCAACATGATGCAGTTGTCTTGTTTTGGATATTAAATCATAATCTTACTTTCCTAATGTTTTGAACAGTATTGAATTATCACAAAGTAAGATTTGGTGAGGCCCTAAAAAGCAATGTTAGTTAGTTATGCCTCGATGTCGGGATTAGATTGACATGTTTATTTCAAGCAAGATAAGTCTTAGCAAAGAAAGGAGACCGTGGTACTTATTGAAATGTGATATTTATGAATAAAAAGGAGGAAATAACATTTATTATCATTGCTCTTAAGAAATATGATGATCAAAAGTGAGTGTATGCATTCAGTAAACAGAGATAAAGACGGGAAAATGATGCAAACGTCTTCATTGTTGTAAACAGATGAATAAAGATGCAACTTTGAAAAGCTAGAAGTTTTGCAATCGCAGTTTATTGTGCTACGTGTCATCTCAAATCACATGGAGAAATTTTGCATGAATGATTTTTTTTCATTGTTATGTTATTTAACATGGTATTTACATTGTGAAATATAATGCAACTTTGAAAAGCTAGAAGTTTTGCAATCGCAGTTTATTGTGCTACGTGTCATCTCAAATCACATGGAGAAATTTTGCATGAATGATTTTTTTTCATTGTTATGTTATTTAACATGGTATTTACATTGTGAAATATAATCATACGAAGCTGAAGAGAACTGGATAAAACAGCAAAAAACCCCAACATTTTAACATATCTCGTATATTATTCAGAATTGGTCAGGGTAAATTACTACTTTATGTTAACAGATTAACTTTGAAATGCTTCCTGAATTTCAAGATGTATTGTGACAGCAATTCAAAATGTGATAACAAAGCTACCAGAAAGAGTTATTCACAAATCTAAGCGCCTCTATGTACCACACTTCAATAAACTGCAGATTTCGAATACAAAACTTTAATTTCAAAATGGGATGTATAGATTTTCCCTTGATCTTACATGTTTTGTGAAGTTGTAGAGTTTCTTGGGGATTAAATAGCATTGGTCTCAAACCTGGAAACGTTTTAATTGCATTACAATTCACTCTATTTTATTCCCAGATTTCTTCCAAATTTCGGAAAAAAAAGTTTGTAAAATATGTGGCATACATTAGGATTTGCTATTATGTTCATACCAAAAACCAAAGGAATCTGTGGGGACTGTTGTATTTTTAACCTTAAGTTTTGAGATGGCATGGATTGATTCGATTATTTGGAAGGATGGACTTGTTTTCCTAATAAAAATGCATTATATACATTGCTATAACGAATATGATTCGGCCTCTGTTAAAAGTAAAAATTGTGAAGGTGATATCGATGAGCATAATGAAAACACCATAATACTTTATTTATACTTTTAAGTAATTTGGGGGTTTGGAGCTGTGAACTATGAACAGCCTGCTCAACGTGACTGCAGAGTTTGGAACGAGGTCAGTAAGGTAGAACTCATAGACTATGAGTTCCCTGGCTAGGGCTGTAAACTAGTTCAATCAGGTGGCCCTGTTTGACAGATATAAGCATGACTGTTAACGTTTCTTTTCAATCCGAGATCTGGTTCTGAGGATTCCGGGCCATTGCCAAGTATTATGCACGTGTAAATAATGTGGTAAATGGATGATGATTTATTGGCCTCAGTGGAGGTGTTTTAGTGGTGAGGGGAGTGGGATGAATGACGCAAACATGCAAAAGTGCCTACTAGCTGAAGGTCGACTGGACTTCAAAGAGGCACTACAAATGGCTTTGCGAATTGAAAATGTGCCAATTGGAGTATATGGCTTGCAGGTGATGCCAACGGAAGCGGTAGCCCCCGCCAGGGGACTGAGCTTGGGGACGTCACTTGAATGAAGGGAATTGCATCGCTTCACTGTGGGCATGCCCTAAACAGAGGCACTCTCGGTCAGAGCACAACACAGCGCCATACTTCGGACAAACGGACAACATTTTCTTGTTGTTGTTATTGCCAATATGCGGAATCGAAAGCAAAAGTTTCCAGCTCAACCTGAACTGAATAAGAGGACCCATAGGTTGGTATTCAGGAGAATGCAGAACTCTAAAGACCACCCAAAACTAGATTGGAACTGTTAAATGCGGAGCAACATCCAAATCAGAAAAAAAATGAATCAAAATAATTGGCAACCCAGTTTTAAGAGAATTTGATGCCAGTGTGGCTGTGTCAATGAATGCACAACGAATGATTGACAAAATACGTTTGGGCTCCAACCCTTAAAGAGTTGAAAAGCAGTCAGCCTACAAAATCATGAATTGCCAGTGCCGGTCTTGGACTGGGGTGGACAAAGTTAAAAATCGCACAACACCAGTGAGAAATCACACAATACCAGGTTATAGTCCAATAGGGTTAATTGGAAGCACTAGCTTTCCGAGACCGCTCCTTAATCAGGTGGTTGTAGAGTACACAATTGTCAGACACAGAATTTATGGCAAAATATTACAGTCTGATGTAACTGAATTTATACACTGAAAAATACCTTGATTGGTTGGTAAGTCTCTCATCCGTTAGAATGACCATGATAGTTTCACTTCTTTCATACGTAAATCACAAAACCTTTTTTTAAAAGATACATTCTCCAGTTAACTGTAAAATTGGTGTCGGCCAGTTAAGATATTGAAGGTGTTAGCCCCCTGTGTTCTATTATCTGTGCCATAATGTTTAGACTGATTCTAATTTTAAAAATGAAGTGTGAAATTAACCCAAGGTCCACATTGGGACCATTCCCATGGATACTGAACTTTGCTATCAGCTTCTGCTCAACCATTCTGCATTAGCTGTTTGTTCCGAAGTCCACCTTGGAGGATGGTGATACGGAGGTCCAAGGACGAACATCCCGGTCCACTGAAGCGTTCCCTGCCTGGGAGTGAGAACTTCTGCTTGGTTATTTTTATGCAGTGTCCATTCATTCAAACATACCTACAGTATATGAGATAGACCACGTTGACCGATTCACATGAGTACTGGCTGCGTACATGGTGGGAGGTGTCTCCACGTGGAATGGTGCAACTCGTGTCGATATTCTGACACGTCTTGCAGCGGCTGCTGTGATAGGGTTGTATGGTGTCATTGTCCTGAAGGCTGTGCAGTTTGCTATAAATCATGGTCTGTTTAAGGTTTGGTGCTTGTTTAAAGGCGAGAAATGGTGGCATGGCGAAGGTATACATACCCCACCACACACATACAGACGCGCGCGTACACACACACACAGTATCACGGGCACTCATATGCACACTCAATTTGTCACTTTGATATGTGCAAACATATAAGCTTGTGGAGTGATTTCCTTTTCAGATCTGCATTTTATTTTTCATAAAAACTGCATGAATTTATGTAAAACTTTGTAAAACTATACTGCATCACATCTCAGTGAGACTGCACACTTTTGGCTGTAAATTCTGTGAGCGTGATCTTAACCTCCTGATGAGGGAAATGCGCTATGAAAGCTCATGCTAACAAATAAACCTGTTGGACTATTACATTGTGTCTTGTGCTTTTTAACTTTATTCATTACAGTTTAGCAGAACAGCAATGATTTCACGAGAACAATTTGTGTTCTCAGGGGCGCAGCATGTTAGATTTTGAAAAAAAGGTCTTCTTTAATGGGGAAATTTTGAACTCGATAACATGCAAACGTATTGAGTAAGAACATTTTTCAAACTGCCTTGCATTCGAGATACTTTTTCATGAGAACACAATAAGTCTGGAATTTTCTGTGCAAGAGAGCAGCAGAGGGAAGACTGCTGAGATTTTATTTGAATTATCGTCGATATACTAGCCAAGCCTACGTGGCAATGAAGAATTGTTGAAGCCTAATGCAGACCAGGCATAAGCTTTCATAATAGTGTGGTTCGTTTGTAGGTCTGAATGCTCACACCTGCTCCCTTTTGTTATGTCCGATCTTGTTATAAACTGGTTGAATAGATCTATCCTGGCTAATTAACAAATTTAAATAAAATACTTTTCTTTCAGTATTTAGTCAGTTCCTCATGAAAAAAGTTTATTATCCCAAGAAATTCACATGTGGAATTTGAATATAGAATTTAGAACAACACAGCGCAGAACATGTCCTTTGGCTCTCGATTTTGCACTGACCTGTGAACTAACATAAGTCCATCCAGTGACACTATCCCATCATCAACCATATGTTTATCCAAAGACTGTTTAAATGCCCCTAATGTGGCTGAGTTAACTACATTGGCAGGCAGGGCATTCCAAGTCCTTATCACTCTGTGTATAGAACCTGTCTCTGATATCTCTGTTCACTCTATCACTCCTCAATTTGCAGCTATGCCCCTCGTACAAACTGACGTCATCATACTAGAAAAAGATTCGCACTGTCCACCCTATCTAATCCTCTAATCAGCATATATGTCACTATTATGCCCTCTTTTAGCCTTCTTCTCTCCAATGAGAACAGACCCAAGTCCATCAGTCTTTCCTCATAAGACCTTCCTTCAAGATCAGCCAAAAACCTCTATCTTGGTAAATATCATCGGCACTTTTTCCAATCCTTCTCCATCATTCCTGTAATGGGGCGACCATAACTGTGCACAATATTTCAAGTGAGGCCGCACTAGCATTTTGTACAGTTGCATGGTGACATCATGCCTCCAGAACTCAATCCCTTTACCAATAAAACCAAACACACATATGCCTTCTTAAGAGCGTTCACAATCTGGGCGGGAACTTTCATGGATCATGTACATGGTCACCAAGATGCCTCTGCATATAAACAGTACAAAATTCCTTTCCATTCACCCAGTATTCTGCCTCCCTGTTAAGGTGAATGGGAAACACCTCACATTTCTCTGCACTAAAATTCATTTGCTACATCTCAGCCCAGTTCTGCAGCTTATCCAAGTCCTCTTAAAATGTGTAAACAGGCCCTTCAACCAGTCCATATCGACCCTCTGAAGAATATCCCATCCAAACCCATTACCCTAACCAACACATCCTTGAACATAATGGGAAAATTTAGCATGGTCAATTCACCTAACCTGCACATCTTTTGGATTGTGGAAGGAAATATATGCAGACATGGGGAGTATGTATCAGCTCCACACAGTTAGTAGCCTGAAGCTGGAATCGAACCTGGGTCCCTGGTGCTGTGAGGCAGCAATGTTAAACACTGAGCAACCACGCCGCCCCTGGGTAGGGTTCGTTGGAATTTCTCAAATTTCCATTGATTTCATAATAAATAATCTGAATACTCTGAGGTTCAATTCAAATTGGTTATCAGTTATTGCCACGTCAGAAACCGCCATACCCCGAGGAAGAAGAAAACCAAATGTTTGTCAATTTAACTGTGAGCATTACAGTGACATCAACAAGTATGCCCAAATTATTTTCTTTCTGTAACTGTCTCTCACATCCTGGTAACCGCATCAATCCAGATATTTCATATTTCCAATGGGACATGTAACTACAATATCACTGTGAAATATTTAGTGATAAATCCTATGGATCCTCCGCTGTCACTGAAATCAAAACGTATAAGATCTTTGTTACACGTCCCTATTAATAATAGTCTACAGATGAGATGCAGAAAAGATTTTTGAAATTCAATAAACCATCTGAAGGTTTGTAAATCAGAAACATTAACAGAAATTGCCAGAAAAAATCAGCAAATGTGGCAGCATTTGTGAAGAGAAATCAGAGTTAATGTCTCGGATCTGGTAACACTTGCACAGAAGTTTGAATTTCAATGTCTTGCCGCTTGGATGTAGGAACTTGTGGTTTAAACATAAAATTGCGTCTTTCTTTCTCTCTCTCTCTCCATCTCACACGCACACACACACGGACACAAACACACATTCAAAATCAACAAAGATTCGTTATTCTCAAGAGTAAGAAGGTACATTAAGGATTTCGGGATGAGGAAATAACAGATTTTACAACGGTTACCGCGAGTTCGATTACATTACTGCACAAATACAACCAACAACTGCACCTTTAATACCTCTGTATGATTAATTCATCCTTTGAGTGGAAACAATCAAACCGATTGGACTTCTCTTTAGGCTTCGCATATTTACAGTGACAATTCAAATACAATGATACATTCATATTGATGTGAAATTGGCACGTTAACTAAGGTCTAATTCTCGAAAGATTGCTGAAGATTTATTTTTCCGGTGATTTGATACAATATTTTTCAAGACTATCAATTTGCCACTTAGTCTTCTCTTGAATTTCTTTTTCAGTTCACTGCTCTGTGAGAGGCTTTTGATCAATTTATTACAATTTTCTCCCTGAAGTTGTAATTAGAGTATCACATGGCAAAATTGTATCTAAAGTTTGCGCAGCGGTGTCATTTTTACGGTGGATTTGAAGCTTTCTTCTGGAAACGCCATATGGAAAACTAAATAAAAAGGAATATGCTTTTAATGTTCCTTCATTGTTTTAGAAATCTGTCTAGATGTTATCTACATAGTTAACATCTTTATGACTGGTTTCATTGTTTTCGTTTCGATATTATTTCGCATTGTTATGTTTATTAAACACATTGTAAAGGCGACTAGAGAGAGAAGAGGTCTTCTTATAAGTAAGAAGTTTAAAAATAACAATGATTCAGCAACAGTGAAAAGATGACTTTATGGTTAATAGTTTCGAACAACCTTATATTTTCTGTTGTTTGTAAATGTTGCATGTTATCCTTGGAATTTAAAAATGCTCTCATAAAATGTAAATTCAATCACTTTTCCCGTAACAACTATTCATCTGACGATCGTCCTGTGCTCTTCCTCTATTTTATTCTATTAGGAGCTGCAAATCATTCAATATCCATCCAGAAGATATTTAAATTTTGAGTTTGCACTGACGATTAGGTTACCAGAACACGAAAAAAAATCACTCACACGATGAAGGATTTCTTCCTCATCTTCTATCTAAATGTCTCACATTTTTATTCAGAGACTGTCTACCGTTGTCAAGACCTCACAACAAAGACAGCCATACTAGGAAATATGTTTTTTTGCATTCTTTTAAGAAACTGTTTTGCGTCTCCTTATGATCTGTTCTGTTATTCCAATGCCAAAAAGATTCCTCAGAAATTTTGACCTAAACCATAGTGATTTATATTATCGTTACGAGTACATTTTTTTTTGTGGAAGTACAGGAATAAAATAACTGTTGGCACTTGTTAAGCGAAACGGAAATCAGAATATGGGAAGACGTCGTCCATGTTCTCCAAGCTCATTGTGGTCACGAGTTAACAGTGTTGTTGTTGCAGTGAACAATTATTAACTTTTCTTTGGGGAATATTTAGGGCAAGAACTCAGGGTTGTTCAATCAAAGATTTACATTATAGCCACGGAAATAAGAAATATTTGAGCTGTATAGGAAAAGGTGCAGTGCTTGAATTGTCAACAATTTATTTCACTGGCATTGTGCAAACTGTTAGCTTTGGACTTAACGGAAGTATGATGATCCCGTTGAGGTAAAGTAATATGTGTACTTATAAGGTTTTTCTGAGGGAAAATGAATGTCTTGCTTGATAGAGTGCAGACAGTGTGGTAGTAGGTCAAGCGTCAAATCTAGTCTCTGCTTAATGCATGTACTCTGCAAATCGTTGGACTGTGTTTCGAATCAGGAGCAACTGGAGGAAATCCACCAAACACGTGGTGAATGTGCAAACTGTGCACAGACTGATGGCTGATGGTGGAATCCACTGGTTTCTGGAGAGGTGAGACACAAATGCTAAGTGCTGAGCTGCCAGAGTGCCTCTCTGTACTATAAATCTTCAGGCGCACTTGAAGCTAGTTTTGGGAAAGAGTGTATAAGCCATGTAACAACATGAAGACAGCCACATCAAATCAATTACTGTTCTACAGTATTTGCAATAAAGTAAAATATAAATTCCAAAGTACTCCCACATTTGACAACAATGTTAACTAACTAATTTTAGCTTTCACAGCACTCGATAATTAATATCGATTGGTTTCTGATGCCAACAGCTTTCAGTAGGTTGCAACAACGTACGTATCATTCAGATTGTGTTCTTCACAATTTCACGGAGATCACTTTTGGAGTATAAGATGGAACAAGCAAACCTCTGCTCTACAGCTTCAGAAGCCGCTAAACGTCAATAAAATGAGTTTATATAACGACAAAGGTTGGTTTCTCTTTCTGCATATTGTTAGATCATTCTCTTTGCTCAATTGTTTAATTCAATAACTCATTGATAAGTCAAATATCAGACTCTACAGAGCATAACGTCTTCGTGGTATTATACATAATTAACGTACAAACGTGGCCTTAAAAATGACATCACATTATCTTCAAAATTAATTTTAAACAGTTCAAAGATCACCTTCTGTCCTCTGTGCACAGGTCACTGCATAAAACACTAAAGAAACACAAAAATAAAAACGATGAATGGAGGTGTTTACAGTACACATGTCGATATCAATTTAAAAAGTTGCATTTCAAAAGTGGCAGATCGATATTAGTTACAGATGAGTAGGGACTTGTTTTTAGAAAATGAAAATACAGTCCTTCCAAAGCATCAAATAAATCTATGAATTAAAAAACAAACAACAGCAAGAAAGTGTCTGGCGAGCCACTTGATATTTGCTAGAAGTTATTTTTCTCACTTTGTGGCAAGTATGCATTGGTGGCTGGACAGAAATTATTGCTCGTCCATAGTTGCTCTTGAGAAGGTAGTGATCAGCTGATTTTTGAAGTGATGCAGTTCACCTGTTATAAGTTGACCACAATGCCATTAGGGAGGGAATTCCAAGATTATTACAAAGCATCAATAAATGATCAAGAATACATCTGCAAGCCAGGATGTTGAGTGTCTTGGAGTAGAAAACACAGGTGCTGCTGTTCCCATATATTTGCTGTTATCGCTCGTCTAAATGAACGTGGTCATGAATTTGAAATATGCTATTTGAAGGATCGTTGGTGAATTTCTGCAAAGCATCTTGAAAATAGTACACACTGTTCTTATCGAGCGACAGTGTTGCAGGGAATGGAAGCTTGTGGATGTAGTGCCAACCAAGAGGCCTGTTTTGTCTCAGATGTTGTCAAGCTTCTTGAATATTGTCCAGGAGCTGTACTTATTCAGGCAAGTGGGGAGTTTTCCATCACAATCCTGAATCATGCTTTGTGGATGGTGGACAGGCATGTCGAGTCAGGAGGGGAGTTACTCCTTGCAGTTATGCCAGCCTCTGACTTGTTCGTGTAGTCACTGTGTTACATGGTGAGTCAAGTTGAGTTTCTGATCAATGATAGTCCCTGGATGTTGATATTGGGAGATTCAACGATGGAAAAACTATTGGGTTTTGCGAAGATTTGCAGCTCAGGTTGAAGTTTTGGATAGGTTTGCTCACTGAGCCGGAACATTCATTTCCAGGCGTTTTGTTACCCTACTAGGTAACATCTTCAGTGAGCCTCAGGCGAAGCAATGCTGAAAATTCCAGCTTTCTATTTATATGCTTGGGTTACTTTGGGTTGGTGATGCCATTTCCTGTGGTAATGTTGTTTCCGCTGGTGAAGTCACTACCTGTTCCTTTTCTTAGGGGGTGTTAGATGGAATCTAACTCGATGTGCTTGTTGATAGAGTTCTGGTTGGATATGATATTGGTTAGATTGTGTCATTCTTGTGAAGACCTTTGCCTGGCATTTAGCGACATGAATATGACAAGGCACTTTTCTGCCCAAACCTTGATATCGTCCAGTTCTTGTTACATATGAACAGAGACTGTCTCAAAACTGAGAAATCTTCAATGGAGCGGAACATAATGCAATTTTAAGTGAACATTCTCACTTGTGAACTTCTGTTGGAGTGAAGGTTGTTTGTTAAAGCATCTGAGGATGTTTGGACAGAGGACACAACCTTGTGGAACTGTTGCAGAGATGTCTGGTGACTGCCCAGCAACAAGAATGACCGATATGACAGGCATGAATCCAAACACTGGTGTAATTTCAACGATAAACTTTCATTCTAGTTTTGTTGGGGCTCCTTAATCCCAGATTCAGTCGGATGAAGCCTTAAAATAGCTTTCACTTATTTTCTGTAATTTATCTCTTTTGCCCAGATTTGAACCAATACAGTAATGAGGTCAGCAGCTCCGTGGCCCTGGTAGAACCCGTACTGGGAGTCACTGAGCAGTTGATTGCTGAGAGGGTGCTGCTTGATAGCTCTGATGATGATCTTTCAACAATTTTACTAATGAACGAAAGTCAACAGGTGGTATGGTATTTGGACGAGTTGTGCAGGACAAACGTGCATAATTTTGGACATTATCAGAGCGATGTCAGTTTGTAACTAGACTGGAATTGCTTGGTTAGATGAGCCATAATGTCTGCTGCAGAAATCTTCAGTGCTATTGCCGAAATGTTATCAAGGCTTGTGAATTCTGCAGTGTGCAGTCTCTCCAACTATTACTTGCCACCTCGTGGAGTGAATGGAATTGGCACAAGATTCACATTTAGTATGAGGGGAAAAGAGAAGGAAGCCAATATGGCTCATCCATTCTGTACGTCTTGCTGAAGATTGCTGCAAATGCCACAGCTGTAGCTTTGTATTGCGTGATTCCATTATCGAAGATAAGCTTTATTGGGGGCTCCTCCTCCAGTAAGTTGTTTATTCGTCAAACACCATTGACGACTGGATGTGGCAGGACTGCAGAACTTACATTTGATCTGTTGGTTTTTGGACCACTTGGCTATACCTATTACTAGCCGCTTATGTTTTTTTCAGCATACAAGTAGCTTCACAGCGTTCAGACTTCATTTTTTGGTGTCCTGGTGCTGATTTTAGCATGCACTCTTGCGTTCTTCATACAAAAAGAATTGCTCTCTTATCATGATGGTTGTGTGGGGTAATCACTTTACAGATTGTGCTGGAGTACACTTCTATTGTTAATGGTAGACCGCAAAAACTCATGGATGTCCAGTCTTGAGGTTCCAGATCTGTTTGAAGTCTGTCCCATTTAGCATGTGCCACACAAGAGGGTGGAATTTATTCCTAATGTAACAGCGCGGCTTGACATCCAAAAGTACAGTGTGGCTTTCACTCTTATCGAAACTAGCATGGACAGGTGCATCTGCAGTTGACAGATTAGCAATATGAAGTCAGGTACGTATTTCCCTCTTGATCGTTGCCTCACACACTGCCTCCGGGCCAGTCTAGCAGCTTTGTAGTTTTGGACACAACCAGGTAGATAAGTAGAATACATGGAAGGTATTCTGGCAGTTACGCAGTTAATTTAGCATTGAAATGTATGCCCGGGATTATGTTATAATCCAGTAACAGATAATGGCAGGGCACTGCAATCGGCTAGTTTAATCATTATTTGATGAGCTAATATTGAGCATGATGCTGTTGTAATGTGATAGCTTACATGTGATGGAGGCAACAAGTGTGGCAGGCGTTCATTAGTTTAGAAAGACAAAGCAAGCCAACATGATTAACTAGGCTCATATTTTCTGATCAGCATGGGACCAACAATTATATGAACCAGAGCGGAGCAAAGAGCTTATGGGGATTCAGGGGAGACGTTTTGCTGGGTCCCACAGCTTTGGTTTTGAAAGCTTAAAGTTTAAGTTCGTGAACGACTTTCTGCGTCTACTTGAATTTTAAATAGAACATTGTGTGATTTTACCCCAACAAATTTGGCTCCCTGTATGGGCTCGTGAAAAGAACCTTTCCACTAAAAAGAGGCTGTAGCATTTCCCAGTTGAACCGAGAGCTCTCCTGAGACAGATAGAATGAAAGCGTTGGCCACACACAAAAGAAAGGGTAAACGTTTTGCTGCTAATTCTGACTATATGCTGTCAAATAAGGGAGATTCTCAAGAACGTAGAAGTGGAAAGAAAGCTGTTGGTAGGTCTCTCCGATCCAAAGAACCAGAAGGTAAAGTTTGAGGAGATGCAGATGATTGTTCAGGAAAACTGCACAAGGGGTTGAATAGTATAGAACAAAGATATTGAGTCAGAATTCCTAGTCGTGTTAGTAAGTCTCTGTGGTTACCGCATCACGAGTCACATATATGTTTTGCAATTGCATGAAGTTCTGCTCTGGCAAGGCTGTGTAGTCTTAGTAAGTTTTCTCTGGATACCAACCCAGTTTAAAGTAAACAAAGAAATATAAAATATAAAGAAATACAAAACATGAAGATTAAAGATTTATTGGGGACAGAAACAGGCAAGGATTTTTCTATTGTTATTTTCAGTGATTTTGTACAAAATTGACAGCCAACAGATTAAGAGTTGATGATTAAAAATAAAATAGTAGAGAGTATTCATAATGTTTAAGTGTTACTAAATTGTTGAATGATTAAGACAATGCCTGTATGATAATTTGGCTGTACTTTTAGAAATGAAGAAAGGGTCTGTTTTGGAAAGGCGCTGCATAGACAGTGTGTGTTTGTGTGTATGAGAGAGAGAGAGAGAGAAGCTCTGGTTTGCAGAAAATCTTTATATGTTTCTCTGTGTGTGTGAGAGAGAAGATTTGGCTTGCAGAAAGTCTTTGTGTGTCTGCAAGAGAGAGAGAGAGAAAGGAGCTCTGGCTGGCAGAAACTCTTCGTGTGTTTCTGTGTATCTGAGATAGTGGGAGACTCTGCAGTTTAACCATTAAGATCTGGTTTGGATGCATAATTGTTTGTTGGTGGTTAAAAGTTCGCGTTTTGCTCCCTGGACCTTGAGATCCAGGGGTATTGTGATTTCATTTTGCACTATCAGAATTGAATATAATTTTGTTTTAACAGGTTTTTTCAAGGAACCATCAGTCATTGGTGCATTCTGCAGATGCAGTCTTTCAGTGGTTTAGGCAGACTGAATGAAAATAGATTGTTTGCGTAAATTCGTTGAAACTAAGGAACTTTAGGGACTGTTAGATTGGTAAGAGACGATAGCGAATTGTAGAGTTAGGGAATATTTATAATAGGTGCTACCGGCCTTGTTTGGCGTTGGGAGTGAATTGTGAGATCAGAGCAAATAGATTAGCTAGACAGAAATATATGTCAGGATGAATAAAGGGACTGCAGTTGGAACGTTGAGTAAGAAAATTCCAGTAGGAAAACACGATTTCGTACAATTTCTGGAAAATGGGCAGAAAGAACTGAGGATTCATGAACTAAATGGCCGAAAGAGCATACTTTTGATATAAATATGTGCGATGAAATGGAAGGGCTAATTAAGAATTACAGACAGATAAATCAAAAAGGAGAATATTGAGGAAGGAACAGGAGGTGGAAATTTTAAGCCTGTTTGGAATTGTAGGGGAGAATTGGGAGAAAACTTTCAGGCACCAGCTACGACCAGGGGTGTACCAGAAAACAGAACGAGCAGCTTTTGGAAACAAAGACTTTGGACGAGAAAATCTCCATGTGTTTATAACAGAACAACGAGACATTGGATATGAAGGCAAGGAAATATACCTATGAACTCCAGATTTCGATACTGGAAAAAGCTACCCTTCCACTTGGGTGAAGAGAATATAACTCACTGAATGTGATAAGAGGGACATTAGAGATAGAAGGGGAATTAGATTGGAAAGTAGCTGACTCACCGCAGCACGTGGTAAAAATAAAATGAGAGATAGGACAGGCGCGGAGGAAAACAAAATTAGAAGATTTACAACTGGAAAAAGAGACATTGATATACAAAATTCAGATGTTATGTATGTTAAGAGAACAAAGAGACCTTGAGGTACATCCAAATTATTCCAGGAATATTGGGCAGAGACAGACATAGAGTGTTGTGGGGGTGGGGAGCAGAGGACGAAGTTACATTCTCAGGAAGATGGGAGGAAATACAAGTTAAGTTAGAATTGGGATCTGATGAGGAATCACAATGCAGCAACTTCAAGATAAAAAAAAGAAGCTCCCTCAGGGGAAAATGCTGCCATTGGGGAACCCAGGATCTGGAAAGGCCGAGAAATGCTTTGCACAGTTTACATGATGGAGTATGAAAGTAGATTAGAGCCTTTGAAGACGAAACCACAGGTCAGTTTTTAGCCATGCGGAATTTGAAGAGACTGCTTATACTTTAATTTGGCCTCCCGAAATTAAGAGAAATAATGGACTGAATCCATCTGAAGAATGAATGGACAATCCGAAGATTGATGGTACAATGAAATGGTGGTTGTGGTGAATAAGATCAGAGGACACTTTTTTTTTTAGCCAAATGAGTACAGTGTCGTCGAGATGTGATGATATATTAAATAATTTTACATCAAGTCTTTCATATTTTTAATGGGATCTGTTCGTTTCTGTTCTTCTATGTGCAAAGTCAAGATCCTTTTCTAAATTAAATTGTCAAGAAAAGTCTAGCTTTTCGAACAATAGGTGCCATATCAGCTCAGACAATGCACTAAATTGTGAGGACTCTCTGTTTCCCTAAGTTGATCAAGAAGCGTTCTATTCGTGAAGTAGAATTGATCGGGTTTTACATGACCTCATGCAGTTTTTGAGCAAAATAGAATGTAATTCTGCAAAAAACAAACTCACCCCTTAAACTTACGTATGTGCGTGTGTATGAGAGAGAGAATGATTATGTACTTGTGAGCGTGTGTGTGTGTGAGTGCATGTGATAGAGTGTGTGTGCATAACTCTGTGTGTTCGCTTGTATAGGAGTGGGTGTGAGTGTGATTTGTATACGACTGTGAGAAAATGCACATGTAGATAAGAGTGCAAGGGGTGTATTCATGTGTGTACGAGAGAGAACTTGTGCATGAGGGAGAGTTTGTGTGGGTGTGTAAGTATGTGGGAGTGTGTGTGTGTTTGTGAGAGACTGCATAGTGCAGTGACGACTTTTGTAGTGAGACATTAACTTAAATCGCTGTTGAGGCCATTCCCATGGCGATCAGTATGTCTTGGTAACCGTTACAGAGCCTAAGGTGCGGGATGGTCATGAATGTGAGTTAAGTATCCAGTGGTATCAGACTTCCAGAAGGACAGACAGGAAGTTAAGGGAGGTGATGTAGCTTTGATATTTAAGGATGGCATCAGGGTGAGAGATTATATAGGCCGGATGGAGAAAAAAGGTTCAAGCTATTTGGGTGGAAATTAGAAATTCTAAGAAGAAAACGTCACTGATATGTATAGCCTAAAGTACACGAAATAATAATATTACATCGGGACGGGCAATATGCAAAATTAAAGAATCTAATTCCTGTTGAAATGGTATGGCAGTTATCCTGGCGGAATTTAATTTACTGATCAATTGCTCGAACTAATTTGGTGAGGGTAGCGTGGCAGAGGAGTTCGTTCAATATATCCATGATAACTTTCTCGAACAGTATTCAATAGAATCGACGAGGGAGGAAGCCATCGTAGATCTGATACTGTGTAATGAGACAGAAATAATTATTAACCTCATAGTTAGGGATCCTCTTAGGTAGAACGATCAAAGTGTGATTGAATTTAGAGAGTAGAAAGGAAGTGTAAAGATAAATTCCAATACCAGGTTCCCGTGGTAAAACAAATAAAATTATAACAGGAACAGGCAGGAGTTGGCTAAAGTAGACTGGGAGTAAGGTTTTTATGGTGGGAACATTTGACGAACGATTTTTCAAAGTGCTCAGCAAACATATATACTCGTGAAAAGGCTGGACTGTAGGGAAAGTGATAATCTGCCACAGTCTAAGGAAATAAAGGAGACTATCAAATTAAAAGGCAAGGCATACAAAGTGGCAACGACCGTCAGCAAACCATAAAATTTGGAATATATAAAGGTGAGCAGAAAGACACAAAGAAAGTTATGATATAATAAATATAGATTATGAGTAAAGTAGATCAGAATATAAATGTAGATAGAAAAACGCTCGTCTTAACATATAAAAAGGAAAAAGAATGGCTAAGGTGAACACCGGTCCTTTACAAGATGAGAAGGCGGATCAAGTAATGGGATACAAGCAAATGATTATTCACAGTGGGGGACACGAATACCGTGCCAGTAATTGTCCAGGAGACGAATGTAGTGAGGACCTTAGAAACAACCATCATCAAGGAAGAGGTAGTGTTAGGCAAGCGATTGGAATTAAGATAGACAAGTCTCCTAATCTGATGGAATGCATCCCAGCGTGCTTAAAGAGATAGTGGGAGAAATGGGAAATGCACTTCTGGTGATTTTACAAAATTCCCTGGAATCTGGCACATTTCCAGTTGATTTGGAAAACAAGAAATGAAGTGCTTATGTTTAAAAAGGGAGGTAAAAAAACAGATATAGAAATATTGACTGGTTAGCTTAATATCTGTAGTGGGGCAAATGCTTGAATATATTATCAAGGAAAAAGTACAATTTGATAGAAATTGTACGGGCATGCATACGGGGATGGGTTCAAAAAAGACAGGTCATGCTTCACGAATATAATGGAATTCAATGAAGACATTATAAGCAATGTGGACAATGGGTAACCAGTAGATGTGGAGCAACTAAATTTTCAAAAGGCATTCAATAAGGTTCCGTACAAAAGGCTGCTGCATAAGATAAAGATATATTAGCATTGATAGCGGGCTGGTTAACCAACAGGGATTGAAATGTTACAATAAATGAGTTTCAATAAATGATTTTATGGTTGGTGATTACTCACAAGTGGTGCTCCTCAGGCATCAGTGTTGGGACCTCAATTATTCACAAACTACATAGGTGATTTACTGTTGAGAACCACGTGTAGTATATCACAGTTTGTGGATGTCACAAGGATGGATGGTATGGCAAAGTGTGCAGAGATCTATCAAATCATGTCGAGGGTTGTAGATAGTTTAAGTGAGAGGCCAAGGATCTGGTAGGTGGAGTCAAATGACAATAAATGCGTAGTCATTCATTTTGGGAGGAAGAACAGTAAAAACGACTATCATTTAAATTTGAAACAATTGCAACATAATACTTTGCAGATGTAACTGGGTGTCCTTGTGTACGAATCACAGAGAGTTGGTCTGCAGGTTCAAAATATAATTATGAAGACAAATTGAATTTCGTGCTTAGTTCCTAAAGGGATAGAGTTTAAAAGCAGGGAGATTATGCTTCAGCTATAGGGAGTGCTGGTAAGGCCATATCCGAAGTGTTGAGTAATATTTATGCCACCTTATTTCAGGAAAGGGTACACTGGCATGAGAGTGGGTCCGGAGGATGTTCACTAGTTTTCTTGCTGAGTTGAGGGGTTTCGTTTATGAGGAGAGTTGAAGTAGACCGGGATTATATTCATTTGAATCTGGAAGATTGGAGGGATCTTACAGAAGCTTCCAAAATTATGAAGGATTAATTAGGATAAAAGCAGAGAGGATGTTTCCACTGACAGGAGAAATTGGAGAAAGCGGCATACCCTCAAAATTAGTGAGATCAGATTTAGGACAGAATTGAGAAAGGAGGTCTTCACCCAAACGTTGTGAATCTGTGGAATTCAATGCTCCGTGAAGTAGGTGAAGTTCTTTCATTAAATGTTTTTAAAATTAAGATAGATTTTTTTTAATAGTGAATGAATGAATACTTATGGTGAGAGAGTGCGTAAGTGGAGCCGTGGCCATGATCTTATTGAATGGCGGAGCGGGCTCCAAAGGTCAGATGGCCTATTCCTACTCATTCTTTCTAAATTCTTATGTTTTTATGTTCATAGCGGAAGCATATAATTTGGCCAGAAGAAGCAGAAAACCTGAGGACAAAGTGAAATTTAAGATTCTGTAGAGGAGGACAAAGGGAAAATAGAATATGAAAGCAAACTTGCTATCACATAAAAGTTCACTTCAAATCTTCGAAAGATACGTGATGAGAAAGATTGGTAAAGGCAAATGTGGGTATCCTGCACATAGAATCAGTTGAATTCATAATGGACAACACAGAGATGGCAGACCAGTTGAACTAATATTTTGAACCTGCCTTTTTGAAGAAGAACACGGTGGCACGGTGGCACAGTGGTTAGCACTGCTGCCTCGCAGCGCCGGAGACCCGGGTTCAATTCCCGCCTCAGGCGACTGACTGTGTGGAGTTTGCACGTTCTCCCCATGTCTGCGTGGGTTTCTCCAGTTGCTCCGGTTTCCTCCCACAGTCCAAAGATGTGCAGGTCAGGTGAATTGGCCATGCTAAATTGTCCGTAGTGTTAGGTAAGGGGTAGATGTAGATGTAGGGGTATGGGTGGGTTACGCTTCGGCGGGGCGGTGTGGACTTGTTGGGCCGAAGGGCCTGTTTCCACACTGTAAGTAATCTAATCTTATCTAAACACGAATAACCTTCAAGATTTATTTGTGACAGAGAGTCAAGAATGATAGAGGAACTGATGGAAATTCTTATCAGTCAGGAAATGGCATTGGGGAAATTGATTGAATCTAACCCCATGAAGAAGACAGGGCCTGATTCTCAGCATCCCATAGCATGTACGGAAGAGGCCCTGGAAATAGTGGAAAAATTGGTAATCATTTTCCAGCTCTCTGTAGACTCTAGCAAAGTGTCAATGGACTGGACGATAGATAATGCATCACCACTCTTTAAAATTAGGAACAGAGAAAATAGGGAATAAGAGATCACTTAGCCTGACACTAGTGGTGAGGAAAATGCTGGAGGCATTATTAAGTATGTCATAGCTGAGCATTTGGAAAGGTGTGAGACAATCGGTTGTAATCATTATGATTTCACTAGAAGAAAAACATGCTTGAGAAATCTGGATTTTTTTGAATATATGACCAGTGGAGTGGACAATGGTGAGTCAGTAGATGTAATGCATTCGGGCTTTTGACAGGGTTCCACACAAGAGACAAGTGATGAAAATTAATGAGGTTACGTATTGGATAAAGGATTGACTGCCAGACAGGATGTAGTGATTTGGAATAAATTCATTCTTTACATACTGGCAAGCGATGACAACTGTTCATAATAGACACTAATGACTTGGATGGGAAATATTGCAAAAGAACACCTCCAACTCTGCAGATGATACCAGGCTGGGTTGCAGTTTGTGCTCAGTGGCTGTAGTGTGACTTGAACAGAGTGGCTGAATGGGAAAGTACTTGGCAATTGCAATGTAATGTGGATAAATGTCACTTAGGTCACAAAAAAAGAAAGACAGATTATTTTCTTAATAGTGGCAGTTAAGGAAAATTTATGTTGTAACGAGAATTGGATGTCACAGTGGAAGAGTTTCAGAAGATTGCCCTGCAGATGCAGCAGGCAGTGAGGAAAGCTAATGGTATGCTGGCCTTCAGAGTGAGACGACTTGTTGCAGTTACACATGGGATTGGTGAGGCCACGCCTTTAGTATTGTGTGCAGTTTTGCTCCCTTGTCTGAGGCAGGACATATTTGCCATTCAGGGCATCCAGTTGCTAGTCACCAAACTGATTTTTTGGTTGGCAGGAGTGACGGAAAAAGAAAGGTTGAATCGATTTGACTTTAATTTGCTGGAATTTAGAAGAAAAGTTAGAGATCTTATCGAAACATATAAAATATTGTTCGAACTGAACAGACTAGATATGGGAAGAATGTTCCTGATGTTAGGGAATCCGGAACTACAGGTCACATTTTAAGAATAAGTGATAAGCCTTTCAGGACTGAGATGAGCAAGGATTTATTCACTCAGAGAATTGTGAACTGTAGAATTCTCCCCGTTCGGTAGGTATTAGGACCAGTTCATTAAGTATATTCAAGATGCCCTTGCAGCTAAACGGGTCGAGCAGTATCAGGACAGTGCACGAATCGAATGCTGAGATTGCATGATTAGCTATGATGGTAACGATTAGTGGTGGAGGCCTGCAGGAACTTTTTTTCTGATTTTATATTTCAACAGTGTCACCACTCTTTCCTCTAAATTCCAATGGAAAGCATCATCAACGTGCCCACTTTCTCTCATAAGGCAATCCCGCTATTCCCAAGATCATCCTAATGAAACTTCTCTGAACTGCCTCCGATGAAATAATGCTTTTTTTTCCAAATGTACAGACCAATATTGATCACTGTACTCCAGACACTCACCAGCACCTTGTACAGGTGCAGTAAGTATCATGGAGCAGATGAAGTCCCCAAAATGTTTATCAGGTAGATACCTTTGCACTAACTTTTACCTTACTTGAAGAGAATTATAATATACTACATTCCAGACTGTACTTGATTTGTCCACTTCTAAACTTTAAGCAAACAAAAACAATTTGTTCAGCACGATGTGATAATGCAGCCAATAAAGGAGAATGGCAAACGATTAATTCTCCTGAAATATCCAATAAAATAATTAATATTCTAACTAATAATCATCAACTGTTCACATACAGCAGCATCATATAAATGCAGCCTTAGCAAAGGCAAATTCAACAAACAAAATAAACAATCCACGTGACATATCCTTTTCCATCCAGGCAAAAGGAACACAGAAGGGAAACAATACAGCAAAGAGAGGGAATTCAAGCTAGTTGCTGCAGCAAAGAGTTTTTGAGTGAGTGTGAGAGAGAGGGAGAGAGAGATTTATCTATCAGCTTCAATTTCAAAAACTGCAACTGCAACAGTATAATACTAATGAGCAACAATGTTCTTTCTCCTGCTACGTGTATAATTCTCTGAATAGGATGGCTGCAACGATAAGCTCTGTCTCAACCGATTGTTTTCTTTATCCTTCAACCTTTCCAGAAACTTTAAGTTTTTTTTTTAACCAGATTACCAAACAGTCTCACTCACATTACTGGCAGCCTAAATGCTTAACTATTGCAACGCCAACACCAAACGTACCATCACTTTCTCAATGAAGAAAAATGTACTTTGATGAGTATTCACATTTCCAGAGAAATACTGAATCGATCTTTCTATCCTTTTAACTTCTTAGAGCACCTACATCACTCGTATCAATCGTCCTGTTGCACGGTTTTGTGTATTGAAGTGCTCATAACAGCAGAGCAGTGGTCATCTTTGAGGCTGTCAAGTACCTCCTGATACTTCGCCGTTCACTGAATTATTCTGCACTCTTTCCAGGGCATAGTCAATGAAGCAAAAACACGGCTAAAATACAGCACAGGTATTCGTTTTAAAAATTCTCAGTCACAGGAAATGTAGTACACCTGTCCTGGTTGAAAATATAGGAAACGCCCCATAACTTTTATTTTTGCATCCAGTTGGGCCATTTCTCTGTGCCCAATTTAATGGCCTAGGAACATGATTCGAGCTTTTGTGAACTTGCTCTTAGCCAGGTTAATCACTAAGCCTACCTCCTGAGGTCCATCAAACAACTCCACTTGGTACTCCAAAAGACCCTTCCATACTTTTCGGGACCAGATCTTCTACGTATGCCAAATGATTAGATAATCCCGAAATGACCCTCTTGCTCACTCCTTGAAACGTGTTGGAGCATTCTTCACAGAAAATAGCATGAAATTAAATTAGTAAATACAATTTGCTGTCATTAAAACCAAAATATGCATTGCGCTTTCGGAAAATGCACCTGGCAATATCATTGGAACAAGTCCAGCTGAAAAATACAAATTGCTTGCTACACTTTCTCAATGAAGTTTTCTAAACGTGGAATAGAATGTGAGTGGAATTTGAAACGGCATAGATTTCTTGATAGCCCACCCAGAACCTTGGGTACCATCTCGTTTTAGCACCATCTCTATGGGTGAGTTTCATTTGCGACAACTCACTTTGATTATGTCATCTCTGAGCGTGCTTTCAAACTGTTTTTGAAAATTTGACAATTTTACAGAGTTAAACCGGTAAAGACGTTGCTCAGGTGGAGCAGAATTGTCTACAACTACCTTATGTGAAATCACTTTTGTACTTACCATCTTATTTCCACATAACTCCCCAGGTGACTGCAGTAACTCTCTCAGGTCATTTCAGAGCTGTAACTTGATTGGCTAATAAGAACTCTGCTAAATATGAATCTGTGTGAAACTGAATCTTGTGATGTTATTGATTCCAATTTATTTATTAGTCAAAACTTACATAAGCAGAGATAAAGAAGTTGTGTTTTCTTAATGTTCAAAAATAATAAAATAAAATAAGAATGGATGGTCAGGTGACGTGATGTTTCTGCATGATGTGGGCACCGGTGAACCCCATTTTCGCTTCAAGTGACAATGTCTGCAGTAAGTGTTGATTGCTGGAAGAATTCCGGGTCAGAATCGATGAACTGGAGTCTTTTCTTCAAGCATTGTGGCACATCAGGGAGGGGGAGGTTGACGTGAACGTTCTGTTTCAGTAGACAGTAACATCCCGGTGACAAATTAACTCCAATTCGGCCAGTTTTCAGGGGCAATAAGGTATGAATAAGGCAGAGGAAGGCAACCAAGAAGTAGAGTTGCAGGAGACGAAGCCGCTTTTTTTGTTCAACACGTTCAAGAGTTTTCCTCTCTGAGTGGATTGGAATGGAGACTGCAGGGAGGATGAGACCATTGTCAGCAGCATAGTGGTGCAGGGAGCCATTCAAATGTGGGGAGAGCAGACAAGTGTTGTTTTAATTGGGAATGTATAGTTAGAGGCATCGGCGCTGTTCTATGTGAGTAGGATCAAAAGTCACGAAGATTGTGTTGCCTTGCTGGTGCTTGGGTTCAAAATAACTTATCTGGGCTGCAGAGGAACTTGAGGGAGAGAGTGTAAGGATCCAGTGGTCATGATCTACATAGTTACCAAAGATGTAGACAAAACTATAACAGATGTTCTGTAAGGTAGTATGAACAGCTAGGAGCTAAATTAAGAAGTAGAACCAAAAAGGTTATAATCTCTGGATTACTATCAGAGCACGAGTTTTTATGGCACAAGACCATTAAGTTTAAATGCGTGGCTGAAAGATTGTGTGGGGGAAATCCCCTTGAATTCATGTGACATTGGCAATAGTACTGGAGAAGAAGGGAACTGTTCCAATGTGAGAGTCTTCGTCTGGACCGTGCTGGGAGAGTCCTAACGAGTCCTAACTGGGGCTGTTGACAATACTTCAAACTTAAGACGTTGCAAGTAAAGGTTCACCTGCAGGGGAAATTAGAAAAAACAAAGTTAACGTGCAGGTAAGAGTGCAGAACTCAGGAGAGGTTATAAAATATCCAGACACAAATAGGACAAAATGTTTGGAAAGGGTTAGCAATGACACTGCAATCACACTGGAAAAACGAATGGCAATGGGAAGAGGTTAATACAAGTCTGAAGGTGATATATCTAATTGCACTTAATGAATAAGGTAAATGAGCTTGCGGCACAGATTGAAATTCGAAGGTATAACGTGCTTCGCATCATGGAGACGTGCCTGCAGTGGGATCAGGACTGAGAGCTGAATGTTCAAAGAAATACATCCGATAGAAAGGATAGGCATGTAAATAGAAGGCATGGGAATGCTTTATTAGTAAGAAATGAAATTTAATTAATAATAAGAAATGAAGTAGGATCAGATGGTGTTGATTCTGTTGGGTTGAACTGAGGAACCACAATTTGAAAAAAAATACATAGCTAGAGTTATGTACAGACTCCAGACAGTAGTCAGGAGCTAGGGCGGAAGGTACACCAGAAGATAGAAAAAGATGATTTGCGAAGGCAAAGTTACAGTGATCATAGGGGATTTCAATATGCAGGTGAACTGGGAAAATCAGCTTAGTAGTGGATTGCAATAAAAGGAATGTGTGGAATGTCAGCAAGATGACTTTTTGGAGCAATTTGTGATGGATCCTCCGACAGAACAGGACATATGGAATCTAGTGTAGTGTAATGCAGCAGACTTGATAAGGGAGCTTAAGGTGAAGGAAACCTGAGGAGGCAGTGATGAAAATATGATTGAATTTATTCTGCAATTTGGGAGGGAGAAATTGGAATCAGACATAACGTTGTTATAGCTGAATAAATGCAACTACAGACCCAGAAGGAAGCAGCTGGATAGACTTGACTGGGAGAGGAGCCCAGCGGGAAAAAGAGTGGAACAAAAATCGTAGGAGTTTCTGGGAGTAATTCAAGACACTCAGCAGAGGTTCATCCCGAGGGAAAAATGCATGGTATAGGGGTGATGACTTTGCAGGTTGAGGCTGTCGTCAGGAAGGCAATGAAGTGATGACATTTGTTTTGAAAGGATGTGAATAGAAAAGCTGGGATGTATATTTGAGGTTCTGTCAGGCTCTGGTCGTCGTCTTGGGTCACATCTCTCACGAACGATGTTTTAGCTGTGCAGCATATTCAGAAAACGTTCATGAGAATGGTCGTAGGAACGAAAAGCTTAACACAGAAGGAACGTTTGAGGACTCTGGGTCGATACTCGATGGAGTGTGCAATGATGAGGGAGCAGACTTGAAACTTACAGAATACTGAATGGCTTCGACAATTTGAATGTTGGGATGATGTTTCCATTGGTCGGAGAGATTAAGACCCGAGGGCACTGCCTGAGAGAAAAGAGACAATCTCTTAGAAAGGAGATAAGGTGAAACTTTTTCAGACAGAGAGTGGTGAATTCTTGGAATTCCTTCCCACAGAATGCTGTAGAGGCCACGTTATTGAGTATATTTAAGACTGATGTAAATATTGATTATCAAAGGGATTAATGGTTATGGGAGGAAGTGGGAGAATGGGGTTTAGAAAAGTATCAGCCGTGATTGAATAGCAGAATTGATCTGTTGGGCTGAGTCACGTATTTTCTGCTCTTATGTCTTATGGTCTCAAGTCTGATAACTAATCCAAAAGGTGGCTAGATTTCTCGACTTTAAACGAGTCGCATCCCTAATTGAAAACAAAAATAAATCGAATTCCTTTATTCCAATCCTCTGCATAATCATGACTGTAAGCCCTCAATATGGATTACAAGAGTTAATGCCACAGTTCTAATATATCCTGCAATTCCAGATGATATGCAGATTATTTTCATTGTTTTAATTCGAAAATTTCCATTATTCCTTGAATTACATCGATGTGAAATTTGATCTTAAATCCAATTGTATCACTGTGGACAGAACGTATCTAATGAATGAAAAGGAGTAACTCTTCCATAGTCCTTTTAGCTTTGACATTAAGCAATGAATTGGCATCTGAAAATCGTGTAGACACATTCTTGATGGTTCAGAAATACCGATTTCCTGCTTTTTGGTGGTGCCCTATACGATCGATCAACGCTTTTTGAAATGATTCTCAAATGATGGAATGGATATTAAGAGTGCTGGTTTTATCACATCTTGATGTTTTATTATTACCTGACACGTGTGAAATGTCCAGCAAAATTCAAACACAGATCTATGCAGTTGCGAATAACAAAAAATGATTTTTTTTGTCTTTTGCATTGAGTTTTCCTTACTCCTAAATGACCATCCATTGATAACCTATGCGCTGAGTGCAACGCATCTATGATATCATCGATCAGTGTTGCACCTTGTTGAATTTCTGCACATTTTCAATACCTGAATATGTGATTATTTCCACTTATTCATCCAGAAATCATTTTTTATGTGTTCCAAAATTGTGCGATAATCTCAGATTCTGCTCTGTGATCTTTTAGATGCAACTAATTAACTTTTCGTCTTTCTGTTGTAATTCAGTCGGATCTCTAATTAAAGATAGCAATTTCGTATTACACTTGATCTTTTCCATTTTCTGTCAACCATTTTATCAGACATAGTTTCTGATCATTGAACTTCGACACCCTTATCTTTACACTAAGATTTCTCCTCCTGTTTCAACCTGTGGCTTTTTGATCTGATTCTCATGCGTTCAGAAGAATATCCAGGTTATATTTCATGTAACGGTTGAGCTGTGTGCTTTTCAAATAGCTTTTTAAACACAGTTGGCATCACTCCCACCCATAATCCAACTGTATTAATACTGAGGACAGATAATCTCCCTGTAACTTTTATCACCACGCCACCAAATGTCTCTGGACTCTCCAATATCATACCTTAAAATTTATCACAAATCTTCTCACCATGAATTCCACATATTATCAACATTTCAGGCATCACTCCATCATTAATCCACATCTCATGTTTTCGTACGGCTGTCATATCAAATATTGACTTGCTCCCATATCCCTTCAATTCTGAATTTCTTTACGTATTCCTCCTGGTGCAGAAAAGAAAATATTAACCAGGCAAGTCATTTCTTTAAAACTATCTTATAGTTTGTTTGTAGACAATTTTAGACTAGGCTGTCAATTGTTTAGCACATCTTTTGCTTCAACTCTGTTTTCTTTCACCACCATAAGAAATCTCACAGGCTTGTCCTGTTTCCTCATGTCCGCTTTCCCAAAGTTTGCCTTTGAATGATCAACATTACAATTTTATGTGTCTAACTTTGTTGCAGGGAAAACACCCGAAGCTCGTTCTCTCCATGTATTCTCCTCTCATGGATCCGTTTTATTTCAATCTGTGATAAACTATCCTTACTATCCACAGTAAGATATAATTTTCCTTTACAACGTCGGGATTCCTTTATTCCCCAATATCCACCCAACCAAAGCCCCCCTCCCCCACAGACTGAAAATGATGTTCGAAGATACACTTTGATTTCTGAACAAATTCAGAAGCAACTGCTATTTTAGCTGCTTCCTTGCACTCTTGATTTCGTGCTCTTCCAAGTGTGTTCACACTAGTGTCGTCGAGTCAAGCAGGACAAAAATAGACCCTTCAGTCCAACCCAAATTCCAAACTCAACTATTTCCAGCTGCTCCTGGCTGATATACCTTCAAACGTTCCCTTTCCATGTATCTATCCAAATGATTTGCAAAACTATTCAATTGTACCAGCAACCATTACTTCTACAGGAGATTTATTCCATTTTCGAACCAGTCTCCGCTTTTTTAAAAAAAATGCTCCTTATGCCTTTGTTAATCTAGCTCCTCTCACCTGGAAAGTGTGTTCCCATTCTTAAAAAGATTAGAGTAGTGCTGGAACAGGAAAATCGATGTTTAGGGCAGGAGCAGCATCATCAGCAATTAGGAATACTACTCTAACCTTGTCTCTAATCTCCAGTATCTGCAGCCTTCCCATTCTTGAAAAGTTGATCCTAGGGAAAATACAACTATCACTAATTCTATCTATACTCAGCATTATTTTATAACCTTCTCTAATGTTGCTTATCAATATCCTATGCTCAAGCGGAAAAGAAAACCTCCCAGCATATCCAGTCTTTATGCTAATTCAGCTAGTCTTTATTCTATTCCATGCCCAACAACTTTCCGGCAAATCTCTTCTGAACCTTCACCAAATTAACGATTTCCTTCTTATAACGGGGCAACCAGAACTGTACACAGTCCTCCAGAAAATGTTTCATGAATGTCCTATACAACCTCCACAGGACTTTGCAACTTCTCTTCTCAAAGGATTGAGCAATGAAAGTAAGCGCGCCAAAATCGTTTTTAAACATGCTTTCTATATGTGATGTAAAGTTCAGGAGAATTCATTGCATGATACCCTCGGCCCTCTGTTTCACAACACGGCCCAAAGTGCTACAATAAATTGTGTAAGTTATACACTTGATTTTTGCACCAAAATGACATACCTTTCATTTATGAAGATTGAAATCCATCTGCCATTCTTCAGCCCATTGTTCGGTTTCAGCAAGTTCCGTTTGTAATATTAGAAAACCTTCTTCACTGTCTACTATGTCACAAATTTGCTGTCATCCACAAACTTCATCACTACGCCTTCAAAATTATCAACATAAATTTAAAAAAAACAGAATCGATTCACGCACAACACCACTGGTGACAGGCCTTGATGTTGAAAAACAACCCTTTACCCCCACTATCAGCACCCTGGCGTTAAAGTCTGTCATGTACCATTGGCAAGCTCATCGTGAATCCTAAACTTATTTATTATTCAATCACGCAGAACGTTGTTGACGGCTTTACTGAAGTCCAAACAAACAACGTCTACTGTTCTGCCCTGATCAATCTTTTTGGTAACTTCCTAAAACAAAAGCTTCATCATCTTTATGAGAAACGATGTTCCTCACAAAGCACCATGCTGACTGCTCTGAATCAATTCCACATGTGTTAATGTCTATAAATTCTATCTTTCAAAATTAGCTCTAACAATTTACCCACAACCAAAATCAGACTCACAGGTCTATAGTTCCCTGGTTGCACCTACAAACTTGCTTAAGCAAATCTATGACATTAGCCACCCTCAAATCATGATCATCTCACTATATTTATCGATGACGCTACTCTTTCAGCCAGGGACCTCTCAACTTTCTCCCTTAATTCCCACAATGTTCTGGAATACTTTAGATGACGTCCCTGAGTTTTATCCAAGACCTCATGAACTTCCTCTTCTGCAAGTGAATAACAACATTTATTTTGCTGAGTCATGTAGCCTCAATTACTTTCTCCATGATAAAATTGATGCAAAATGGTCACTCAGTTTGTATCACATATCCTGGGGTTCAATACGACCTCCTTGATCTTTAACGGACCCATCCCTCTCTCAAGTGACCGTGTTGCTATTAATGTGATTGTAGAATCACTTTGGATAATTTTAATCTTATCTGCCAATGCCAATCTTTTTGTGTTCCTGATTTCTTTCTTATTAATGCCACGAAACTCTTTATTTTGATTAAGAGGTCCAATTGAACTAAGTTGTATATATCTAAAATAAGATTTTCTTTTATTCTTGATTAGAACCTCAATACGTTTATTTACTTCTTGTTTCTTAATCTTACCAAATTTATGTTTCAACAACAGTGATATAATGCCACTAATCTTTCTTCATCACGCTCTTGAAAGCATCACAATTGACAGATGTCTCTTTTACCAGCGAACAATCTACTTCAGTCAAATTTTGAATTTTCTTGTCTCATACTATTAAATTTTGCTTTACTTCAATTGATAACTTAAATTTTTGTGGAAGCCTTATCTTTTCCCATTATCAGTTTCAAACAAGGATTTGTGATCGCAAGTCCCAAAGAGTTCCCTCACATTTAATTCAGTTTATCTGCCTTATTGGCCAAAATAAGGTCTATGTTTGTTCCATCTCTAATAGGAGCTCCCACGTGTTGGTTAAAAAGAAAATCTAAAACAGATTTGGCAAATGCAAGTATTCAACATTATGGTAGCCTCAGTCAATGCTTGGAAAACTAAAATCCTGCATTATTGTTATAAACTTACATGTGTCTGACGTCTCCCTGCGTGTTTGTTTCTTAATTTGTCTCTGACTATTGCGGGTCCTGGATCACTATCCAATCAAGGTGATCTTACATTTCTTCTTTCTAAGTTCTACCTGTATATTTTTCCTGCATGTTTTTTTTTAGAAATATATTCTCTCCTGACAGCAGCAATGTAATCTTCCAAAAACGACACTCACTTCTCCATCCTTGTTTCCTTTTCTACCTTTCCTACCGCAAGTAAAACCCAGAGTGCTAAGCTGCCTGTCTTGTCAATCTCTCAGCCCAGTTTGCATAAGAGCTATGACATCCCAATTCCATCTTCGTAAACATGCACTGAGCCCGTTATCCTTACCTGAAAGCGTTGAGAAAAATTCAAGGTAGTTAGAACATTCAACATAGAACATTACAGTGCGGTACAGGCCTTCAAGCTCTCGATGATGTGCGGACCTGTAAAATCAGTATAAAGTGCATCTAACCTATAATAGTCCATATGCCTATCCAATGACCATTTAAATGCCATTAAAATTGGCGAGTTTACTGCTGTTGCAGTCAGTGTGTTTCACTCCCCTCCTGCTCCCTGAGTAAAGGAACTACCTCTGACATTGGTCTTAAATCTATCATCCGTCAATTTAAAGCTATGCCCCTCGTGCTAGCCATCGCCATCCATGAAAAAAGGCTGTAACTCTCCAACCTTTCTCAGCCTCTGATAGTCTTATATGTCTCTATTAAGTCACCTCTCAACTTTCTCCAGAATGAAAACAGCCTTAGTCACTCAGCCATTCCTCGTAAGACCTTCATTCCATACCAGGCACCATCCTAGTAAATCTCCTATGAACCCTTTCGAAAGCGTTCATACAATGCCTATAATGCAGTAACCTGAATTGCACACAATACTCCAAGTGTGGCAGCACCAGAGTTTTGTATAACTGCAGCATGACCTCTTGGTTGCAAAACTCAGTAACTCTACAAATAAAAGTTTCCACAATGCATGCCTTCTGAACAACCCTATCCACCTGGGTGGGGGGGGGGGGGGGGGGCACGTTTCAATGATCTACGAGCTGGACATCGAGACCTCTCTGCTCATTTACACGACCAAGAATCTTACCATTAGTCCAGTACTCTGCATTCCTGTTACTCCTTACAAAACGAATCACCTCACAAATCATTAACTCCGTTTGTCAACTCTCAGCCCAGCTCTACATCTTATCTATGTCCCTTTGGAACCTACATCCTTCCTTCACTATCCTGAACTCTACCGAACTTAGTGTCATCCACATATTAAATAACCCATCCGTCTATGCTCTCATCTGAATCATTCATAAAAATGACAAACAACAGTGTACTCTAACCAGATCCTTGCGGTACACCAATAGTAACTGAACTCCAGAATGAATGTTTCCCACCAACTACCACCCTCTGTCTTCTTTCAGCTCGTCAATTTCTCATTCAAATCACGAAGTAACCTTCAGTCGCGTGCATCTGCATTTTGTACAATAACTTACCATGTGGAACCTCATCAAATGCTTTACTGAAAACTGTATACACACATCAACCGCTTTACCCTAAAACATCTGTTTGGTCACCTTCTCAAAGAATTCAATAAGTTTTGTGAGGCACGACCTAACTTTAACAAAACCGTGTTGACTTTCCCTCGTCAACCTATTCGTTTCTGGATGATTAAACATCTTATCTCTTATAAAGCTTTCCAACACTTTTCCCACAATTGAAGTAACGTTCATAGGTCTATAAATTCCAGGTTCGTGTCTAATCTCCTTCTTGAACAAGGGAAGATCAGTTACCATCCCCTAGACATCTCGCACTATTCCTGTCGGCAATGACGACATAAAGGCTCGGCAATCTCCTCGCAGGCTTCCGAAACAATCCAAGGATAAATCTCATTCGGACCAGGGCACTGATGTATTTTTCCACTTTCCACAATGGCTGACACCTCTTCTTTGTGAATTTCAATCCCATCTCATCTAATAGCCTATATTTCCATATTCCCCTCGACAACATTGCCTTTGTTGTTTTGTCAATATAAGAAAATGTATTCATATAGTGCATTCATTGTCTCTTCTGTGTGCATGCACAACCTCCCACTACTATCCTTGATTGCCCCTAATCTTTCTCATTCATTCTTTCATTCATGGTGTACCATTAGAAAGCCTACCCGCCAACGACGGATGTCCCCTCTGGCTCTTCTAAGCTCTCTTTTTGGTCTTTCTTGGCTAACTTGTAACTTCCAAGCGTCCTAACTGAGCAATCACGTCTCTTCATAACATATGTCTTCGTCTTCCTCCTGAGAAGAGATTCACCTTCCGAGCAAACCATGGCTGCACACTTGACAACTTTCTCCCTGCCTCACTGGTACATACTTATCAATGACACGCAGTAGCTGGTCCTTGAGTGAGCTCCACATTTCAATTGTACCCATCCCCTGCAGTTTCTTTTCCCATTCTATGCATCCTAAATCGTGCCCACTCGCATCACCATTGCCTTTTTCCCCAGCTATAACTCTGATCCAAATTGCTAAGTCACCTTCAATCACGTGCATCTGCATTTTGTGCAATAACTTATCAAATGCCTTACTGAAAACCGTATATACACATCAATCTCTTTACCCTAAAACATCTGTTTGGTCACCTTCTCAAAGAACTCAATAAATTTTGTGAGGCACGACAAATTTTAATAAAACCGTGTTGACTTTCCCTAATCAACATATTCGTTTCTATATGATTCATTTCCGCGGTATTTCCCTAAACATTAAGCGAAAGTGAGGACTGAAAATGCTGGAAACCAGAGTTTAGTTTGGAGTGGTGCTGGGAAAGCACTGTAGGTCAGGCAATACCGAGGAGCAGGAAAGTCGACGTTTTGGGCAAAAGACCATCGTCAGGATTCCTAACCCACATACCTAACCCTTTCCAGCACTAAAGTAAACATAACCGAATTGTTGTCGCTATCGCCAAAGTGCTGACATATCTGCAAGTCAACACGTGGCCGGGCTCATTAACCAATACCAAATCTAATGTGATCTAGCCCCATCTTGGCCTGTCTCCACAATGCATCAGGAAACTCTCCTGCACTCATTGACAGAAATTGACCTATCAAAAGTACTTGAACAATAATATTCACAGACAATATTTGGAAATTTAAAGTCCCCCACAACAACTATCCTGCCACTTTATTTCCTATCAAGGATAATCTTTGCTATCCTGCGCTCTATATCTCTGCATCTAATCGCAAACCTATAGAAAACCGCCAACAGTGTAACCTTTCCGTTCTTGTTTCTAATCTCAACCCATACTACGTCAGTCGACCTGTCCTCAAGCATCCTTTCTGCAATTGTCAGACTTTCCTTGACTGACAATGCCATGCCACCCCGTCTTTTACCATTTTCTCCGTTCTTACTGAATTATCTAAACTCCACAACCTGCAATAACCAACGATTTCCCTGCTCTACCCATGTCTCTGAAACGTTCACGACATCGAAATCCCAGGTAGCAACCTATGTTGCAAGTTCACCCATCTTATTGCAGTTGCACCTGTCAAAGAGGTAGACACATTTCAAGCCAACTTATTTCTTGCAAGGCTTCTTACAACCTTGAACTCTTAGATCTCTCCTCACTACTCTCAACCTCCTGCTTACTTGCACTACAATTTCGGTTCCTATCTCCCTGCTGAATTAGTTTAAACCGACCTAATGAACGTTAGCAAATTCCAACAACCCCCACCCCTCCGCCCACGCCCCCCCCCCCAACAGGGATATTGGAACTCCTCTGCTTCAAACGAAGACCGCCCTGTTTGTGGGGGATCCAACTACCCCAGAAAGAGCCCCAATTATCCAGGAAACAAAAGCCCCTCCTCCTCCACCATCCCTGTAACCACATGTTCAACTCCATTCTCCCTTATTCCTAATTTCCCTAGCGTATGGCACGGGCAATAGACCAGAGATAACAACTTTGTTTGTTCTAGCTCTAAGCTTCCACCCTCGCTACTAGAATTCCTGCCTTAATTCCCCATCTCTCTACCTAACTATGTCTTTGGTGCTTATGCTGGACACAACTTTGGGCTTCTCCTTCTCCTCTCAAGCAACTAGAAATCACAATCAGAGACATTACGAACCCTGGCACCTTGGAGGTAACACACCAACCATGAGTCTATCTCGTTCCAACAGAACGTCTTATCTGTCCCACTAAATGTGGAGTGTCCAATAACTAATGCTTCGCTCTTCTTTCCCCTTCCCTTGTGAGCAACATGGACAGACTCAGTGCCAGAAACCTATGGCCCATTGCTTTCTGTGGTATGCCCTCCGCCCATCACCTCAACAGTATCCAAAACGGAATACTTGTTGTTGAGGGAAACAGCCACAAGGGATCCCTGCACTGCCTGCCAGTTCCCATTTTGTCCCCTGACGGTAACCCATCTACCTTCTTCTTTTACCTGAGATGTGACTACCTCGTTATAACTCCACTCAATAACCCCCTCCGCCTCCCGAATGATCTGAAGTTCACCCATCTTCAGCTCCAGTTCCCTAATGCAGTTTTGGAGGAGCTGGAGTTGGCCCCACTTCCCACAGATGCAGTCAGCAGGGGCACTAATGCTGAACCCTACCTCGCACATTCTGCAGGAGGAACATTCAACTGCCCTAACCTCCATTGCCACTATTCTAAATGCCCAACGGGACCGCTGAAAACTTTAAAAAAAAGAAACTATGCATCATACTAATCCTGCATGCAGAAAACGTTTGTTTTGGTTCGAGGAGGAGGACGGTTGGGAGACACTAGCTGAGTAGTACTTAGGGTAAAGCAACCGCCCAAAGTTCTTCAGACGTAGTATGGACTCTACTGCCTCATATCATTCTTTTCTAATTGACGTGCCCTTTCCACAAGTTTGAACCTTCACCACTAATTTTCCCTTCAGAATTACTCTCCCCTCCCCCCCCCCCCCCCCCCCCCCCACCGCCTCTGTACTTTCTCCCTTAATGGAACATGTAAATCTCCCCGCTGAGATATTGGTCCCTTTCCAGTTTAGGTTATACTCATTCTTTTCGAACAAATGTGTTTTCTATCCCAAAAGACATTTCCTTTCTTTAAAAAAAACCTACATTCCTGAACAATATACCATCACTGCAATCATTGTTTTACGTCCCTTCTCCTTTGTTCCTTCACTCATTTGACTTTGATTTTGGGAGTAAACTAGAGTTTGCCACTTTAAATGTTCTATTTCTTCAATCTTCTAGCTAACTTCTTTAATCCATTCTGTAATCCTGTAATCTTTTTCTTAAAATACGTCATTCCTTCCAATGTGCACAATTATTTCCAGTTTCTGAATTTCACCTGAAGAATATGCTTGAAACTTTAGCGATATCCTTAATCTTAGCTCGAGTTGTGCAGCACACCAACTTAAATTTATGCTCATTTCCACAGAATCTGCTGTCTATGCCCTCATAGAAAAATTCCCGTTAGAATAATTCTATTGTTTCTTGGCAAATTCTGCCTAATATAAGAATCCGATTCTCCAATAACTGACTGCCATTTTCATTTTTATCAGTGAAACAATCCTCGTCAACTGCATCAAAGACTCAATATCTATTTCATAGGGAATAGCCACTGAAAACTTTGGGCTATCTTCTTACCTTTCCTGCCAGTTACCGAACATCTGACCAAATCCTGCGTGGTCATCACCTTTGTGTGTCTTCGAGCCATTTGACTTTGAAACTCTTACATGCCCTCAATAATATAATGTCCAAATATTAGACTTCAACTCACAAGTTGTACATAAAATAACCTCGTTTCCATTTCCTGCACAAAACAATGTTAAAATGGACAGGAAATACATAGGTTAAACATATAGATCTCTCAATAAAACCAATCACTAAGATGAACAACTGAAATAAAACCTCTCCCCTTCAGTTTAGTACTCAAAAAAAGACAATCTCCACAGCTGATCACATGTGGAATTCCTCGAAAGGAAAATCTAACTCCTTATTTAAAAGAAAAACTGCTCCGACTTTCAAAAAAAACCCCTCTTGCAATGTAAAACAAATGCTCCCTCTAAAACTCGTATAGTCAGTTTTAGCTTCTCAATGCCGAATTTTAAAAAGGAACACTTCAGACGTTCACTGAAAATCCGAAAGCAAGTGAATTTTCTACGTCCTCAATCATATCAGCCTCTTTAAGAGCAATATATGTTTGAACTATTTCAACGCCCTTACCCAACTATCAAGGGTAATTTGTTTAATCCTTTACAATTCCATATGTGTGTTACCAGTTTCCCTCCTTAGATTACTAAAACGCTGTCTGTTGGTTTCGAGCACGAATACATTTGCATTGTAGATAACTTTTTAAATCTCATTGTACTTCCCAGATACCTCTTCTGCTAGTGGTACAAGGACTTCATTAGCTTTAGCTACCGACTATATTTGAAACAGCACTACCCACATGATCATGGGCCATTTTATTTGTCCAGCCAGTTCCTCAAATAAAAGGGGAAAAAAGGTTCTAAATCCTTCTCGTCGAATATTGGCAATACTTAAATAGATGTCCAAGAAGCCTTTGCCTGGGATGCATTTGATCTTCATCACTGTCCTCATGACTACTTTCACGTTCTATCTTTGCTTCTGCCATTATAAATCGATGTTCACGTTTTACGTCCAACTATGGGCGTTCAAAATTTCTCTACTTGAATCTGTTGCATTTGCCTCTGAATTTTAGGAATTTCAAGTTACTCCAATTTAATTTCTGATTGTTGTAAATGCTGAGCTTTTGGTGCAATTATCTCTGCTGTCCTCACAAAGACAGGCAACCCCAGCTTTAATTTGTACACTAAGTCCAAAAGCTTTACCTCTTTCACCACGTCTCAATCACTCCAAGGGACTTCGTCCACACCTAGTAAACCCATAGTGCCATTATTGCACAAGGTGCACTCTATTCAAACCAACTGAATTTAGCACTAGAAAATAGAACAGCAATACTGAACACTCACTGATATTGACATCAATAGTACTAACTCCAGCCTGAAATTAAGGGTTTTGATTCTGCCAAAGCCCACAACTTGCTATGGGCAAGACCAAACGCCAGTAATGTATATCAAGAAGATGACCTGTACACGAGCATTTTTTTTTCTTCTGTAAAGACAACTGTCAGGCACTGTGTTCCAGATCTGATCTGACTGGTCCAGTATTTGCAAAATCAAAATGCACTTTATTCTTAAAAAAAACTAATAAAATACAAAAAAGACATAACTTTAACTGAACTAGAACACTTAATACTTTCATGTATATTTTAACCCTCAATCATCAAATGTTCCAATAGAGCTGCAGTTCATAAATATATCCACGGAAAAGGCACATTCAACAAAAGACATTGTCCCCACGTGCTATCTCCCTTACAGTCCAGGAAAACGGAAAACTGCAAGATAAAAGGTAGCACCAGAGAAAGGATTAAAGCTTGTCACTACAACAGGGACAATAATGTATCATCAGTTTCAATGCCAAAAGGAAACTTCAAGTGAAAGCAAGGTAAACCCCTGATTTACGTGAATCTGAGTTAACCCACTCATGCCACTTTTATTCAATTTTGTTTGTTTAAAAAAAACACTCATGGGGTTCAAGTCTTTTGACCCACTGCTTCTGAATCAAACATGTCTGCACCGCAATGTTACAAGCCTGCTGGAAGAGAAACAGAGCAGCACAATTCGCCATTAAAAAGCACAATATCGTCAAATATGACTTCTCTCTTCTTAAACTCCAACGCTGTGAAATGAGGACAAAACATTACATTCGCCTTCCTGAATAGCTGCTGTAGCTTTATGCTACTTTTGTGTGTTTCGTGTACGAGTACATCAAGTTCCCTTGTGGTGCAGCTTATTGCTTCCTGCACTGATTGCATGGAATCTTGCATCTAAATTGTGAACAATATAGTTTTTGCAGCTGTTAGGGTGGAACGACCACATGGATCACTGGACACTGAGAAATTCACTTCCGCACCAACGTTTTTCCTGAAATTACACTGGAGGGAAGAGTCCCTCTGAAAATCCAGAAAGGTCTTCAAAAACAAACATTTGTGATGCATCTGTTTCGTCCAGGCTTCAACATTGACAAATCAATCATATTAAGATTATGTTACATAGAATTCCAGTTAAGCTAATCATCTGACTGAACAGCGAGAGACGGAAATTTTGTGATCAGCTATGTTTCCCAAACTCTCTTGGCATCTCATTCGGGCTTTTTGCAATTGACACTATATTCAAGTACATTGCTGCCAAATATTTGCCAACTGAACCATGTTAACTGACAATTAATTGGATATGTACCTGCCACTTGAGGACATTTAATTTCTTCATTAATTTAGTTATAGGAAAAACAACAAAAAACATTGGTTTGAAATGTTTGGTATCATCTCAGTTTCAACAAATTTATATGGTTCCACTTAATGTTATAATTCTTCAGCTCAACGTGTTTCTTTCTCATCGTGTCTTTATCCTTGGTTGTCTTTCAACGTGTTCATTCAATCCACATTCCAATGTCTGCTCGTTTCTGCTCGATCCTTTTCTCCCTATAAAGATATAGGGACTTGTATTGTTTGAGAAGGCATTGCATTCATAAACATATATGAATATTTTTTCTGATCCTTTCAGTTTTTTTTGCATATTGATGAATTCTTATCTATGATAATTTGGAGGATCTTAACTAAAATCTGATATTAGCATTGTAACAGACTGTTTAAGTCGAGAGAGATTCACTAATTTAATATGCTGTGAAATTGTCTTGTCTATGTCTTGTGCACAAACATCTGCAAATGCATATTGTTTTACCATGAATCCACAGAGCTACTATAGTACTTGTGAAGACTTTATTGCTCAATTATTTTCCAAGGTTCTCCAACTACTTCAGGCAAGTTCTGCCACAAGTGCCATGGGCAGCCGTCAGCCATCTTGTGCTGCTCAGGTACAGACAGCCCTAACAATTACCCATTACGCAGCCTTTTGGTAATGGCCATCAAATAATGAAACACATTTTGGAGTAAATTCATTGTTGGTATTCCTTTGCAGTTAATTTATTTAATTCAGTACAATCAGTTGCCAAATTGCATGGCTCATCTGGCTTCTTAATCGACCACATCGGTGAAATAACATTTGATGCAGTGGTTCTTACAATTCTTCGAAACACGAACGCCTCTGTGATTTCATAAACTACCTTCACAACTTTTGGTTTGATGGGGTACTGGTTGTGTGGTACGTGGTCACGTTTACTATCGACCAACACGTAATCCTCTTTCTCCTTAGCCCACACCTTTCGGTTTGTCAAGCAAATCAATTTTCTTTTCCGAAGGTGACAGTATCGCTGCAAAATTCCTAACTAGTCTATGACTGCCAAACAACTTTGATTTTTGCCCATTCATTGTCCATGCTACTAACTTTTCTTTGGTTTCTTTTAATACTGCCATTTCAGCGAGCACATCTATTATCATCATCGTTTTTTACGTGCCCAAAATGCGTTGCAATCATTATTCCATCAAATTATAGGAGTTGACAATTATTATTTCTGATTTCTTAACACCCTCTCTTTGCAGATATGCTTTATATTTCGTGAGTGGTAGGTATAGATCTGTAATTGGCACTAATGGCCATATGTTTCCAACTTCTTCATGATTCTTTGGCTTATTTTCGGACTTCTGGCAATGTTTGGTTATTTTATTTATCTTCTTACAAATTACTCTGTGCTATTCGTCTAAATAGGGGCTATCGTTTCCTTAAAATTCATGAGATAATATCTGAGTGGGTAACAGTTCCAGTTGTTACGGTTTGATGTGTGTTATTCAACCTTGGCTGATGTGTGATGGGGCAATGTAACTGATGATGCCTCTATAGTTCACACACAATGCTCTCATGTTGTTATTCAGATTGAATGTCATTTTCGGGCGAGGCCATAGGAGATTTCTAACGTTCGCCTTTTTGTGCTTCTAAATGCATATTTATAAACTTCTGCTAGAATTTACAGTGGCGTAGTGTCCTCTTTGATTGGATTCATTTCGCCAGTTCTGTACCGCCATTCCCAATAGGTTTCTCCCCCCTTTAGATCTGGCTAAGGTTATGCCTTACTGGCCAACCATCTAGAATTCACATTTGTCATCCTTTTGTTCACTGTTCATAAGCAATTGATTGTCTTCACACCAGTACCCATTACAGCTACTCTATGTAGCTGCAGCTTCGGTGTCACTTTACCTCGTCCTGCTTGTTCTAACTGAGTTTCCTGAGCATACTCGAGCAATTCTTTCACAATTTATGTCATGCCCTTTGATAAAATGTATGTCAGAAATATTGATAACAGAAGACCCAGTATTGACTCCTGTCAAAATATCACTCAGCAACTTCATTTTGTATCTCATGAAAGCATGACATTCCCTGAACTTAGTGCCTCCGGTAGCATCAGCATCTTGGCGCAATGCTACATTGGTTAACATGCTATACATTTTCTTCAACTGGTCTGAACCATATTCAGATATCTCGAAACTTGAGATATTGATCAGAACGGATACAATCTTATGCTTAAAATTATCATGTAATGTCACTCCATCTTTAACGTACTATTTCATGAAATGGACCCCCTGTCATGACTGGGCATTTCAATTCTTTTGGCAGTGGAGGAAAAGGGAACAACAGGTGGCGTGGTCGAAACAGCGGACAACACACGTACTTTGGTAATACTGGCATCCAATTTCGTTGAATGGCTTCCCCACTTCCCACGTGTCCCTTTCATCAATCTGAAAACTATCCACTATCAGGCATTCACCGCCCCCTTTTTGAACAATTCTCACTATTTGTTTTCTATGATTTCCCAGTTAATGAAGTTTCAATTAAATCAGATAATTTAAATCAGTTATGTCTTTTTTTTTACTTAATTCTGCTAATTTGGCAAAATATTGCACAGGAATGTGCTATTCTGCTATTGAATTACCTTGTATATCTTTCATTGGTCATGTCACGTTCCCTTGTAATATTTCTGATTAATCTCCAAATAACTCTGGAGGCAGACTCCAAGACACTGCATCTTCTTGTAATGTTTCCTCAGAAATTTCGCTTCTCTCTTCATTATTGGCTTCTTTTACACACTAATGCTAATTCTCTTCACTCATCATCGGTCCTGTCGTCTTTTACACTTTATCTTTAACTTCCCAAATATGTTTATAGTTTGTGAGCAGCACAGACTCACATTTAGCTCTGTAGCCCTCCCATAGCTCTTAAGCTTAATTTATTTTTTGCCTTCAATTTATCTCAGCAAGATGGTAGATTCGAGCACCTCTATGACACAATTGCATCAGGGAAGTCTGGCCACTACAATATATATTCTGTTTTGCACATCTGTCTCATCATTGTATTTCCTCTGTCCTTCTTTTCTTAATCTTTATGCAATGATCTGCCCAAATGATTTACATCTGTTTTATATTCATGTCATCCAATGGCATATCTTGTTCAAGACTTTACTTTATTTGAATTCAGTAACATCCCAATTTAATAAATTCAGATTAATGCTCCTTTTTTTTTTTTCAGTTGTCTACTTCCAGATCACTTCACTCAATAACATAAAATAACATTATACATGAACTGAAAATTACCCCAACTCTTTCCATCTCTATCCGTTTGCAGCATACTCCTTGAATAGTTTTCCTTCCTTGACAAGTTTAGGGATAATTGCATCGTTTAGTGGTAATGACGTTGATGTGCAAGTGCGCCTCGGAACTGTAATGTCCACGTGTATCAAATAATAGAGTTCATCAGGTTTTACCATGCTTTTTTCTCCCACACGTCTTCTTTCAAAGTATCAGCATGTCATTGTTTTGAGCCCTTTCACCTTCCCTCACAATCAGTCTTCCCAGAATCCCGATTCATTCATTTCTGCAAAATTTTGACACAGTAGCTATTCAACCATTACAGCTTGATTGCAATTTTTACATCATTTTCTCCAACACTACTTTAATTGTTTTAAAGACAGTTTCTCTATGGATTGTCTGTGGGTGTTTTATCGTGTAAACGATGTTTTTTTGTTCTTCAAGGTCACACCAGTTCCCTTATTAAGTAGATGTACATGTCTGAGACCCGTTCTTCAATGCAATTTTGCTCCAGAATCATGCATTTCCTGAGGTTTGGAGCCTTTGAGGCAGTAATCACTTTTTCACACTGACAATTGGTGTCCCAAGACCATGTCATGCATTCATTACTCCCAAAAGATCTAAGAGATTGTACTTATCTCTCCAGTTATGGTTTTAATGCCTCAGGTAGTGGCACGATTATCAAGTTCACCTGCCTTAAATGGAACAACAAGAGCACAAACATTACCAAAACAAAGCTATTAGTTTCGTACTATTACGTAAACTTCCTATTCACGAAAATGCATTTAACCTCAATTGCCATTTCTACCGATTAGTCTTTACTTTTTTTTCGTTTCAGCCACCAGTTCCCACTCTTAATTATTTCATTCATCGAAATTTGCAATTTAACTACTACCATCATTTCTAATTCCACAGCTCCGGCGAGATTTGCCCTCCATGGAATATATTCTCATAATATCTCAAAGCAGAATTCAGTCATTTGTGATCTAGGCAAAGGCATTCTCTGTTCCGTCTGTCGCTGTGATAATCTCAGTTTTACAAAGTTAATTGATAACTCATTTTAGATATAATATGTCTCTATGTACATTTGTCCAAATTCAATATTCTGTTTACTCCGTCAAAGTCACTACCAATTATTTTATTCATTGAAACCAATGAAACTGCGTGCATGCACAATTTCACTTTCCAGATCAGTTTACTTTTCAGGCAACTATGTCCTCTGAATGTTTTGTAATGTGGATATATATCTATACATATATACACATAAACACACACACACTATATATATACATATGTACATATGTATGTGTATATGTATATGTATATTATTTATAAATATGCATATGTATGTGTGTATGCATACACACGTATATGTATATTATCTGTGTATGTATGTGTGTATATATTATATAGATGTACATACATTCACACCTTTCACAATGTGATTAAGTGTAAACACACTATGGCTTGGAAATTCCTGTTACAGAATACATTTAATGTTTTCACAGTCGTTCTCTACTACTGAGATGTTTTGTTATTGATTCACTTGATGCGCTGAGGAGTTGTTGTGACATTGAAAGTCTGCAGAAGGTTCCAACATTTGAAATTGTTGGCAAAATCATTTAGCATCTTCAACTCTCTGAAAAAAAAAACAAAACGGCATCCATTCATTCCACCTCCAGAAGAATCAGTTAATTAGTGGTTGTTTACTGCTGATTTAAATAGGCAGGATGAAAACTCCTGTACGTCATTATTTCAACAGTCTCCCTTGCTGCTCTACAGATACGTGTGTTATAATTAACAAAGGTAATTTTTAGATTCTCCTTTTACAAAACGTCTCTATAAATTTACTTAGATTTCAGAAGATACCATCAGATAGTTTGTACAAAGAGAATGACATTTACAAATGTCCGATATCTCTATTATTTCGATACTTTCATAGTTAAACATGATTGCGATGAACAAGTCTTACCATCCGTAATTAAGTATTGACACATATGTTCCATCATTATGTAGAAGTTTACTCTGGTTAAAAAAAATGAAACTTCAAATAAGATAATTTAAACAAAAAAAATTGCAAAATAAAAATAAACCAGACCTTTTTCCTTATGCCAAACACAAGACTTATTTACATTCATTTGAAGAAAGAATAAATAAGTCAGATTTTTCACTCAAGTTTTATTTTTACACTTATTTTTAATTAGGTGGAACCAATTGCAAGAGGTAAATTTTAACATAGTGTTGAGAATAACATTTTAAGCAAACATTTTGTTGTAGATTTTTGCTTTACACAACCACTGCTAGATTCTCAAACGCACATTACGTTAACCATGCACGTTTCACACGGATACAGGCACACAGCACACTGACACATCACCATACGTTCCCAAAATATTCCCAGATCTAGAGTTCCAGAAGAGAAGAAAAAGTCACACAAATGACAGGAGACTATATTAAGTAACCAGCAAACGAAAATGCATACAAACGTGATCACAAAGAGTTAAAACTTAGTAATGATTCACAAGCATTCTGCATTCGCGTCCAGGTAGCAACGAGGTATTTCCTCGATCAACGACAAAAGATGGTCTCTGCCTGTCTCTCTGACAGTCGCTCTCCACCTCTCTCCCTTTCCCTCTCCAAGATTTTAATTAGAGAAAGATGCACAGGGCAGCTTCACATTCCAAGACTGGCAGTCATTTTAAGAGCATTTGCCTCTATAAATCTTAGCTGTGACAAACATTTGCAGACCGAATAATTTCTGTTTAATTTGCACTGAGAACGGATAATTGATATTAAAGGCGTCTTTTCCTTATTTTGCTTAACGTTACCCTCTTTCCATGTTGGTTAGGCCTGCGGGATTCCAATTTTCTTTAATTATCAGCCAATTAGATTCTTATTTCCGCTTCTGAAAAGTCGAGTGAGGGATCCCTCAGATCACCAATATAATTCTTCCTCTCCTGTCACGGCCATGATCATAGTGTTTTCCGGGTAGCGAGTGGGCAATGCTCCAGGTTCTCTATAACTGAAAAACAAAACCCGACAGTTGTGGACCGAACTTTGGCTGTTTTGCTAAACCAAATTGTGTGCACACGCACCTTGCCTATATACACGCATCATATTACCTTTCCCTCTGGAGGACATTCTGCTCCTTAGGTGCTCAGCTCGACCCGGAAACAGCTCGGCAACAGAGCTCCAGGTAATAGATGTGCTCTCGCGCCAAATACATGAGCATTAAGTTAATCACTGCTTAATTAACATGAGTCCGGTAGGAAATTTTCACCTAAATCCAATCCCGCCCACCAATCCAGATTTTTCCACCAACACATTGGTTTTTGATTGTCTTGACCTCATCCTCACTCCCCCTCCTCCCCCACACCCTGGAGAGCTTAGCATGCCTCTACGTCAGGTTATCGTGAGGAACACAAAATGCATCACTCAGTTTCTTGGTATCCCCACTTTTGGAAAGTGAGTGAATCCAATTTAAGTTCGGTTACTGGGGTGGTAACCAAGAGCTGTGAGGAAGCCTAGTAGGCAATGAATACAAAATATTCATGTGGCTGATCCCTCATTCGTCAGGGATCCTGTTTCCTGTTTTCTGATCGCAGAGCCAAATTGTTGGGGTTGAATGACCAAATAATTTACTCGACAACGGGGAGTTCATTTTCAGCATCAACGAATTTATTGTAATTACACCAGTGGGAAGAAACCCTCGAAAATCCAGAGTTGTCTTCACCAAACAAAGGAAAATAAACATGCTGTATACATTCGTTTCATCCAACCTTTATCATTTATAAACGAATGACGTCAAGACTTAATTACATCCATTTCAATTAAGCTAATCAGGCGAATGAACAGTGAGAGATGTTGTGATCAACCCACGATCGTCCATAATCACATGACGTTTCCCAAACACTGTTTTCTTACTTGTCCGGGCTTTTTTCTTTTAAATAGGCACTGTATTCAAGTCCATTCTTACCCAGATATTTGTCAGCTGTACCATGTTGACTGCCAATTAATTGGATGCATGTCTTTTACTTAAGGATCTTTTCAATTCCCGACTAACCCCACTATAGTCAATAAACAAAAATCTACTTTTGCGAATTGCTCTAATATCATTTTCAACAAAGATATATGCTTACAGGTAATGTTAGAATATTTACCAAAAAGCTTGCAAGCATTTTCTTTCTCACCGTGTTTACTGCGCACACTTACCTTAACATTGCTGACCTTACAATGTGTTCAATCAACACACATTCCAATAACTGCTAGTTACTGTACCTAACGTTCCTTACTCTCTGTAATAATATGAGGGATTCTATCATATTGTGAATCTTGTTTGTCGTCATAACTTGATTTTAATCTTTTCCCCTCATTCTCTTCGTGTTTGTTTTGTTTTGAGTCGAGTTAAATATAAAATTACTTAAGAATCCATATCTATTATTAGTTTAGGAAGTTACCTGAAGCCTGCAATTCGTATTCTGACAGATTAGTTCACATGGAACACTGGGAGAAATAACCATTTAGGCACAGAGCTGACTCTAAGGCAGAAGGCAGAGGATTGTGGTAGTGGGTTGCTTTCAGAGTTTTGACCTGGGGTGTGCCACAAGGATCAGTTCTGATTCCACTGCTTTATGTCATTTACATGAACCTCGTACGTGTGGTTGGTAAATTTGCAGATGAGCCCAAAATTGCTGGATGTAGGAGACAGTGAAGAAGGTTACCTCAGAGTACAATGGAATCTTCATTAGATGGGTCAATGTGCTGAGGACTGGCAAATGCAGTTTAATTTAGATGAATGTGAAGTTCTGAATTTTGGAAAGGCAACCAGGTTAAGACTTTGACATTTCATAGTAAGGTCATGATATGTGTTGCTGAATTAAGAGACTTGCAGTGCAGGTTCATTGTTCCTTGAAAGCAGAGTCCCAGGTAGACAGGATGGTGAGGAAGGTGTTTGATATACTTGCCTTTATTAGTCATTGCACTGAGTATAGGAAATATACTGCTGGATAGGACATTGATTAGGCTACATTTGGAATAATGAGTTCAATTTGATCTCCCTGGTTTAACAAGGATGCTGTGAAAATTGAAAGGATTCAGAAAAGATTTGCAAGGATGTTGCTAGCGTTTGAGGGTTTGATCTGAAACTATGAGGGCTATGGCTAGGGTGAATAGCCAAATTTTGTCCCCAGAATAGATATGTCCAATGTTAAAGGGCACAGGTTTAACCTGAGAGCAGAAAGATTTAAAAGGATCTCAGGGGCAATCTTTAATCCACAAAGAGGAAGGTGAGTCGATGGAATGGGCTACCAGAGGAAGTTGTGGAGGCTGATAGAATTATAACATTTAAAAGCTATCTGGATGATTATTTTTATAGGAATGATGCAAAGGGATATGGGTCAAATGTTGTCAAATGGGAGTGGATTCACTTAGGGTAAATGGTTGACATTGAGAAGTTGGAATCACTGTTTACTTGCTGCACATCGCACACCGCTCTGGCACTTTGACTCTATTTATTGCTGCTCTCATTGCCCATATCAAAAATTAGCATATATCCCATGGGAAAATAGTCAACAAGGTCAAAATGCTTCTCCATACGAATATCTACTACTTGACTGAAAATGATTTCTATGTTTATTTCCAGTATCACCCCCTCTCTTCTAAGACCTCCTAAGCCTGGCTTACGTAAAAAAAGGTTTTTGTGGCGACATTTTAAGAATTATCCCCTGCTAAGTTTTTTTTTCTTCTTGGCTTTCAAAATTTCTCCATTCCAGTAACTGTCAAGGAAGTTGACGACCTTCTTGCAATATTTGACACCTTTTCAGGGTCCAATCCGAAATGCCATTCCTCCCTATTACGATCCTTGACTCTCTGATTGAAATGTGTGGGTTAGGTAGGAATGTGAATTCTAGACCATGACAAGATCAATTTTAATCTTAACGAAAAAAAAGCAGACTAAAAGTCTGTTTGTTAACGATGATGATGCAACAGTTATTAATTGATGGCACGACTAACAGCCCTGCTTTAGGCTTTCATATTACATTTTCAGAAATAAACATCAAACTACTTTTCATGATGTGCACTGCTGATGCACAAATACAACAGAAATCGAAACTTAGTATATAAACTCGATTAAAATCCATTTGTGCTTGTAGGGCTATACGAGTTCAAGAGCTTATTTTATCAAGTATTTCAAATTGTTAATAGAAATTGCAATGCTTGATTGAAATAAAATACTCCAATTAGTTATTATAGAGCGCTTCATACTATACTCAAGCTTAGTAATGCTGTAATCCGCTATTTTGTCCATTTACATGTGCATGTAAAAATCTGAAAATCTCACCTACAAAGAAAACCATAATTATGAGATTTTTGATGATAAATCTATGATCGAGTATCAATTATTTCTGCAGATTATTATTGGATATGGTGAAAATGTGGATTTATGTTTTCAGATGAACGATCATTTAGAACTCAGCTGCAGGGAATAAATGAATTGTATCTGTTCCTTGATTCCTCTACTCTGTTTCTCAAGAGATAGCCATGATGTTCCAGTGTGTATTGACTTTTGGAATAAACGCAATTCTTTTAACATATAATGAGCCAATGCTTTTAAAGAATATGACATCCGTACCTAGAAACACCAACAACTTTTATTTTCCTACTTTGAGATGCCTCTATCGGTTTTCTTCATATTTTCAATGTATTCAAGAAATGTTAAAAAGCCAAAAACAATCTCGTAGCGGGATTTATTCTCCTTTATTTTGAATTGTGTTTGTGCAATTTGAAAAAAAATATTATTCTAATTTTAATGGACATCTCTCTTGTAAGTTTAAAATATGTGCTGGAGTTTAATTTCTTTTTAATTTTGGAGATAATGTAACATTTAAAATCAAAATTGCCAGCAAAAATGTTTCATGTCCGATTCTGCCTCGAAATGAACAACCCAACAACGGGACCTGTCCTTTTGCACTAATTACCAAAATTAAAATGGAGTTCGTCATTTGTTGAATTACTTGGAATTACTTAAAGGTACACTGTATTAGAGAGAATGGAAGCTTAACCATATTCTTCAGCTCATTTCTGAATTTACGCTGGGAAACTGCATAGATAAACGTGTTTGTGCAGCAACTCAATGTCCTGAGGATATATCCTGATTGTTCAAAGATTGTAAATGGGTCGTTGTAATTCGCTTCTAAAAATTGAGCATCTGTAAATTGCACAAAAATATAAAAAAAGAATGCTACACCCCATAACAGTATAAAGCTTCCAGATATAGCTAGTAATAAAATCATTGATTTTTTACGTGTCTCAATCTCAGCATCATTGTGATCCAGGCCTTTGCCGACTTGTTGAATTTTCCTTCTCACTCTGTTAGCCTGCACAACGTGCTTAATGGTCAGAACATTAAACAACAAAATTAAAACAAATGGAACAAAAGGAGTTAAGATAGTTTCCAGCCACATGAATGCTATCCATATGGGTATTGTATAGAAGTTTGCTTTAATATAACAGGACCAAGGCATGTTCTCAATTGTTTCACGTGGTTCATATGCGAAATAGAACGGAATACTTTCTAAAATGCTCAAAATGCATAATGCTGTAATAATCACAGTTGCCGTTTTCACTGTGCAATAGCTTTGTCGAAGCTTCGGACAAGAAATGGCCACAAATCGATCGAACGTGAACGCGACAGTTAACCAGACTGAGCAATCAACCGAGGCCAAGTAGAGGGCAAGGTTAAGACGGCAAATTGGAGTGTAGTTGAGGAATGAGTATGGAAAATAAGAATCTTTTATCTCATACAGTATTACGGCAAATATCAAAAATGATAAATCCGCAGCAGCCATGCTCAACATGTAGCGAGTGATGCATTTCGAAAGATTGCAACGTCCACGGGAGAGAATCACCAATGTCATCACATTAGCTGCAAAGAAGGCAATAATTGAACCAGGTATTCTGAATTTGAGAAAGATACGTCAACATGTCAATACGTAAGCAATCCTGGACATTTAATTTTGATACTCTGTACAGAAAGAAGAATGAGTAAGATGTATTTTGTAATTATTGCGCTTTTTTAAGTGCTTGTAGAAATAATTCAATAAGAATGGATCAGATAGTTAACTCCAAACTTCATAAATAACGCTAATATTTAAAGTTTTGACTCCGTTATTAAAATGGAAGACTGCTACGAAGTACAAAGAGGCTTTACTGAACCAGCATAATTGTTGGAAAATGACAAACAATGGTCAGTTAACGTGGCAGTGCTGTAGAATGTGTTGATAAGAAGAACAAAAAAAGATGTTATTAATCTTACGAAATATTTACCTCAACAACAAGTATTAACAACCTAGGATAGTTGTATAAGTGACCTGTTCATGATCGAAAGGTGCAAGCCAAAATGCAATAAGCATACAAAAAGGCAATGTATAATTACTGAATGAGGGATTTTTTTTTAAAAAACGCAGCAATTAGAATGAAGCTTGTGTAAAACATTGGCTAGGTCATTCTTAAAAGTTTGTTACGTAATGGTCTCAATAATATGCAATTGCCAAAGATTCTCTTGAAATTCTGAAGATTGTTTGATCTTGATAGCTAACAGAGCAGAGAGCTTGTATCTGCCAGGGAACCGTGAAAATGTTTCATTTATTGTTTCATTTCCTTAAAAAAGGAATATCAACGTCTGTGCTGTGCAAAGATGAATTAAATAATCACATTGCTCATCTTTCTTCAAACTGATCCTTAGACAATACTTTATTATGGCCTTTCGTCTTTATGTATATTGATGAACTGTCTTAAGGTTAACCACGGTTTAATGCTTTCTGACCATTTGTAAGGTCCATTGTGTTCTGTTTTTCAAAAAGACAGTCAATGGTCTTTACAAGAGAAGATAAATATGCCATGTAAGCAATATGATATAAATAAGTAAATTTCGTAAAACACCACATTATAAGCTACGTTAAATCAGTCGCAATCTCTCTGAAGCATCGACACTTACCAATATTTTATTGATAATGCAAGAAATTGCACGCTTATCAATCACCTTAGTGCATAAAATGAGATGTCTTCCATTTGAAAAGATTTACCATGTCACATTAATTCACTTAAAGTGTATTACCTGGGAGACCAACGATTGCAAGAATAGGGTAATAAATGCGTTCTATCTGTGTAATTGCAGGTTGTCCCATTTTTGGAGCGACGTTGAGCTTGCCACTCGTATCCAGTATATGATGATCCTTAGGAGGTTTTTAGGTCTCTTTTGTACCTGAGATGCAAATCTATTGACTGCACAATAATTGCATAGTGATTCGCATTAGTTTCGGTTTTTTGAACAAACAGATGTCATGATATAGAGGGTTTACAGGGTTGATTTCTTTAAATCAATGCAGGAGACGTTTTTTTCGATATCAACATGTACATGGCATTAGAGGGAACTCGGCAATGGAGATAATTCTGAGCGATGAAGAAGACGAGATGCTTTATGTAATAGTGATACTAATATGACACCAGATGTTTTTAGTTTATTTCTTTTATTAAAAAGTAGGTATAAGACATTAAGAAAATGGTTTTGTGTTCATATAAGGCAGAAATTATTAAAAGAAGGCAACATAACACCAGAATTGACTGTATACAACTACTTGAGGACAAACCTACAGCAGAACAGCGGGAGGTGGTTGAGCATTCTAGTGGGATGGTTGTACAGTATACGTTCAACACGTTCCATTTAGTGTGAATTAGAGCAGCAACAAGTCAATCAAAGTTGGAATCTTCGAATAAACATTTCTCGAAAAAAAAGAAAGGAAAGACGTTTAAGAGATATAAAAGAAGCAAATAAAGCAAGGCTCTAGAAAATTAAAATAAGATCACAAGAATTCAATTAGAAGTCTAAAGAGGGGGCGTAAGATAACGGGTAGATAATGTTGGGGAGTGTCACTTAATATTCTCCAAATGTATATTATCCACAAGCGAATAACCAGGGAGAGAGTAGGATTTATCAGGTCTCAAAGACAGGGGACCCGACATGGCACTGTGTGTTTAATCAGAGGACACTGGCAGTGTGTTAACTAAGTACTTCATACCTGTTTTTACTCGGCAGAAGGAGAATGCAAGCATAGAATTCAAGGAGCTGGACTGTGATTTTCTTGTTTCAAAAGATGTGGTGTTTGAAAAGCACAGCCAGTCAGGCAGCATCCGAGGAGCAGAAAAGTCGACATTTCGAGCATCAGCTCTTCATTCTGTGAAGTTTTTGAGCAGGTTGAAATAAGAAGTCGAGAGGTATTAGAGGTTTTGCCAGATTGTAAATTAGACAAATAGCCAGTTAAATAGTACAGTGCTTGCAAACGATTTGTGTACTGTGCTGTTTCTCTGGTGGATTGGTGTTGCTACAACGGGATCAGAATGTCTGCTTCAGAAGCAGTCAGTGAGCACCTTTCAGCTCCATGTGTGTGTTTTCTTTAACGTCAAAAGAGGCATGGCTGGGCAGGCTAATGACTCAAACACACCCAGGCAGGTTGTTAGCTATACTTTCTTTTCGTTAGAGTGTCTCTGCTGCTGCTGAGCTAACAGCTTGTCTACTCTGCGGTGAGAATCTTTCATGAGTTTTTGTTTTAGAAACATAAAAAGAGAGACTGTTTATTTCAATATTTCGTTCTGATCAATTTGGTAGACGCAGCATGTGAAAGCCTTGTCTGTCTTGCTAAATTGCCTTGACGAGGCTGGGGTTTATGGGATTCTGTTACATTTGAAGATTAGTAATGAAAATGCACATTTAGTCAAGTGTTAGCAAGTTTTGAGAATATTTGTAGTTCAATTTGAGGTTCTGTATGTAGGTTTGCTCGCTGAGCTGGAAGGTTCACTTTCAGATGTTTCGTCACCATACTAGGTGACATCTTCAGTGAGCCTCAAGATGAAGCACTGCTGATGACTTCGGCTTTTTTCGACTGGGGTAACACATCCATACCAGGACAAGCCAAACAGAGACACGCACGAGAATTCATAGAAACATGGCATTCTAACTGAAGATCTATCAACATGCACATTGACTTGGACCCCATTTCCCACTCCCTGAGAAAAAGGACAGGAAATGAATACTGCGATAGGAAATGACATCACCACAGGAAATGACTTCACCAACCCAAATAAACCCAAACATGTAAATAAAAGCAGGAAACGTCAGCAGTGCTTTATCCATGGTCAGCAAGCAGACCTACATTTAGTTAAGTGTTTCAACAAAAATCAAGCCATGTCGGTTTCCTTTGCATTTCAACTGTCATAAGAATTAAGTACATTTTGGATAAAGCCTAAGGGTGGATCAATCGAATCACTGCACTTTACACTTCTCTTTAATTAAGTATGAAAGCTGTGCTCTAGGCTGCCTCCTGACAACATAATTTATTGGTGTGGTGGAGTAGGGATTGCTGTGGAAGCTCTGGAATGGGCACCAGGTCAGCCCTGCACAAGGTGTTCAAGAGGTTATCATGGGAGCCGAGAGACGAAATTACAGGGATCCAGAGTCATTTTTTAAAAGTCGTTTTAAGCCACAAGTGTGTGTTGCATCTGACAGCAAAAGATGGCGTCAACGCTGGAATTAAATCCTGATATTATGACAAAAAAAAATGCACCATCCTTCCAGTCAAATTTTCCCAGTCAGAAATCAAAAATAAAAACAGGAATTGTTGCAGGAATTCCATTTTTTTGGAAGGATTGCTGGATGCAAAATACAATGATAGCTCTGAATTCTCTTCATAAAAGTTGCCGGTCCTGCTGCATTTTCCCAAAAAGAGTTATTAATAGAGGGATTGATTTCCGGGATCAGGAGGTTATGCTGCAGCTGTACAAATCTCTGGCACGGCCACACTTGGAGTATTGTGTACAGTTGTGGTCACCGCATGATAAGAAGGATGTGGAAGCTTTGGAAAGGGTGCAGAGGAGACTTACTAGGATGTTGCCTGGTATGGAAAGAATGTCTTACGAGGAAAGGTTGAGGGTCTTGAGGCTGTTCTCGTTAGAGAGAGGAAGGTTGAGAGGTGACTTAATAGAGACATACAAGATAATCAGAGGGTTAAATAGGGTGGACAGGGAGAGCCTTTTTCCAATTATGGGAACGGCAAACACGAGGGGACGCAACTTTAAAGTGAGGGGAGATAGGTATAAGACAGATGTCAGAGGTAGTTTCTTTACTCAGAGAGTAGTAAGGGTATGGAATGCTTTGCCGCAATGGTGGTAGATTCGCCAAGTTTAAGTGCATTTAAGTCGTCATTGGACAGGCACATGGACGTACATGGAATAGTGTAGGTGGGATGGGCTTCAGATTAGAATGACAGGGCGGTGCAACATCGAGGGCCGAAGGGTCTGTACTATGCTGTAATGTTCTATGTTCTGTGTTCTATATGTTTGTGTTTCTGACTTCAAGCATCCATAGCTCTTTCGGTTTCTTTTTAATTTTTTTTGTCTGTCTGCTCAGAAATCATATTATTTAACTAAGTTAGAGAATCAGAGTGTCAAGCAAATCAAACAAGACAAAATGAATATCTCACAGATATTGGAACACTTCTGGAGATCAACCGAGTGTGTGATGCATTTATGACGAGATTTTTATGAGTAATGCAGACTATGTCGTAGTAGATATTATCTTTTTGACTAATTACTGGTTGTTCCATGTTGTGAGATACTGGCCGTTCATTTGAATCACATTTATAACTGTAGAAAGCTCATGCAGTAACACAGGCATTGCAAAATTATATTAGTTTCACATTTTTAAATACATCATTTAACGAGGTCTCCATTTAATGCCATGACAGGATAATTTGGAATTATATGTTATATTTAAATACATATGATGTCAATGTTTCTGCGAACATGTTTTTGAAATAAAGCACATGCATGTATGGAGTCCAAACAAACAAACGTATCAGGCTAAGTAAATATAACTTTTTTGCTTGTGGATTATAATTGGGTAAATAAATATACACATCCTTGTTAGGCATATATTGCACCTATAATTATGCTATCATTTGGTGCTTATTTAAATAATGTATTATCTATCTATAAGTGAATGCATCAATATTCATTGGAAGAGAGTGCTCAACAATGTTCTCTCTTTAAAACTATCTATCTATATTCGGTCAATAAATGATCTATATATTTATGTGTTGCAACAAGGATAACCATTTAATCTGGTGCTTGAAGGTCGTGCATTGTTTAATTCATTCATGGTTTGAAGACAGTCACTCATTAAGAGGTTGGATTCACATGTAAGCCAGATAATGTATGGATGACAGTTTCATTCACTGAACGATATTAGCAAATAAGATGGATTGTTCTAACAATTGACAATGAATACACTGCTATCATTGAATTGCAAATTTCAGGTTTTCATTGAATTCAAATTCCACCATTTGTTATGGCAGACGTGAAGCAGAGTTCCGAGAACACTGAGATGAATCGAGATAAAGGTTTGGGAAAACACCACTCGGCAATCGCCTTTCCACTAATATATCAAGGTTGACATTATGTCTTAAACATGCAATCCAAAACTTCACGCTGCACGCTCAAACTTGTATTCAATATAAAGCTACAGAACAGAATTATGGAGCGAGTTATACTTCACGGAACAAGAGAGAGTTACAACGTAGAGCCAAGATTTGCTGAGAAGATAAAACCATAAAACCCCTACAAGTATGGAAGCAGACGCATTCGGACAATCGAGTCAATAAAGAAAAATAGAGTATAGGAGAAATACTGGGGTTTTTTCTGTCAGACTGGACATCTGTGTACTGTAACTTTCCACAAGGATTATTTCAGTTACCCTTATTCTTTGTCGTGCATATAAGCGACTTGGAGAAGAATTCAGTTGATATGATTAGTAAGATTGTGATCTACAGAACGCTTGGGGAGCTGCATATATTGAGGAGATTTTGCAAAGAATACAACAGGATATAGATAATCCGAAGACTCAAACAGACTAATGGCAGCAGGAAATTAGTCCAGACAAATGTCGGTGATGCAAGGTCAAATACAGGAATAAAGTATGCAAAAAATTGCAGAATCGGCAGAAGCATTAACATGAAGAGGAATCTAGGTATGCAGATTATCAGTTTATCAGTTATCAGTTCGTTGAAATCGGCACCATATTGGTGCACATGACAACATACTTGGAAGTATGACAAACTGTGAGGAGAATGACTTGCAATTCCAAAGAAAAACATGACAAGCAGGTAGGATGAACGGATATTTAGCAGTTAAGGTTCAAAGCAGGTATAAAAATGTGATGAACCTTGCTTGGAAAAACAGTGGGAGATATTATAAAATAATGAGTATGAATCTAAAATGGATGTGAAATATAAAGAACTGGGGATTGAAAAGATCATTGAAAAGACAGGAAACATGAAGCGAGCACTACACAAAGTAAACAGCACCTATCCTTTATTGATAGGAGCATGGACAACAACAGAAAGGATGTGATCTTGAGTATGTTTAATTTGCAAATACCGGCTGGAGTATGGTCCATATTTGTGGATGCCAGCACACTTTGTATCGTTAGGAAAAATGCAAATAGAACATAGAACATAGAACAATAGAACAATACAGCACAGAACAGACCCTTCGGCCCACGATATTGTGTCAAACATTTGTCCTAGCTTAAGCATCTATCCATGTACCTATCTAATTGTTGCTTAAAGGTCACCAATGATTCTGACTCTGCCATTCCCACAGGCAGCGCATTCCATGCCCCCACTACTGTCTGGGTAAAGAACCTACCCCTGACATCCCCCCCTATACATTCCACCCTTCACCTTAAATTTATGTCCCCTTGTTGTACCCGGGGAAAAAGTCTCTGTCTATCTATTCTCCTGATCATCTTATAAACCTCTGTCAAGTTACCCCTCATCCTTCGCCGTTCCAATGAGAAAAGGCCTAGCACTCTCAACCTATCCTCGTATCACCTATTCTCCATTCCAGGCAACATCCTGGTAAATCTCCTCTACACCCTCTCCAAAGCTTCCACATCTTTCCTAAAGTGAGGCGACCAGAACTGTACATAGTACTCCAAATGTGGCCTTACCAAGGTCCTGTACAGCTGCAACATCACCTCACGACTCTTGAATTCCATCCCTCTGCTAATGGACGCTAATACACCATAGGCCTTCTTACACGCTCTTTCCACCTGAGTGGCAACTTTCAAAGAGCTACGAACATAGACCCCAAGATCCCTCTGCTCTTCCACCTTACTAAGAACCCTACCGTTAACCCTGTATTTCGCATTCTTATTTGTCCTTCCAAAATGGACAACCTCACACTTGACAGGGTTAAACTCCATCTGCCACTCCTCAGCCCAGCTCTGCATCATATCTAAGTCTCTTTGCAGCCGACAACAGCCCTCCTCACTATCCACAACTCCACCAATCTTTGTGTCGTCTGCAAATGTACTGACCCACCCTTCGACTCCCTCTTCCAAGTCATTAATAAAAATTACAAACAGCAGAGAACCCAGAACTGATCCCTGCGGAACTCCACTTGTAACTGGGCTCCAGGCTGAATATTTACCATCTACCACCATTCTCTGACTTCGACCGGTTAGCCAGTTCTCTATCCAACTGGCCAAATTTCCCACTATCCCATGCCTCCTGACCTTCCGCATAAGCCTACCATGGGGAACCTTATCAAATGACTTACTAAAATCTATGTACACTATATCCACTGCTCTAACCTCATCCACATGCTTGGTCACCTCCTCAAATAATTCAATAAGAGTTGTAAGGCAAGACCTACCCCTCACAAATCCGTGCTGGCTGTCCCTAATCAAGCAGTGTCTTTCCAGATATTGACAAATCCTATCCCTCAGCACCCTTTCCATTACTTTGACCACCACCGAAGTAAGACTAACTGGCCTGTAATTCCCAGGGTTATCCCTATTCCCTTTTTTGAACAGGGGCACAACATTCGCCACCTGCAGTCCCCTGGTACCACCCCTATTGACAGTGAAGACGAAAAGATCATTGCCATAGGTTCTGCAATTTCCTCTCTTGCTTCCCACATAATCCTAGGATATATCCCGTCAGGCCCGGGGGACTTGTCTATCCTCAAGCTTTTCAAAATGCCCAACACATCTTCCTTCCTAACAAGTATCTCCTCTAGCTTACCAGTCCGTTTCATATTCACCTCTTCAACAATGCGGTCCCTCTCATTTGTAAATACTGAAGAAAAGTACTATCTCTCCTATCTCTTCCGACTCAATACACAGTCTCCCACTACTGTCCTTGATCGGACCTACCCTCGTTCTCATCATTCTCATGTTTCTCACATACGCATAAAAGGCCTTGGGGTTATCCTTGATCCTACCCGCCAAAGATTTTTCATGCCCTCTCTTAGCTCTCCTAATCCCTTTCTTCAGCTCCATCCTGGCGATCCTGTATCCCTCCAACGCTCTGTCTGAACCTTGTTTCCTCAGCCTTATGTAAGCCTTCTTCTTCCTCTTTACTAGTTATGCAACCTCCCTCGTCAACCAAAGTTCCCTCACACGACCATCTCTTTCCTGCCTGACATGTACATTCATATCAAGGACACGTCGCATCTGTTCCTTGAAAAAGTTCCACATTTCAATGACATCCTTCCCTGACAGCCTATGCTCCCAATTTATGCTCCTCAGATCCTATCTTGTAAAACCTACCCTCTTGCATGCACCTATCTCTCTCCATAACCAAGGTGAAAGTCACAGAATTGTGGTCACCATCACCAAAATGCTCACCCACTAACAAGCCCAACACTTGTCCTGGTTCGTTACCTGAGTACCAAATCCAATATGGCCTCCCCTCTGGTCGGACAATCTACATATTGAGTTAGAAAAGCTTCCTGGACACACTGCACAAACACCGCCCCATCCAATCTACTTGATCTAAAGAGCTTCCAATCAATATTTGGGAAGTTGAAATCGCCCATTGGATGCATTGGACAGAGCAAAATAACTTTAAGAGAAAGATTACATTTATGGGAAACTTAACTAGTATGATAAATTGAAAAAGTTCAATTTCAAATAACACAAACACATTAGTAATTCCTATTACCTCATTGAAGATGTTAACTAACGACAGCACACTGAAAGTTTAAAAAGAAACGAGCACATATCCGAAGAAAGAATGAATATCGATTTGCTTAAACATCAATGATAAAAAGATGAATAAATTATAGGCACCGTAACAGCAATGTCAACTGTAACAAGAAAAGTGTAGTAAATATTTTTAAATTACAAGATTACTGAGACATTTGCTTTTTCTGGCGAACGGTGGAATTCTCTGTTGTTGAGCTATGCACCTATTATATACAGACACATTCAGCTTTCAAAATATGATCTCAGTTATATCATTAAAAATCCTCAAATGAAAATGGCTGATGTTCGATCTAGCCTTTTGAGAAGTCAGATTACCTCAGAAACTTATTGCATGTGCAGAAAGATATTTAACAGAATTATCTCACATTGAAAGAAAATGTATAATCATAAACTCTTAGGAAGAAAATTGTCATGCTTTTGTCCCAAACCCCGTGTTAAACAACGCAGAAATACAACAGTTTGACCAGTGGATGACACAGGATAAAAAATCTATGATGGTTGCTCCTGGCCTCAAAATAAGAAATGTTCCAAAAGGCATAATTCGGTTTTCACTGAAATTTGCACCTGATATTGGAACAGAAACAGTGGATAATCTGTGTTTTTTTAAAATTTGATTCATCTCTCTTGAACTATCTTACAATAAAATTATAAGCTTTTCTAGATGTTCCTTTGACTGTCGATACCCTTCCAATTGTTTGATGCGTAAATATTGTATTATTCTAAAACAATGACAAAACGAACTCACAATTATAATTGTGTTTTTCAATCAGGACAGATAAAATGAATTAAAAGTTGTGCAAAATGCCATACTTTTATGAAAATTCCATTATTTCTTTGTTATTGAAGAAGATACCATGGGGAGACTGGGATTTTAACAAATTGTCAATAACGACATTATACCGTTCTCCAAACATATTACTTGCTTTGTTTGAGGTTTGAAAAATATGCATAATGAAAGCACATCTTACAAAGTGTTTCAAAACAAAATACTGCTGATGCTCAAAATCTGTGCTTAAGAAGTAGAATTCTGGTAAACTAATGAGGTCTGGTAAAATCTGTCCAACAAATCAGAGCAAATGCTTCGAGTTTTATATGTCAGTACAACAGATCTGAAAGATGCTGAAAAAAAGAGTGAGGTAGAAGAGGAGAAATGGGGCTGAATTCTGGAGGCTCAGTGCAAAAGTGGGGCTTGTCAATAGTGGAGAAAGAAGAAAAGGAAGAGATGAGTAGTGGTAATATACTAAGCTCTAGAAAAAGTGACTGTGCCCTTTCTACTGAGCGCAATGTAAATAAGGTGTAATGTGTAGAAGGTACAGCTTAATGTGAACCTTTAGTACATTTCTTTTTTGTCCACTATGATCTACATTTCAGGTCTGAGGGACCTCAAACTGTCAACTCAGGTTTTGTTCAGTCATGGAATAAGGGCATCCCCAGCCAGACGAGTATCCATTGACCAGAGGTCAGTTACGTGTCGAAAACATTTCTGTGGCTCTGGGATCACATGTAGGTCAAAACAGTTAAAAATGACAATCCTAAGGAACAGTATTGAACCACATGACTTCTGTTTCTCCTCACAATCCACAACGAATTCACAGTCGTCGTTAGACTCTTTTTGTATTCATTGTTAAGGCAAATTTTTAAAATGATTTTAAATTTACTATTGTAAGAAATGGGGAAGTGTGTTGTTTTCGCAGATATAGCAAAAGGGTAGTGCTAATAAGCTTAAGTTTAATGCTGATAACTCGAGTGTAAAGGGCAGCTGCAGACAATGATTAAATTAGCAAGCACTAGGGAAATGCATATAATTGTGGATAATTGGGTACTAACTTTAGTGCATAATTATTCTAGTAAATAATTTATTTCATCATGATAGTTTAAATAATTTAGTCTCAGCAAAATAGCTGAGGTAGCTGAAACACATAAACTAGGCAAGAAAAGACACATTGTTAAAATGCATTTTCAGGAATGGAATGTACCTATGAACAATGGAAGATGTCACAAGCAAACAGATAAAGTGAAAGGAACATCAAGATCCAAGTTTAGCAAAATCTCCCTTATGTCTGCACTTACAGAGGGAAGGGTCGCCAACTTGGAGATGGGGGGCAATAATAAGAGCGGATCGCAAGTTAGGCAGAAAATAAAGTTGATTGGATAATGTAGGAGCCAGACGAGGTGACCTCACGCAGCTCAAAAGTATAACTGTGTAATAGTTTGAGTGTTCATTGCTCATTTGCTTCTGCATTTGATGCCCTTTCTTGCAAGATTGTAGAATAAATTGTCTTATTTCCAGTTTTGGTGATCTCATCTAAATTTTATTAAATTTGTTTCTAACAGGTTTGGAGGTTCACCCGGGATCCCAAGCTCCGGTCGCTCGGCATTTTTGGGAAAATGGAGAAGGTGCACCTCGCTGAATTAGGCGGTCTCCAGTTTCCCTCCTTGCCGCGGCAGCTTGGGCGAGCATGATCCGGACTGAGAGACCCTGGAAACAAGACAGGCAGATGCGGCGGGTTCGATCAGGTGACTCTTGTGTGCACAAGACCGGGGTAAAACAGGTCTTTAAAGATTTATCCGGGCGACCGGTGTAGGCAGCGGTATTCGCTGCCAGAAGGATATATCCAGAAATCTGGGGAAGCGGGGTTCTGGGCGATCGGGGTAGGCAGCGGTAGTTGCTGCCAGGTGAATACATCCGGGTATCCGGGCGACCAGGGTATGCAGTGGTAGTTGATGTCAGGTAGATATATCCGGGTAACTGGCAGCGGTTTTTGCTGCCAGGTGGATGTATCCGGGTATCCAGCGACCAGGGTATGCAGTGGTAGTTGCTGTCAGGTAGATATATCCGGGTAACTGGCAGCGGTATTTGCTGCCAGGTGGATGTATCTGGGTATCCAGTCGACCAGGGTAGGCAGTGGTAGTTGCTGCCAGGTCGGTATATCTGGGTATTGCAATGTGACAGGGCGCGCTGAAACGACCAGGTAACCCCGTGCACAGAGCAAGGTAAAGAAAATGGATCTTTAAGAATTGCCTTGGTGGTCGGGGACATACGAGAACTATGGGGAATTGGCAACATATAAAATAAAGTATTTAATTGGCTAGATTAATCTGATGAGTGAGGTGTCTACCTGATTCGACCACCCAGCCTTAGACCGGTTGTTAAGAGGGGAAGTCCCCCACGCAAAAGTCAGGACCCTGAAGTGGGTGTGGAAGAAGGTGACACCGGACCTCAGTAAGGTTAATTAAATTGCATAAAGAAACGGCCGAGTATTAAAATGGGAAATAAGAATAAGTGTCCAAGGAGACATAAGAGGGACGTCCGAGGACCACATCCCAACAGACAGTCCTTTAGGAAAAATGTTAAGAGGTTGGAAGTACAATCCTCGGACAGGAGGAAAGGATAAAAAACAAATGATAAAATGTTATTGAAAAACAGCCTTACAGTCGGGAGGAATCAGATTATGCTTCATGTCAGAAGGACGAGCAGCTGAAGGGCTACTAAGGGTGCACTTCATAATTAATTTATAGCCAGATATCCAGAAAAATATTCCAAAGCTAGAGAAGTCATTGCGGGAAGCTCAAAGTGTCTGTGAGACACGGTGTCTGTGTATGTGGGGTGTGTGAGAGAGAGAGAGAAAGAGAAAAGAGCTGTACAGCTAGTAGAAATTTTTACCCTTTGTGATTCGGTTTGAATGCACATTTGTTTGTTGGTGATTGAATGTTTGTGCTTTGTTCCCGGGAGCTTTATATCAGGGACTGTTTTGAATGTGATTTCTATTATGGAAATCTTAACATGATTTCTTTTAAGGTTAAGGATTTTACAGATTATGAAATAAAATGTTAATTCCTGCTCTTTTTACACGTCATGACTGTCTTACTATCAATTTCTAACTAATCTCTTTTATCCTCACATAAAAGCGATTTATGGACGACAGCTGAAGTATCAGTTCAACATTAGATTGTAATAAAGAAAAAGAAACCTATGGTTAAAATCGGTGACCTTGGATTCGGCCATTATTCATGCATTTTTTTTAATCTTGAATAGACAAATCCTTTTTAAGGCAGCTCTGGTTATTTCATGACCTATAGCATTGTAATTGAGCAATGACTGGTCAGGACTACTTAAGAAAACTAATTTTGGATTTAAATCAACAGATTAAAACCGGGTAATTATGGTGGATTTCAAAGTTGGGAACTGTATGCATTTTACATTTTAAATATTAAACACTGAATAAATGAATTTAAAATATATAGATATATTTACAAGTAAGATTGCAAAATGTATAATTAGGAACAGGCTTTAAAGTTAGATAAGCATAAATTGATAAATTGTATTTGAGATTACAGGGAGCAAGAAATACTGCAATATTTCTTTTAAAAAATCAAGGTCTAAACAAAACACTGGGTGATGAGGAATGGCCATCAGGTTGCACTAAAACTGTTCAGTTGGTTAAATCGGCTCAGCAATTGATCTGGCAACGTAACATGAGAAGCAGAAACAGAAGGCAAAAATAATGATAGCCACGGTTGATGAGGTAATAAAGAAAAGGACAAAACTAAAATGAGATATTAAGGGGTCAGGTAGACAGGAACAAGGATCAAAGTGGAAATCCCCACAGGCGGAATGTTATTACTGTGGAAAGACAGGTCACGTAAAAAGAGAGTGTCCAGATCAGAAAAAGGAAGTAAAGGCAGTGCCGTTTATGAAAAATAGGGTGTCAGGAGTTCCTGCCCCCACTAGGAGCCCTTGATAAATTTGAAGGTGGGACCTTACAAAGAGGACGTGGTTTTCCAAGTCGATACGCGGCAGCAAGGTCATCCTTAAATTTTAAGTCCAAGGGAGTGGGAACGAAAACGTTAATTGGATTATGGCAACAGTTTTGTGATGAGCAGCACGAAGAATCGGTTTTGCACTCATGACGAGATATTGCCACCAAATTGGGGATCGAATTAACTGCAAATGGTGCTATGGAATATGTTGAGGTTCTTAAAAATGAATGTGCTCGAGCAAAACAATTACAGGAACAGAATGAGACGTCACAAGTGACTGGCAAATAAACAGAACTGCGCGATTACAGTTGTTAAAATGTTTTAGTCACTTGTTGCGTTTCCACCCTGTATTATGTAATATATATAATTAATAATTAAGATTTATAATAAATCAATTGCGTTAGCCTGAATCAATATTAATTGGCAGGATTCCTTCACACATTCTCAGTGACCTGTCATATTGATTCATGGTTAATTTAAAACATGACTGCATTAATTCATTGTTAATTAAAGAATGGAAAGCTACATTACTGGCCAGAGTTTGTGCAGGCAGTGGCAGCAACAGCCTTATTGGTAGAAAAAAGTCGGCAACTTACTTTTGGGGAGGCCTTAATTGTCAGCACCCCACATCAGGTACGGACCATATTAAATCAGAAAGCAGGACAATGGCTCACAGACTCTAGGATCTTAAAATATGAGACAATCTGAATAGAACAGGATGACCTTGTGTTAATCACAGACAGTTGCTTGAATCCAGCTGCATTTCTGTGGCGGGGAGAGGGGGTGACCCTTGGCAATCCAGAACATGACTGCTTTGATATTACTGAATATCAGACTAAAGTGTGAATGGTTTTAAGAGACTTACCATTGCATGCGTGAGCTCGGTTGTTTATCGACGGGTCCTCCCAGATGATTGAGGGTTAAACACAGTGGATAAGCTGTAATAGACGGGACAGAGGGAAGCGTTATCGAGGCTGAAAGACTGCCTAACGGTTGGTCAGCCCAAACTTGTGAACTCTATGCCCTAGAAAGAGCTCTCAGAACCTTCGAAAACAACAAAAAAAGGAACGGTATTGTGGTTCTAGTCGCTGAGCTGGGATTTTTTGTTGCAGACGTTTCGTCCCCTGTCTAGGTGACATCCTCAGTGCTTGGGACCCTCCTGTGAAGCGCTTCTATGATGTCTCCTCCGGCATTTACAGTGATTTTTATCTGCCGCTTCCGGGTGTCAGTTCCAGCTGTCCGCTGCAGTGGCCGGTATATGAGGTCCAGGTCGATGTGCTTATTGATTGAATCTGTGGATGAATGCCATGCCTCTAGGAATTCCCTGGCTGTTCTCTGTTTGGCGTTTATGCATTTGGAGTGGTATATACCTTCGGAAAAAGTTGGCAAGAAAGAGGACTGATAAATAGCAGAGGAAAAGGACCAGCTCATGAGGAATTGATAAAACAAGTGCTAGAATCCCTGTTACTCCCGAGAGAAATAGCGATAGTTCATATAAACGGACATCAGAAGGGGAATGAACCAGAAGTAAGAGGAAATAGACTGGCCGATGAGGTAGCTAAAGAAGCGACCCAGAATCCACAAGGAGCAATGATATACTCCCTAATGCCTACAATTCCAGATCTTCAGGGTGCCCCATTGTTTACTGCAAAGGAGGAAAAGGGACTAAAGATTTAGGAGATGCAAAGACAGCAGATGGGCGCTGGATGTCACCCGAGCTGGGAGGGACCATTCCTACCCTCCTGACTACTGAGACAGCTATCCGGACTGCTGAGAAAGGATGGAGTCATCACACTCGCATTAAAGGTCCTGTGAACGCCCCATCAGCGGAGTGGCACGCTCATCCTTCAGACAACACTCTGAAAGTTAAGCTGAGAAAGAAGGAATGAACTGAGACAAAAGACTCTTTTAACGTTTGATGATATATACTGTTATTGATTGTAAGGGCTGCGTGGATTCATCTCTCCCTAAAAGGTAAAGACAGATAGACAGGACGGTAGGCAAGGGTCAGAGATGGGCGGGTACTGGTATAGCATTGTAACGTTAGTAGTACTAACTGTTCAAGGAGGCGTGAAAAATCACTTCACTTCACTATGCCAAAATTATGCTGAACAAAAGGGACTTGCCGACTGTTGGGTCTGTGCAGAGGTCCCAAACCATGGCGTATCTGAGATCCCCACCTCTTTAATATTGCTTACCAAAACAGAAGTATACGATGCACAACTATTTGACTCAGGCTCAAATGATACAAAGTAGATTTCTGACAGGGATGAATATAACTTTGCTGGATGGTTCCCTAGACCAGCCCCAAAAACCCAAGGTGCTATCGATGGCCTTGGAGTTTCCCAACCAAAAGGAGCGGTGGATACCACCTGTTTTTGTGGTCGGAGTGGCGCTGCACCCTTCCAATTGGGGGGGTCATCTTGTGTCTGTGCTGGCCGGGCTGCTGCTGCCACCATTCCCCGAATGTTAAGTGGAACGTGTTCAGTGTGCGGCCTAAGAGCCTGTCCATTTGTTCCCAGGGAAGAATGCATTCGCGTGACCAAGTGTATAGGAATGCATGCATGTTATGATGTTGATGAAATACTGCCTCAAAGTCAGAAAGGCTGGAGTGGCTACTGTTACCTCACTTATATAGTTCCTCACCTCCGATTAGAAAAACATGAGCACAACCTGAGAAAGGAGGACGGAATAAGACATAAGGACCGAAAGGTCTCCGAAGGAGACCATCTGTTGTCGACCCTATTCCCAAACTATGGCGCTGCAAGGGCAGGGATAGAAATACAGAAACTGGCGGCTCCCCTTGAGAAGTTAATTAATGATACCGTCGACGTAATGGGAGACACTCAGTCCCAAATATCGGCCATAACCACCAAAATGATTGCTACAAGACTAACAGCTTTACAGAGTCGAATGGCTTTAGACTATCACTTGATCGAAAAAGGGGGAACCTGTGCTCTGATTGGTAAGGAATGCTGCACCTTCATCCCAGACACCTCTTCCACAGTGGAAGATAAGGCAGAAATAGTAAAGAAAAAGATAAAGAATATAAGAGAAATTGGGGATGAACTTCGAAAAGATGAGGGATGGGGATGGGACGACTGGGGACTGACTGGTTGGGGAAAGTGGTTAGTTATTTTAAGCATTTATGTATTACTGATAATAGAAGGTCTAATGATAGGATTTAACGTGTTAAAGTGGATAATGAGTAAGTTGGTAATGTCTTTAGGAGGACAACAATCATGTTGGTCATGACGACAGCGCATGCACAAGCAAGAGAGAGTAGCAGACTACTCCGAGAGTTTGAAAAAAGGCAGACTTTGGAGGGCAGAAATGGCAGGACTGTGAACATCTGCACCTTAGGGTGAAAAGAGGGCAAAAAATAAAATTGCAAAAACAACAAATGGTAAAAGAAAAGAAATGGGGGAGTTGTAAGAAACAGGGAAGTGTGTTGTTTTCGCAGATATAGCAAAAAGGTAGTGATAATAAGCTTAAGTATAGTGCTGATAAATCGAGGGTGAAGGTCAGCTGCAGACTATGATTAAATCAGCAAACACTAGGGAAATGTATATACTTGTGGATAATTGCGTACTAACTTTAGTGCATAATTATTCTAGGAAATAATTTATTTCATCATGATAGTTTAAATAATTTAGTCTCAGCAAAATAGCTGAGGTAGCTGAAACACATAAACTAGGCAAGGAAAGATACATTGTTAAAATGGAATGTATCTATGAACAATGGAAGATGTTACAAGCAAACAGATAAAGTGAAAGGAACATCAAGATCAAAGTTTAGCAAAATCTCCCTGGAAGGTTCGCCAACTTGGAGAAGGGGGGAAATAATAAGAGCGGATCGCAAGTTCGTCAGTGAATAAAGTTGATTGAGTAATGTAGGAGTCAGAAGAGGTGACCTCACGCAGCTCAAAAGTATAACTGTGTCCTAGTTTGAATGTTAATTGCTCATTTGCTTCTGCATTTGATGCCCTTTCTTGCAAGATTGTAGAATAAATTGTCTTGTTTCCATTTTTGGTGGTCTCATCTAAACTTTATTAAATTTGTTCCTAACCCTATCTACACAGGCGAGATTTCAAGCCGGGTCCTCAGAATATTACTTCCATCTCGGGATTCGCAGCATAGCAATAGTATCACTAGGATATTGCATTCTATTGCTTTCCACAGAAGTGACACACCGTTTGAGACTGTCCAGAATTTTAGTTTTTTTTTATTTGCTTCCAGAGCGAAAGCTTTCTTAATGAAAATTGCATCATGATTTTGAACGTTGCTCTGCTAACTTCTGTTCAAAACACTAAGAATGAAAATAAGTTATTGTGTTTTGGGCATCTATGCCTGGTGTCAAAGTTCCACAGTTATCGATGTCCAATTTCATTGTTATCAAATTTCTGTGACTATTTGTGTACAACTACATTGCAGAAGTATCACTTTGTTTTGTCTTCACTTTCTAACAACAGATCTGAATTCATTGTTTTGGATTTTCATTTTTCACATTCGTGAGTTAAGAGGAAAATATTCTTCAGTAGAATCGACATAACTCTCATTTGCTCGGTTAAAGGAACTCATATTTCAATGTTAACAAAATATTTTTTGCACTTTTTTCGGAGAGAAACAGGTGAATCGAGACTTCAAATGTTCATCCACCATAGAAATAACAAAGAAATGTCAGCGTGCTTTATCTAGTCATGGATACTTGACTTTGGCTAACTAAGTGTACCTGGTGTTCCTCATTATGAACAAGCAAAAAGTGAATTAGCAACGCAAAGGTTTTCAGTGACCTGAAACGTTTAGTAGTCCGAAATCACTTGAACAAGGAAAGATATTTAATTAAATGATTTGTATTGTTGCCACGGAATAAATACAAGAGCATGTAACTTAACTTCTAACAGTGTTACTTTTTTCTTCTTGAGTCATAACCGCATTACCAGACAAAAGTACTGTAACGTTTTGGAAGGCAAGATGACGTGGTAAAAACAATGACTGCAGATGCTGGAAACGATATTAGTTTGTTGTGGTGGATTAGAGTGGTGCTGGAATAGCACAGCCGTTCATGCAGCATCCGAGGAGAAGGAAAATCAACGTTTCGTATCAAAAATACAGGCAGAGTGCCTGAAGGGTGGAGAGATAAAGGCAAGATGACGTGATTAGCAAGAGCATTAGGCAGATTTTATGGTTTTCTTGTTATATTTCGCTAAGAGAAGAAAATGACAACTGCAGATGCTGGAGATCAGTCCAAAGGTTTGCCGCTGGAAAAGCACAGCCATTAAGGCAGCATCTGAGGAGCAGTAGAGTAGACATTTCGAGCATAAGCTCTTCATTGGGAATAAAGGGTTGTCTCAAAATTCTAATTGTCACAATATTGGGGGAAAAAACATGGACAGTTGTCCATATTAAAATAGGATTTAAAATATCTAATGCAATTACAGAAACACGAAAAAGATTGTTGAACAATCTCATAACCATGAATTAAGTGGAGACATTTATTAGAATATGAAACAAGCATGCATGTTTCCTTGGTACAATTGCAACAATATGATATCACTTCTTAGCAATGGCAACTTTAGCTCTTCGTTCCATTCCGAATTATTTGTGACTGATTTTCAGGTATTTCTTCCATGTTGAAAGCCAAAGACATAATGAAGAATGCCATAGTTGCTAACATGATAATTACGAGCACCTGAATCACCAAAAAAAAATTGCATTCTCTTAACGTTTGCAAGTTCTGTATTCTGAGCTCAAAACACGACGAATTAAATGTTGACATAGTTGAAACCTTCAGCCTTTTTTTTTATATATGCACAATTAGAATTAATGATTTCCTGATAAGATGAAGTAGATGAAGGAGCACTAGAAGATAATTATAAATAATGTTTTCACAAATAAGAACTGCAGGTGCAGATATCACACTTGAAGAAAATGAGAGTGTGAGAAATGGAAACAATGGTAGAACACTGATGGAAGTCTTGAAAAAACTATCATTCCGAAATGTACATCATTATCAAATTTGGGGAATCGTATTTGAAGCTTACGAAGCAAGACTAAAAGAAAGTAAAGACTTTATGTTTTTTTTTGTGAATGGAAAACAGGCTCTATTCAAGTCAATGGCGTTTACTTTCAGGTCCTTTGTTATATCATGCTGAGATCAATGATTTGGCTTCTATGTGGCACATATATTTCAGAAATCATCACTCTCTTAAAAAGTAAAGCGGATGTAAGACAGTGAAATTAATAGATTTCAATGTTAAAAACATATCTCACGGTGTTATTAGGAAGGATTTGCAAAAGTGGCAAATTTCTTTCACTTCAGAGAAGGGTGAGGTAATGCATTGGAGAGGGTAAACAATGCTCGACTGCAAGCAACAGAATGGAGGATAATGCGAGTTTGCAGATGAAGTGTTAGAGTTTGGAGCATCTGTTGTAATATCGTTGAAGGGTAACAGAAAGGGAAATATAATGATGAAAATATCATAAGGAATGTTTATAATTAATGGATGAAGTTTGAGTACAGGTAAATGGGTATCGTTCCAGAAGTGTAGAACAAGTTCTTTTGGCCTTTCCTCAAACTTTGTGCAGATTTGTGGTCACTACATATCGAAGAGAATGTTGTGCAAGAATTATGAATTGTTTCCCTTTGAAATTAACAGATTCGGTAATTCACTTGTACAAAAATAAGTATGGACAAGGCAAATTAGACAAAAATACCTTTTTTCCACATCAGATCGAGGCAAAACCCACAGTGCACTAGTTTAAATAGATTTAGAGAATGGTAGAAGGAGACATGAGGATAACATATTCGCTGATGTAACGGTTGCGTGCTTTGAGAGTGATGTGGACAAGTTGTTGGTGAAGGGAAAACGAAGTCAACTTATTTTAAAGCTACTTGAATCTGCGCCAGAGATACTGTAACTTGCAAGGTTGTGGAACAGGTGCGGGGAAGGAAGATAGAATGCTCAGATGCAATATGATTTTGGCTGCACCATATCATTGCTCTGGTTCTATGTGCGAGTGTTAACCAAAAGGTGTGAATTTGGACAATCCATGGAGAGTTTCTATGGAGGGCTCATAGCATGCTATCTCACAGATTTTCACACTGCTTATCTAATTGTACATGCACTATGCACCAGTCATAGAAAACTAGCAATATCTTATTATCATAATATAATTAAAGGCCACATCAAGAAACTTCCATGATTCACCCTGCCTGCAATAAATTTCAAATGTAACTATGCACGCTGCTCACAACAATTTTTAATTATAGCTCTGCACCATGTCCAATGCAGCCAGCCAGGCAGAGCCTTCGTAGTTGGTGGATTAAATAATAGCCCCGCAGGTGGTTCCATTACTTAACTTGAAATATTCATCCGATGCCCTCTCGAATCATTCGTTTAAAGTTGTATTCACCACAATTCTCAGAACGTGGAGTCCATGCACAAAATACTTGCGTTTGATAAGGTTCCCCATGGTAGGCTCCTGCAAAAAAAATACGGAGGTATGGCATTGAGGGTGAGTTGGAGGTTTGGATTAGGAATTGGCTGGTTGGAAGAAGACAGAGTGTAGTAGTTGATGGCAAAGGTTCAACTTGGAGTGCAGTTACGAGCGGTGTTCCGCAAGGATCTGTTTTGGGACCATTGCTGTTTGTCATTCTTATAAATGACCTGGAGGAGGGGCTAGAGTGTTGGGTGAGCAAATTTGCGGATGATTCGAAAGTCGGTTGAGTTGTTGACAGTGAGGAAGGATGTGTCAGGTTACAGCAAGATATAGATAAGTTGCAGAGCTGGGCAGAAAGGTGGCAAATGGAGTTCAATGTAGGTAAGTGTGAGGTGATTCACTTTGGTAAGAGTAACAAAAAGATGGGGTACTGGGCTAATAGTCGGATACTTGGTAGTGTGGATGAGCAGAGGGATCTTGGTGTCCATGTACACAGATCTCTGAAAGTTGCCACCCAGGTAAATAGTGCAGTGAAGAAGGCTTATGGCATACTGGTTTTTATTGGTAGAGGAATTGAGTTCTGGAGTCCTGAGGTCATGTTGCAGTTGTATAAGACTCTGGTGTGGCCGCACCTGGAGTATTGTGCGCAGTTTTGGTCTCCATACTATAGGAAGGATGTGGAGGCACTGGAACGGGTGCAGAGGAGGTTTACCAGGATGTTGCCTGGTATGTTAGGAAGATCGTATGAGGAAAGGTTGAGGCAATTGGGGCTGCTTTAATTGGAGAAAAGAAGGTTTAGGGGTGCCTTGATAGAGGTGTACAAGATGATTAGGGGTTTCGATCGGGTTGACCATGAGAACCTTTTTCCACGTATGGAGTCAGCTATTACGAGGGGGCATAGCTTTAAATTAAGGGGTGGTAGGTATAGGACAGATGTTAGGGGTAGATGCTTTACTCAGCGAGTCGTGAGCTCATGGAATGCCCTGTCAGTAGCAGTGGTCGACTCTCCCTCTTTATGGGCATTTAACGGGCATTGGATAGGCATATGGAGGATAGTGGGCTAGTGTAGGTTAGGTGGGCTTGGATCGGCGCAACATTGAGGGCCAAAGGGCCTGTACTGTGCTGTAGTTTTCTATGTTTCTATGTTTCTACTTACCAATTTTAAAAAGCATCATTTCCACCCTCCCTGCCACTTTCAAAAGTTCGAAGAACCTCAACAGAATTGTCGGGGGGGGAGCCCTTCTTTGGGCTCATGCCCAAAACGTCGATTCTCCTGCTCCTTGGATGCTGCCTGATTTGCTGCGCTTTTCCAGTAACACATTTTCAGCTCTGATCTCCAGCATCTGCAGTCCTCACTTTCTCCTTTCCAAGAAATTATCCTTACTTCATGTTACCACTATAGTTTCTTTGCAAAACAATATAGCATCTAGTATTTTGCTGTATTGAAATTTGCCTGCCATCAATATATTCATTTCCTTAAAATTACATTATAATTTTTGAGTCGATGCTGTCCTTCTCAGTTTATTATGATTTTAATGGGATTAGGACCAGTGAACTCACACTGTCAAAACATTGGTTTTTTTTGTTTGGATAGAAATTGATCTGGACTTGTTTTTTTCATACGGTGGTTACAAGAGCCTGTAATACTGCAGCTAGAAACTGTCAAAAGTGTCGAAATACGCTTCACTGGCCTGGATGAATGCACTGACAGCAACAAACTCGAAGATTTACACCATTCACGATAAAGCAGCCATCTTGAGTATCGTGATAAACCACTGACTTCCTCCACGAGGGAAGCTCAAAAAAATCATACAGTCCTTACAATCTGCAAAGACGCAGACCATTCGTCCCATCAAATTCACACTGATGCTCTGATGAGCACCAGACCCACACCCACCCAACTGTCACTCACTCTGTTATACTGGCTAATCCACGTAGCCTGCAGATCCCTTGAGGCTAAAGGCAATTTAGACTCACCAATCTGCATAACCTGCACATCGTTGGACTATAAGACGTAAAGCAAAGCCTCATAGAACTTTCCAACATGGAATCTGAACCTTCAGTCCAACACGCCAATACCTATGAGTTATCCTAAATTCGTCAATTTCATTTACCAGCATTTTTCCCATCATCACTCTGAACAGTTCCCATGTATATACCCACGCCAATTCTTTTTAACTGTTGTGATTCTGTCATACTTACCCACTTCCTCTGGCAGCTCATTCGATACATGTACCTCTTATTACGTGCAAAAAAGGTTGCCCCATGGTTCGCTTTTAAATCTTTCACTTCTCATCTTAATCTGAAACGCTCTGACCCGGGGGAAGTTACCTTGGCTATTAACCTTACCCCTCCCTTTCCCGATTTTATAAACCTCTATAAGGCCTACTCTCAGCCTTTGGTACTCCAGGGAAAACAACCGCAGCCTATTTTACTGTCCCTGTTGTCTCAAACGCTCCAGTCCCGACAAAATTCTTGTGAATATTTTCTCAACATTTGCAAGTTTCACACAATCTTTTCGATGACACGGATATCTGACATGCAGGCAGTGTTACAAAAGTCGCCAAACCCGTGTCTTATACAGCCACAACATGACCTCTCAAATACTATGTTCAATGTACTGACCAATAAAGGCAAGATACCAACTGCTTTCTTCACTGTCACTTCTACATGGGACTTCACTTTCAAGTAATTATGAACCTTCACTCCAACGTCTCTTTGTTCAGTGACACTGCCTCTGACTTTACCATTAAGTATATTCCTCCTGCCCTGATTTGTATTTCCAAAATGCTTAACATCATTTTTTTAAACTAACTTCTATCTGACACTCCTCAGTCCATTGGTGCAAATGACCATAGTCTTGTTGTACTATGACAAAACATTCTTTGCTAACCACCACGCCTTCACATTTGATGGCATCTGCAAGTGCACTAACCATACCCACGACATACATATCCAATTCAGTTATAGACATTGCTAAAAGCAATGGACCGAATACTGATTCTTGTGGCACCTGATAGATCACTGGTCGCTATTCCAAAAAGCAACATTCCATCGCCACTTTCTGTCTTCTACTTTCGAGCCAGACTTGACACCGATGGCGTGTTCTACCACCGTCAAAACACTTAACCCCCGGGGCAGCAATGTGGACTTCACCAGTTTCCTCATTTCCCCTCCCCCCACCTTTCCCCAATTCCAAACTTCTAGCTCAGCACCGTCCTCATGACCTTTCCATCTGCCTTTCTCCCTTCCCACCTATCCGCTTCACCCTCCCCTCTAACCTATCACCTTCATTCCCACTTCCACCCATTGTACTCTTTGCTATCTTGCCCCACCCTCCTCTCTGAACTATCACCACCATCCCCACCCGAGTTCACCTATTGTTTCTTTGCTAACTTCTCCCCAGCCCAGCCCCCTCCCCGTCCCCATTTATCTCTCCACCGTTGAAGCTCCCTGCTTCCATTCCTGATGAAGGGCTTTTGCACAAAACGTCGAAATTCCTGCTCCTCGGATGCTGCCTGACCTGCTGTGCTTTTCCAGCACCACTCTAATCTAGACTCTGGTTCCAGCATCTGCAGTCCTCACTTTTGCCTACGTCAAAATAAAATGCAAGTAGGCGAGTACAGATCAGAAGATCCTTCTCTTGAATGTCAGATACTTAACTGGACAATTGTCCTTTATGTTTCCTTTGCACAATGAATTTGAAATTTTCGCCCAATCTACGGGAGAGACTAACAAGTTTTACCATATCTGCTGCAAATAATTGATTTCTTTCTGCAATACTTTGAAGCATACAACTGGCAGCTCATATACAAATCTTATTTGATGAAAGACGGTTAACAAAATCTATGATTTACGTTAATATAAACTTATACACATTTGACTTCATAGCACATATGTGTCATTATAAGTGAATATTGATGAGTCAAATAATTTTCTATATTTACAGGAACATTAACGAACCTTTTTTTACGAATACTATTACTATATTTTCTTCATGGGAAATTTTATGAAATGCAATTCAATTTCTTTACTTAAATGATTTTCAATATTATACATAAGGGATAATTTGTCAGATTATTAAGCTCCTCTTTAAATTTAAACTTGGCAACAGTATAGATGGATGTGTTCATGCAAAAAAGTCATAGGTCGAAGAATATATATATAAATATATATATAGATTCACAGGAGGCTCCCAAGCACTGAGGATGTCACCTAGACAGGGGACGAAACGTCAGCAACACAAATTCCCACCTCGGCGAACAGAACCACAACATTTATATAGATTGTTCGCAGACTGTAAACGGATCATTGAAATTTGCTTCTAAAGATTGTGCACCTGTGAATTGCACATAAACATGCGATAGAAAATTTACAATCATATCTCTATAAAATTTCCTGATATGGTTGATAATAAACCAATTGATTTTCTTAGATTCACCATCGCTGAATATTTGTCCTTCTTTGCACTGTTTATTCTGAGAAGTCCTCTTCTGACACAATTAGCTTGCACAATGTGCTTGATCATCAGTACATTCAACAAGAGTATCAAACGAAATGGAAGAAATTGGGTGAAAATGTTGTTCCAGTCAGAAAAATGTAATACGTATGGGTAAGGTTTTAAAGCTGGCTTTTACACCACAGGACCATAGTATATAATTAAATATATAGTGCTGGTGTGTATGAGTGCGTAATGAACACAATTGCCATTTTTGATGTGCAATATTTTGTGCGTGGCTTCATACAACATTTAGTCACAAACCTGCCAAAGTTAACTCCTATGGTGAGCCACAAAAAAGCAGTGAACCGAAGTCAAATTTAAGATGAGAATTAGACAGCATGCTCGAGTATAACTGAATGTTGAACATAGACAATATGAATCATTAAGCTCATAAAGTAGTTCAGCAAATATCAGGAAAATTAGATCTACTGCCAGCATAGCCAGAAGGTATTTGATGATACATTTTGAAAGGCCCAGCAACACCTCTTCTTCCTCAGGCAGCTGAGAAAATTTGGCATGATGGTGAATACCCTCGCCAACGTTTATAGGTGCTCCATCGAGAAAATTCTGCCTGGATGTATCACTACCTTGCACGTTAGCTGTACCATTCAAGATCAGAGACGGCTACAGAGAGTGGTGAGTTCAGCCTGGACAATCACAAAGGCCAACCTCCCATCTATGGAATCATCTACCCAGATCTGCTGTCAAGAAAAAGCCGCCAGCATTCTCAAAGATCCGTTTGAAGATGATTCCCTAATTTGCCAAGAAAATTTAGAATGGATGAAATAGACGTTAATTATAAAATTAGCAAAGAGATTAGATTTTTGTTAAACTAAGGGCAAACGAAAAGCTGAAGTTGTGTGTCACAGAAACAGAGAGGTGCAGCTGAATTAGAAAAACTGACATTATGAGTGATGAAAATGGAGATAGAAGATAAAAGAGAGAGAAAGGAAAATGAAACAGAGAGCGAAAAACAGAGAAAAAAAGTCCAAATAGAGGAAAATGAAAGAGAGCAAAGAGAGAGAGAAAGCGAGAGAGAGAGAGAGAGAGAGAGAGAGAGAGAGAGAGAGAGAGAGAAGGAAAAAAAACGAGAGAGTAAAAAAGGAGAGAAAATGTGAAATAATTTGAATTTCAGAAGTTACAACTTAGTCAGTAAAGTAGTTTTAACAGGATATAAATTATAAGAGAAGGTCGTGATAAATACAAGTATCTTAAAACACTGACACACATTGATGAGAAAGATGTCGAAACCTTCTTTATTTCATGTGTAAAAATGGCTCCGCAGTTGAAGTGGTCAGAGGACTTGTGGGTAATGCTAGTTCAGGCGAAAAGGTAGACAGAGCTTGTGCGGTATGAGTAGCCCTTTCAGACAAGGTGTCAAGAAATTATGAAGACGTCAAACAGGCTACTTTGCGTGCTTATGAATTGGTAAAAGAAGCATATAGACAACTGTTCAGAAACCTAAAGAAGGAACCAAGTCAGCCTTACTTTGATTTCCTTAGATTAAACACAGTCATTTCGATTGTTTGGGTGTGGACCTTAAAAGTTGATAAGATCTATGAGGCTCCAAAAAGTTTACTCTGCTGGAGCAGTTTAAAGTCTCATTTCCAGAACTGATAAGAATTCACGTGGGTGAACTGAAAGTTCGGGAATTGAAAAGAGCAGCAGAGATGGCAGATGAATGTAAGTTGGTGCATAAGACAAAGTTAAGCTTCCTATCAGGGATAAAAATTGTTCGAAGGGGAGATCCTCCATCATAAAACAAAGAGCAAAGAACACTAGGGCTTGTTTAACACAGGGTAAAACAAAGAAGCCCAAGTTGGTGCAAAAGAGGTGAAAGGCGTCACCTGTTTCTAATGTGAAGTGGGACGCATAAAGTCACAGTGCTGGTCGTTCAAGAAAGGCACTGTGGGAAAGGATGTGGTAAACGAAGCTGAGCAAGTGGCATTAGTGAAACTAATATAATAAACCCAAAGAAAAGTCGAGGAGCTGCAGGAGAGTGCATAGCTTCAGCAGGAACTGGAAATGGAGTTTATGCCTCATCTCTATAAGGAATTCGCATGTTTGGGTAAAGGCTATTCAGAAAGAACGGAGAGAATGGCAAGAAGCTATAAATGTGAGAGATACTGGACCTAAACAGTCTCTAATAGTAAGAAATGAACGTATTTGCACTCTGTCTGACCTGTTACCAGAGAGACTGGTAATTTGTGGGACAGATGGACAGAAATTTAGCATTCCCCTCTCTAAGATCAGTTTGGAATGCCAATGCAATACTGAGGAATTAACAGTGTGAATGTTTGACAGAGTCTCAGTCCAGGAATCCAATTTGTTCTTGCGAATGATTTAACAGGTTGTAAAGTGGAAGTGACACCACTTGCGGAGGAGTAGCTGGGGAATGTAAAAGAGGTACACCCTGATATTTTGCCAAAATATGTAGTAATATGATCCCACTTGCATAAGTCACAGCGCGAGGCAAAAACTAAAGAGAAAGATGAAGCAGTTGAGTTTCAGTTAGCTGGCAGCCTGGTTGACGTAATGGTGCAGGGTAAACCTGAACAGGCAGAGGGACAAGCAGAAGTGTTTAGTCCTGAAAGGCGAATGGACGAAACAATTGTGTGTGTGTGTGTGTGTGTGTGTGTGTGTGTGTGTGTGTGTGTGTGTGTGTGTGTGTGTGTGTGTGTGTGTGTGTTGATGAGTACTGAGAAAAGAATAGGAATAAAATAGGAATAAAAGAATGACTAGGGTAGGAATAGGTCCAATCAAGGATAGTAATGGCAAGTTGCGTGTGGAGGCTGAAGAGATTGGGGAGGCACTGAATGAATACTTTTCGTCAGTATTCACTCAGGAACAGGACATTGTTGTCGATATGAATACTGAGGCACGAATAAGTAGAATGGATGGCTTTGAGATATGTAGAGAAGAGGTGTTGGAAATTCTGGCAAGGGTGAAAATAGATAAGTCCCCTGGGCCTGATGGCATTTATCCTAGGATTCTCTGGGAAGCAAGGGAGGAGATTGCAGAGCCATTGGCCTTGATTTCTGTGTCCTCTTTGTCTACAGGAGTAGTGCCAGAGGACTGGAGGCTAGCAAACGTGGTTCCCTTGTTCAAGAAGGGGAGTAGGGATAATCCTAGTAACTATAGGCCAGTGAGTCTCACTTCTGTTGTGGGCAAAGTCTTAGAGAGAATTGTAAGGGATAGGATTTATGCACATCTGGATAAGAATAATGTGATCAAGGATAGTCAGCATGGTTTTGTGAAGGGCAGGTCGTGCCTCACAAACCTTATTGAATTCTTTGAGAAGGTGACTAAGGAGGTAGATGAGGGGAAAGCGGTAGATGTGGTATATATGGATTTTAGTAAGGCGTTTGATAAGGTCCCCCATGGTAGGCTACTGCAGAAAATACAGAGATATGGCATTGAGGGTGAGTTGGAGGTTTGGATTAGGAATTGGCTGGTTGAAAGAAGACAGAGGGTAGTAGTTGATGGCAAAGGTTCATCTTGGAGTGCCGTCACTAGCGGTGTTCCGCAAGGATCTGTTTTGGGACCATTGCTGTTTGTCATTTTTATAAATGACCTGGAGGAAGGGTTAGAAGGTTGGGTGAGCAAGTTTGCAGATGATACGAAAGTCGGAGGAGTTGTAGACAGTGAGGAAGGATGTGGCAGGTTACAGCGGGATATAGAGAAGCTGCAGAGCTGGGCAGAAAGGTGGCAAATGGAGTTCAATGTAGCTAAGTGTGAGGTGATTCACTTTGGTAAGAGTAACAAAAAGATGGGGTACTGGGCTAATGGTCGGATACTTGGTAGAGTGGAAGAGCAGAGGGATCTTGGTGTCCATGTACACAGATCTCTGAAAGTTGCCACCCAGGTAAATAGTGCAGTGAAGAAGGCATATGGCGTACTGGCTTTTATTGGTAGAGGAATTGAGTTCCGGAGTCCTGAGGTCATGCTGCAGTTGTATAAGACTCTGGTGCGGCTGCATCTGGAACATTGTGTGCAGTTTTGGTCGCCATACTATAGGAAGGATGTGGAGGCACTGGAACGGGTGCAGAGGAGGTTTACCAGGATGTTGCCTAGTATGGTAGGAAGATCCTATGAGGAAAGGCTGAGGCACTTGGGGTTGTTTTCATTGGAGAAAAGAAGGTTTAGGGGTGACTTGATAGAGGTGTACAAGATGATTAGAGGGTTAGATAGGGTTGACAGTGAGAACTTTTTTCCACGTATGGAGTCAGCTATTACAAGGGGGCATAGCTTTAAATTAAGGGGGGGTAGATATAGGACTGATGTTAGGGGTAGGTTCTTCACTCAGCGAGTCGTAAGTTCATGGAATGCCCTGCCAGTAGCAGTGGTGGACTCTCCCTCTTTATGGGTATTTAAGCGGGCATTGGATAGGTATATGGAGGATAGTGGGTTAGTGTAGGTTAGGTGGGCTTTGATCAGCGCAACATCGAGGGCCGAAGAGCCTGTACTGCGCTGTATTCTTCTATGTTCTATGTTCTATGTTCTAAAACGAATCAGAGAACAGTCGTGAGTGTTATTCTCTGAAAGATAGAAACCTCAAACGAAAATGGAGATCATGGCAGATTAGCACAGAGGAGAGATACAGGCAGAAGTCCACCAGATTATGTTGCCAGTAGCATACAGAGAGGAAGTCTGTCGGAAAGCACATGATCTACCTGTCAGAGTTCACGTCGGTACACAGGTGACACAGGCAAAGGTACAAAAACGTTTCTACTTGCCTGGAATGCACACAGATATGGTTAACTTTTGATGTATGTGTCATACATGCCAAATGGTAGGTAAACCACTGGCAGTAATAAAACGAGGACTTTGGTTGCCAATTCCAGTATGTGAAGAATCCTTCACGTGGGTGATGATTGATTGCGCAGTTCTTCTCCCCAGAACTACAGTGGGAACCAATACTCGCTAACTGTTATGGATATGTCTGAGAGATTTCTGGAGGTAATTCTACAACAGAGTATTAAGGCAAAAAAGGGTGGTGGAAGAGTTAATAGCTTTCTTCCCGCCGTATGGGTTACCCTGAGAGATTCAGTCAGCAAGGGTTTTGAAGGTTTGTAGCTCAGGTTGAGGTTTAGGGTGTAGGTTTGCTCGCTGAGCTGTCGGTTTGATATCCAGACATTTCATTACCCGGCTTGGTAACATTGTCAGTGGCGACCTCCAAGTGAAGCGAAGCTGTTGTCCCTGCTTTATATTTATAAACTTGTCCTGGATGGGGTTCCTGGGGTTTGTGGTTATGCCATTTCTTGTTCGTTTTCTGAGGGATTGATAGATGGTATATAGATCTATGCGTTTATTTATGGCGTTGTGGTTGGAGTGCCAGGCCTCTAGGAATTCTCTGGAATGTTTTTGCTTAGCCTCTCCCAGGATAGATGTGTTGTCCCAGTCGAAATGTTACCTAGCCAGATAATGAAACGTCTGGATAGCGAACCGACAGTTCAGCGAACAAAACTACACCCTAGATTCAGTCAGGCTAAGGGTCTAAGTTTACTTCTCAGCTGTTTAAGGAAGTCATTGATAACTTAGGTATACGGTACTTTAAATCATGTGTGTATCATCTCAAATCCCATGGAACTTTGGAAATGTGGCATTAGACGCTGAAAACCATGTTGAGAGCATACTGTCAGAATTATCTGAATGATTGGGACAACGCTATACCATTCATACAGTTGTCAATTAATGATGCAGTGTACTCCATTTGAGTTAATATTCGGACATGATGTGTGGGGCCCTTTGAAATTAATTAAAGAGAAATTGACAGGACCAAAGTCGAAGTTTTCATGCTTGGATTATGCATCGCATGTGAGGGAGAGATTAAATCGCTTTTTTCAGTTAGCCAAATAGCAAATGAAGAGTGCACAGCAGAGAATGAAACAGGTGGCAGATAATAAGTCTGAAATACGCACACTTTCCTGTGGACATGACACATTTGCAACGTCACCAGTGACGGGAGTTCCATTCAAAGCCAGTTTCAGTGGTCCCTACAAATTGAGAAAAAAGTTGAATCAGGTCATGCATCTGGTGAAAATGCCAAATTGGAAGAAAAAAACTCTTGGGTATATCATGTGAGTATGTTAAAACATTATTGTATAGGGAGAAGGAACTGGAGAACAGGTGTTAGTTACAGCCTTACAGAGTGGTGAATCAAATCCAGATGTTGTGGAGTTTAAAGTGCAGCAAAATAGTTAAACAATGAGGAAGTCCTTGAGGAATGAAATAGGTTAGTAAGTTATACGTCTCAGGAGGAAGAACGCAGTTGAAAGGTTTGTTGCAGCATTATGAGGGCATTCGAAGGAATAGGATGGGGAGGATTGTGCATGAGCTCGATGTCGGGAAGGGCGTTCTGATAAAACAACACACCGACAGGCAAAATCCTTTCAAAGCCAGACACGTCCTGAAGGAGGTGAAGGTGATGCTCAATGAAGACAACATCGAGCCGCATTAGTGTGAGTGGAGTTCGCCGATTGTCTTAGCTTACAAAACTAATGGGACTCAATGATTTTGCATAGACTATCGGACTGTCAACGCCGTAACAATATATCGGCCTCATGCCCAACTCCAAGACTTAAGGACTGAAGAGAGAAAGTTAGACAAGCCAGTCACATCACAAAGTTGGACTTACTGCTGGTTATTGGCAGGTACCTTTATCAGAGAGAGCAACATAAATTTCTGCATTTGTAACCATAAATATTTTTATCAATTTAGACTATACCATTTGGAATGAAGAACACATCCGCCTCATTCCAAAGTCTCACGAACAGAATTGTGGCTGTATTAACAAACTGTGCAATCTAATTGAACGAAGTCGTGCTCTTAAGTGAGTCCCGGAACGAACACATGGTACAGTTGGCTGAGCTCTTTGAACTATTAAACGAAGCAAAACTACTAATAAACTTACAGAATACATTCGTGAAAGCAGAGCTGACATTCTTCAGACATTGCATTGGTGATGGAAGGTTGACACCAGGAACGTGAAGACAAAGGACATCGAGGAATTTCTACGACCAACTTCGAAAAAGATTTGCTTCTATTATTGGAAATAAGCAGATTCTACCGGAAGTTTGTTCCAAACCAGCAGCTTAGTGCCACCATTAACAAATTTGCTGAAGAAGAACAGAAAATTTCGGTGGACAGAACAATGTCAGGTGGCACTTGACAATTTAAATCAATACTGTCTACCGTACCAGTTTTAGCTACACCAAATGTTTTGAAACCCTTCAAAGTTGCAATCAATGCTCATGACATAGGAGTTAGAGTTGCATGCAACAGGAAGATGATAATGGAATTGAACTGTCAGTATGTTGGTTTTCAGAGAAACTCAACTCCCACCAGCCAAAATTCTCGAAGATCAAAAACAAACTGTTAAGTTTGGTGCTGGCCTTACAGCATTTTAATACTTATGTCATGAAAAAAATGTCAGAGATGGTTGTGTACACGGATTAGAATCCTCTCACTCTTAAACAATTTAAAGTCAAGCAAATGAGACTATTTCATTGAATTCTTATGTTACAGATCTTTAATTTACACTTCGTATATTTTCTGGATCGTATAAATGGGACAGTAGATGCGTTATTGCGGATTTAATAGATTGTTTCATAAGATTGAATTGATACCATTGATCTGTCTGGGAAGAAGTTATTATGAACTTACATTAATGTTCTATGTATACCATGCTAATGCAGTTAGGAAATAGAATTAAAACAAATCAAATCAATATAAGCTGCTCCAGGTGAGGTTGTGGTTTTTAGCCTGACATCCCAATGCTTCTAGCTCCAAATAAAACTGTCGGACTAAAATCTGGTGTTGTGCGATTTTGAACTTTATTTAAGTTTAGCATCCAATTTTCAGATTTATTCATGCCACTCTCCAATTTAATAAAGATTTCGAAACGATTATTGTCATTCTAACTGCAAAGATTCGAGCAACAGTGTTTGCTAATTAGCCCTCTCTCGTTGGATAACACTCAGTCTTGGATGGTTTGCTCTGCAGTTGATTCATGCAATTATTGGTCAAGGAAACCGTTCCTCATATATTCCATGAAATTTTCCTCTACGATATTGTTACCAGTTTGATGACTCCAATCAATATGTAAATTGAAGCGGCCAATAATAATTGCTGGACCTTGACTTATTGCATTTCTAACATTCTGTTTGATACTATCCCCAACACCACAAATGCTGTTGGTCACCTGTACGCAACTCCCACTCATGTAGTTTTTTTTCCGTTTAGTGTTCCAAAGCTGCGTCAATACAGAATCCACACATTCCTGGTTAATGTTCTGCCTTACTGTTTTGTTAATTACCTCCTTAACAGGCAAAATTAACCCACCTAGCTCTCCTTTCCGACTATTTTTCCAGAAAACCAAATAAATCTAAACGCTGAATTCCCATCCTTGTTCACTCTGGAGCCAGGTCTCTGGGATTCTAATTACATCATTAGTAATTAAGAATCTCCAATACTTACGGTTAATTTAGCGATATTAATTCAATGCTACTGACATTGAGACAGAATCTTCAGGCTCTTTTATTTTTAGCATGTGTTTATAGAACTCTTGGCATGAGTTTGGCATGAGTTTATAGAACTCTTGTGAAGTATGTCCCTTTTGTACTTTTGCCTTTGGTTTCTCATCATTCCACTTTCAATTTTCCCCTTACCGTCCTTTGCTTTGGTTCCCACTTTACTTTTCCTGACTTCTTGCATTGGTTCCCATTCCCCTGCCATATTATTTTAAACCCTCTCCAGCAGCGCGAGGAAGCAATTACCCAGGGCATTGGTTCCAGTCCTGCCCAAATACATTCCGTACTGTTTGTCTGGGTCCACCCTCCCACACAGCTCGTTCCAATGTTCCATGAATTGAATCTCCCCACTTCACCCTTCAAGGTACCTCTTAATCCTAACTATCCTGGCTCTCCTACTCTGACTAGCACGTGGTACTGGTTGAAATCCCAAGAATGATATAAAACTCCTAAGAGGCCTGATAGTACAACTGTTTGTAATGTATTTCCCCTCATGAAAGATTTCATTACCATACCACATATTCTCAAATGAAGAACATCGAAATTCAGAGTTAGGTGAGGATGATCTCGTCTCTGAGACGGTTGTGATTCTTTGGGATTCCGTCACAGAGAGAGAGAGAGTTGAGGGAGCAGAGTCTCATCAATATGCATGATGACGTAGATTATTGACCCATAAGTAAATCAAAGATGTTGGGAAAGGGTAAGGAAGTGTACATGTAAATGATCTTATGATCTATTAGGCTATTGGGGAGGCTGGAGGGAATAATGCCCTGCTCCTTTTAATATTTCTCATGATATCAATTTATTATAATTTGGAGGGATGTGCAGTGCATACTGTGGTTGAAATGGCGCTTTTAAAAATGTCAAGCTGTCGTTGGCAGTTTCCTACTGCGTGGTGAAAAAAAATCTCTGATATCATCACTGTACTCCCCTTGCCCCACCAGCTCCAGAGTACTGTATTCCCCTCCCCCAGCTCCAATTTACTTTATTTCCCCTCCCCCCAGATCCCCGTTACTATATTACCCCTCCCCCAAGCTCCGGTTTACTGTATTCCTGTCCCCCTAGCTCCGGATTACCATATTCCCCCTCCCCGCCAGCTCCAGATTACTGCATTCCCTCTCCTCCCCTCTCCCAGCTGACACGTACATCTAAGACCATGTCGGTAGATTATTATCAATGTTGATTTGTGTTTAACTTTTCAGCAAGTTACTTGAGGGTGCTACATACAGAGAATTAAATGGTAGTTAGTGGAAACAGAAGGTATGTTACTCAGAAGGTTTAACAGACTTATCATTGGAGAAGTAAATATTCAATAGGATAAAAGCACTCAAATATTCATTTGAAGATTTCCTGAAGAAGACTGTTTCAGCAGTTATGTTTCCTTTCAGTCTCCATGAAAACTCGGCTCATTTTACATTTCAATGTGAGTATATCATGCACTTGACAGGGAAAGCCTCCAGTATAATTCCTTCTTCAAAACTCAATGAAAATCAGCATTACTCATTTGAAAACAGTTCTCTTCATATTTAGTGATTTGAGAGGTCAGGAGTTATCAAGCAAACAGCAATAAGTAAAACGCCCTAGTCTCTTCCTTAGTCATATTATTCTAAAAGAATACTCCCAACAGTGTCCTGACGGATTCAGCTTGCTTGCTCATCTTGACACATCCTGCTGCCTCCCTCCAGCCCTGCCCCTTTCGCCCAAACATGCTTCATCCACTGATGTCAATGTCGGTCTTAGTATCTTGTTACAATCACTCGGTCCAATCACATTGCAACATTTGTAATCGATTTTCGACAATTTATACTATTAAGCAGAAAAAAGATTGGCCTATAATAACTGAAATTACTGGTTAGTAAAATTGTTTATGCCTGATGCCAACTCACGAAACAGGATTCTCGGAACACATGTAAGATTTCACCTTTGGAGACACAAAGATTTTGAAAGAAAATCATGAATGTTGCAGTTCACTCAGTCTTAGGATATTATTTTACTCGTTCGTATTACAATTGTGAGGTAATCAATGATCATCGATCAAAATAGAAGTTCACAATGTCATGGTGGTGCGCCAACTATGAATATGCACACTGCATTTGACTGGTCTTCAACTTGTACTTCTGGTACAAGTCAGTCACTTTCTGAATCATCTTAAAAAGCTGTGAAGGATAAGCCGTGTTTCTGTTATTTATCAGACTATGCTGGTCAGCTAGGCTGCATGATGGAAAATTTATACTAAGAGAAATGGAGCAGATAGTATCTATCGTAACCATAATTTCAAAGAAAAATATGCGAACTCATGCGCACAATAAATTATATATTTTATCTACAATGCATATTTTCAGAGGATGCTTACCCGACTATTGGGTCAAACAATAAAGGCTGGGATAAGAAATACTTGATATAGGAAATGACTATGAGAGCCTCTAATTGCGCATTCATGTAACTGTACTTAATCATGAGTCGGCCAAAGTAAGGTCTATTATGGATACCAAAGAAAGCATAGTAATTTAAGCAGTACAGATAACAATAGCTCATGTTCAAGACAAGGCATTGTGTTTACAAATGATTGACCAGACTTATGGTCCATCAGCAAGCCAAATCATTTTCATTGTCTGAATTTTTTTCCTAATTCAACAAGTTAACAAGCTCACAGATTATCTAATTGTCGCACATTCCTGTTCAGTTTCACATAATTCAATTTTATAGTATTTAACAAATCGAACTACCTCTGCTTGGAAGCTGAATCAGAAATTGTTGGCGAAACGTAACAACTCTGGCAGCATCAGTGGGGTTGAAACAAAGTTTGGTTTTGTATGCGGTGAGCTTTCTTCAGAAAACCAAAAGAAAAATAATGTCATTCTGTTCATTTCTGCCTCAAATAAGAGGCTGCTTGTGTTAATCTTTGTCTTATTTTTATTCTCTGAAACAAATTGAGATATCCACTCAGCATTCATGTCGTCAACTTGGATCAGGATTTTATGTGCTTCAATTAGCTTTCTTCTCATTTTTCTTTTAAATAATAACAAATAAGTTCACAGAAATTCAATATGTCCAATCTCTGTTCATGAGTTAATCAATATAATCTACTTATAATTCTAGTGAATCAGTTCTGGAAAAAATGTAGTATACAGACTATTCCTTGTGAGTAACAAACTAGAGTCTGGACGAACATTCATGATAAAGTTCCATAAATGCACAGTAACGCCTATAACAAATCATCCTTGTATTTGTTACCTATTTCACTTCCCAGGGAACAGCAATATTCCATCCACTTTTTAAAAGAGCTGCTCGAAATACATACTAGTATTTCGTGATGTATGTACTATCACACACTCAGAGTGGTGTGAAGCATCTGTCTTTCAATGAAAAACTGGTTGCTGCATTTTTTAAAAAATGGACAAATTCCCATTTATTCTCAATTTGTGTGGTGACAGTAAACATTGATTGTTATTTTACAAAACGACTGTAGTTCTGGAGTCAGTTCCATGAGATTGGAAGCTATTGCATGTCGAACTTAGAAGCGAGCAACAAAGCAAATTCTACTTCAACCTCCTAATCATTTAATTTCATTGGCTCACATCACAACCATATTTGCTTTCTTCTCGAGCTGGTGTCCTGCGTATCCACCTGTCATATTGGGGCAGCCCCTCGTAAAAGACAGCGTATTATGGTCATCCATTACCTTCACATAGTTGCAGGAACAAAATTCGCTTGCTTCATCCTAGCATTAAAATGATGACATAGTATGTCACAATGGTAGCTTTCAGGAGGAGTTATCCAAAAGTATCAGGGTCCACTCTGAACAAGGAATCTTATGAATTAGTATTCAGGGAGTTCTGTAAAAACAATAGTTCTATGTATCCGTAGATGAAAGGAGATGTGTGAAAGCAGACAGTCTGAATTTTGTTGCAAGCGTGAAGAAAAAAAGTAAAATCCTGCAATAACAAAAATAAATGCTAAGTGTGCGTTTATGCCGAAAAAAATGTTGACTATCAAACAAGTTAATTGATCTGTGAAAGTGATGAAATTTTTGTCTTCATAATGAAAAAAAAGTTGTCTGATTAAGTTTAAGAGTAAGTCAGGGTAAAGTTAATGAATCCCCCCTATTGAATGATCGTCCAGATTCTAGTTTGTTACTCACAAGGAATAGTCTGTATACTACATTTTCTCCAGAACTGATTCACTAGAATTATAAGTAGATTATATTGATTAATTCATGAACAGAGATCGGACATTGGTTATTCCACTATAATGCACGTTTCATTAATGCGAATTCAGTGTAACACAATTGATGAATTGGAGACAATGTTTCAATAAGGTGAACTTTTAATACATGTGTTAGTTATAGCGCAATTCCAGACCCAATAGTTTAAATGGTATTGTTATCACATGATTTTCTTGTAAGTGGGATTGTACGAGAATAGAACTGTAGTTTTATAGCAGAACTGACTGCATGTCAATGGAATAAATTATAATTCAGCTGCAAGATAGTGACCCTCCAAGATCAGGTGGGACAGAAACTGCTTACACCTGATCAGCGAGAGAATGCTATCAGTAGGTCCAAATACAAAGCTTTACATATAATTAACTTATATCGGAACTAATACTGTGAACATTATAGCAGTTAGTAAGAACTACCTTCATTTTGTATCTCATGTGATTAATGAGAATGGAAAATATAAGTTGGGTAACAGAAATTAAGAGGTACAGCTATCACTGAAACAACTTAAGAAAATTCGAGCAGTCCTTGCAGATAGCCAGTCTAAAGTTAGATATATCACGAACTTTGGATGGAAATTAATAGATGTTGAAAGATCCCAAGGCCTGATAGCAAAAATTGGGAGAAAGTAAGGACTGCAGATATTAGAGATCAGAAACAAAAAGTGTGGCACTGGGAAAGCACGGTCAGTCAGACGGCATCCAAGGAGCAGGAGAGTGGACGTTTTGAGCATAAGCTCTTCAGCAGGAATTCCTAATGAAGAGTTTATGCTCGAAACGTTGACTGTCCTGCTCCTTGGATTCTGCCTGAACAGCTGTGCTTTTTTGAAACTAACTTTTTGACTCTGATGTTTACAATGTCTGATAATCATCATGATATCATGGACAATCTAAGGCTGTCAATAAGTGTGTCCTTCATTGATCAGGTGTTTCACGGGATTGGATGCATATGAGAAGTTGGAAGGTGCAGTAATAATATTGTATATAATCATTAGATGGCGAAATGTATAAAAATGCTATACTGTGCTGAACTCTGTTCTGATTTGAACTGACTATGAAGACTGCAACTGGGCCGTACGTGAAGGGCAGATTTGGTTTGGTTTCTGTCATCTCCTACATTTGTGGGAAAGAGTTCGAATACAGATCAATTATACATCTGAACACAGAACTCGCAGCTGCTCTTTGACCTCTCTTCAAAATGTCGGCATATTTGCATACCCCAAGGCGTTCAAATACTTTTGCAAACTGCCATCTTACCTGGTCTTGCCTGCATTCTGCTTCAAATCTGCAAAATATGTTGCTGGAAAAGCGCAGCAGGTCAGGCAGTATGCTAGGAGCAAGCGAATCGACGTTTCGGGCATAAGCCCTTCTTTAGGAATGAGGAGGATGTGCTAAGCAGACTAAGATAAAAGGTAGGGAGGAGGGACTTGGGGAGGGGCGTTGGGAATGTGATAGGTGGAAGGAGGTTAAGGTGAGGGTGATAGGCTGGAGAGGGGGTATAGGCGGAGAGGTCGGGAAGAAGATTGCAGGTCAAGAACGCTGTGCTGAGTCCGAGGGTTGGGACTGAGAGAAGGTGGGGAGAGGGGAAACGAGGAAGCTGGAGAAATCTGCATTCATCCCTTGTGGTTGGACGGTTCTTAGGCGGAAGGTGAGGCACTCTTCCTTCAGGCGTTGTGTTGTCATGGTCTGGCGATTGAGGAACCCTTGAACCCCGCCCCTCCAGTGGCCACCAGGATAGAACCCCACCAACCCCCAGATACATTGTATCATCCTTTGTCAATTCTGCCACCTCCAAACAGACCCCACCACCAAGGATATATTTCCCTCCACACCTCTATCAGCATTTCGGAAAGACCACTCCCTCTGAGACTCCCTCGTCAGGTCCACGCCACCACTAACCCAACGTCCACTCCTGGCACCTTTCCCTGCAACCACAAGAAATGCAAAACTTGCGCCCACACCACCCCCTCACTTGCATCGCTTGCAGATATTTCTCCACCTTCATCGTCATCATTTTTAGTGTGGTCAAGATCAAACTTCCCTTTGATGTGGATATTGTTTGCAGAATGGTCTAAAAGCGTTTAACAATTTCAAATTTAAGAAGAAAGAAACAACATCGGACTCGCTTGTGAAAACGTCAGTATATGCATGAAAATATCATCTCTTCAGCCTCAGTCGAGGACCATGAAGCTTTGTTTAGTGACGTCAGGAAGTTTAATGAAGGATTTGTCTCATTCCCAACCTCAAGAGAAGCCAAATCCTTTATCAACACGTCCCAGGTCAAGGTCAAGTCTATTCCTTTATTAATATCAATAGGGAGGTCCTCGAAACGTGGTTTTAAACTCAACCATAATGCTCATTGTGCGTTTACAATGAACTTAAATATGTGATTATATGTATTTCTCTGAGCTCTGTTTGTATCGTACTGCCTGTATTATCTTTGTAATGTTGTTTTTTTTATTGTAATGTATAAATTCATTGTCAGTAATGTTGAGTGCCGCTCACACAGTAGAAATGTGTGGACTTATTTCATCAACTTCCCTCTATTGATCAGTTATTCCAGATGCCATATTTAAAGACTGTCTTAGGTTCTTCAACACAAGCATTATAATGTTTCATGTTAAAGATATGACCAACACTATAACTCAGATATCCCTATTTTTACTAGAATGTTGACTTGCAGCTATTTCTATTTGTTAATGGGTGTGAACAATTCTGACGTCAATGAACATGTTTGTTCAATGATCTAAAACTAATGTCAATAATTGCACAATGTTTATGCCGACAATCGATTTTATTTTCAGTATAAATTACTCCAGATTTTGAAAGAAGATGATCTCGAGTGCAATCTACGACGGCAGTTCTGCCCTTGTCTCAGAAGATGGAGCAGCCTATAATTATACAAATAGAAAATATTTACTACCCTATTCTTGCAATAGTTGGAATTCCTGGTAAGCTGTTGATAGTCAATTCATGTTCCTCATTAAGCCTGTTTAAATGTGTTAACGTTCTTGCTGGGGCTGATGCATTGCTTCTTCTAGGTAAGCATATTTTGTTATACTTTAGTAAGTGTAATATAATGCGCTTGGCAACAGTCAAATGACCCTGAAAACTTGAAGTTTATGAATCGGATATGCACAGAGAAAGGTTTCAGCCCAAGATCAGCTTTAAAACAGTACAATAGAACAACAATTCTAATTCTGTTTCGCTTTAAGCAGATGTTGGCTCAGTCGTGTTTCCTCTTTAATCGTTTCCAAAGCAGAACAACGGGTTTTTAGGAGAGAGTAAAAAATTGAATCAAATAATTTCGTTTAGGTTTGCCTCTTGTTCAAAACTCGGAACTGATGAACAGCGGGGAGAAAGTGAGGACTGCAGATGCTGGAGATCAGAGCTGAAAAATGTGTTGCTGGAAAAGTGCAGCAGGTCAGGCAGCATCTAAGGAGCAGGAGAATCGACGTTTTGGGCATAAGCCCTTCTTCAGGAATGAACAACTGATGAACAGCATTTGATCATGTTCAAATCGTGACAGCTATGTCAAATGTGAGACTGAATTATAGCTCAGTTTACACCTGACATTTCATTATTGTCCAAAGCAGTGATATTGCCGTTTTGCTTAATATGCATGCTGCAAGGTAGATGTAAAGCTATCAGTTTATCCCCACTGAAACCAGGAACAGGTCAATGTGTCCACTGGTAGTCATTAAAACTCAGCCAGACTTTGCTAGAGAATTGTGTTTATTTTCCCATCTGGAACTATTTGGAAAACTAATCGATATCCTCTGTTGTCTAATTCATCTGTCTTATACTAGCCAGGAAGAAGCTTGCCCTGAACCTACTACTGCATGCCTTCAACCTTTTGCATGTTTGCATGAGGGAAGAGGTTGGAGGTGATCGTTACCAGAGTTTGATGGGTTTCAAATAAGTTAATAGCCTTTCCGCAGAAATGAGCCATGCAAATGGAGTCCATGAATGGAAAGGGGGCTTGCATGATTTTGTGGGCTGTGCACACAATCGTGTGTAGTTACTTACGGTTCTTGGCATTTGTCATACCAGGCACCCAGACATCATGATGTCAAGTGTGCATCTGTAAAAATTGGTGAAGTTCCTTATGATTCACCAAATTTCAGGTGGGAGAATAAATACAATTCTCTAGCATCGTCTTGCTGAGTTTTAATGACTATCAGTGGACATATTGACGTGTTCCTGGTTTCAGTGGGGATCGACTTACAGCTTTACATCTACCTTGCAGAATGCATATTGGGCAAAAGGCAATATCGCTGCTTTGGTCAGGGATGAAATGTCAGGTGAAAACTGAGCTATAATTCAGTCTGTCACATTTGACATAGCTGTCATGATTTGAACATGATCAAATGCTGTTCATCAGTTCCGAGTTTTGAACAAGAGGCAAACCTAAGTGAAAAAAAGAAGTGGTTGTGCCTTCTTGACAGTTTCATCGACGTTGGAAGTCCAGGACAGATTGTTGCTTATCGTCACTCTGAGGAGCTTAAGGGCTTCCACCCTTTCAATCTCAACTCCGTTGATGTAGATGAGGGTGTATTCTCTTTCTTTTATTTTGAAGTTAGAAATCAGATCTTTCGTCTTCCAATTGTGAGAGAGAAATTGCACCATCGCCTTTCTGTATTTTGGCTCGTCATTATTAGATATCCGCCCTACTACAGTGGTCTCCTAAGCAAACTTGTAGATGGCATTCTTTAGAATTTGGAAAAACATTCGTGAGTGCACAGGGAGTACAACAGGAGGCTGAGGACGCATCATATGGGGCTCTTGTATTATAGTGCAGGAGGTGTAGATACCTAACTACACTAATTGCACTTTGTGGTTGAGAAAGCTGAAGATCCGATTGCAGAGAGTGGAACAAAATCCAGGGTTTCAGAGTTTTGAGATTCGTCTAGGGAGGACACTTTTATTCAGAACTGCACTGTAGCCGATGAGCAGGAGTCTGATGTAGGTCTTCTGTTATCCAGATTTTCTGGGAATGAGTGCAGGACTAGGGATATGACATCCAGCGTGGATCTGTTAGGTTAGTAGTCATTTTTTCAGAGAATAATCCAAGCTGTGAGATGTAATTTCATATGGCCCATGACCAGGCTTTTAAAGCACTGCATCAATATGGAAGTCAGATCCACTGGATGGGAGTCATTCAGGAACGTTGCAGGTGCTTTCTTAGATCGCAGTACAATGATCGACTTCTTGAAACAGGTCAGTAGTTTGTCTTGTACGAGGGAATGTTTGAAGATGTCGGTGAATGCCTCTGCCAGTTGGTCCGGACAGGTTATGAGTGCTTGTCTGAGGACATAGTACAAGCTTATTGCTTTCATTGGGTTGACTCTCAGGTTGACCAATCTGAGGGTCTGCAGCAGTGAAAGTGGGCACAGGTGCATCTGGAGGTGTTGGGATATATGTCACCGTGCCGCTGGTATTCTGGTGAAACTGAGCATAGTAAGCCCTGAGAGCATTCGGGAGGGATGCACCTTTGTCCAGTATCTTGCTCTGCTTGATTTTGTAACCCATAATGTTGTTGAGAACGTGCTATATGTGTCCGAAGTCTGCTTTGTTGGTTTGGGCTTCTAACTTAATCCAGTATTGTCTCTTACCGTCCATGATGGGTTTTAGGAGTTCATATCTGCATTTTGTATATCTGTCTGGCTCGTCTGACTTGAATTTTGCATGTTTGATGTTCCGTAGGGAGTGGATTTCCTGATTCATCCAATGTTACCAGTTGGGAAGCAAATGAGTTGCATCCTTTCACACACAGTTCTCCACGCAGTTGCTAATCAAGTCCGTCACAGTGGCGGGGAACTCATGTGTGTTTTCTGAGTAATTGAACACATACTAGTTCACTGATTTCAAGCAGCACCAGAGACGGTCTTCCACACCTTTGAACCAGCATTACACATCTTTTTGTGAAGGGTCCTCCAGTTCCACTTTCTTTTTTTAAGCTAGAAGGAGAAACATGGCGTTGCTATCGGATTTTTCACAGTGGTCACGGGGGATGGAATGGTAGTTGCTTTTGATGTTTGTGCAGCCATGGACCGGATTGTTCAGTACTTCGGTGGTGCAGATGAATTTGTGTTTTTTCACCGTCCCTCCTGACATTGGCGTGGTTGAGTTTATCAGCAACAATGAATACAGCCTCAGGTAAACTCTTCTCTCGAGTGTAAAATCTGTCTAGTGCATTATTCATACCCACGTGAGTTCGTATTTAGACTGCCATAGAGTAGTGGAGGTTAACTCTCGTGGTGGACAAAAGGGACAGCACTTTAGTAAAATGTATTCTAGGTTCAGGAAACAATAACTTACGAGGTTCGCTAAGTCCAAACAGAAGAATATCTTAATCAGGAATCATACCCCCCCACCCACCCCCACCATTGCCCTTTTGCCCTACCAAAGAATGCAGTAAAATCTATGGGATGCATGGAGAACTGGTCAGCTTATAGGGTGCAGTCACAAATTGCAAAGTCTCGATGAAATGGAGCGTACAACAGTGCCTCAGCTCCCTCTGATTGGTAAGTCTAGGTCTGAGAACATTCATTTTGTTTTCGATAGTGTTAACATTTGTTGGGAGTTTGCAGTGGACGGTGTTCTTGAAGCTGCACTATTTCAAACTCACTTTCAAGCCAACACGTTTTCCCCGTTTGCTTCATCAGAATAGTCCCTGAAGTAGGTAGTGCTAGTCTGCTGCTCATCACTGTACGTTCTCTGCATTCTGAAAATAGGGTTTAGTAAAGCCACCTGCATTCATACGCCGCATTTAAAATTAATTAGCTGACTTTGTTTTATAATCTGCAGCTGATTAGTCGACTTTTATTGGAACACTTTCCGTTTAACTGTAATTCCATTTTACCACATTTTGTTTTTATGTTTACTTGTCTGGAGATAAACATACAAGTGTAATGTCATTGACAAGGACAATTTGTCAATGAAAGAAGGGAAAGTTTGCCTTTACAAAATAATCAATTTCCAAAGAAATCTGTCACACATTTTTGGACCAAATGAACAAATATCAACTGAAATATAAATTCAACTATTATACAAATATGCAGTGGACTCTGCCCGCTTCTACCTTTCTGATTCTCAAACAGATTAGCAAAGGCATTTCTTTCAACCAATCGAGTTTACTCTGACTTTGAATGAGGTGATTGTATGTCTGATTGTTATGGACTTAGCCAGACACCTCAAAATATTTTTTGAGCAGATAACCCAGACCTTAATTTTGCTATTTGTTTAAACAGCTGTATAGTTGTGTGAAATAGCTCGGTAGACTGCCAAGTTTTAAACAAACACAACTTAATTTCAAATAAAAAACGCAAAGAAAAGAAATTAGAATACCTGATTACTTACTCTAAACAAACTCGATTTAATGATGCTGTTCCAAAAACACACACATCCCTCAGCGCTAACAGTAAAACATGACACGGTCTTAGAGTTTGCAAGGACAGATATAATTCCAGCAGCTTGGTTCACACATCCCCGGCTGTAACTAATCCAAAAAACCTTGGCTGCCAGGACTGACCACCCCACCTTTCATTATACAAGTTATTACTAAAACATGAAAGCCTTTCGCCTGAGTTTCATCTGTTTAGGGATAAACAAAAAAGGGCCCCAATAAACCATTCATCTCTGCACCAACTCAACCGCTTTGCAGCTTGGGCTGTTTTATACCCCCACTAAAAAATATCAAGGACACTACAACTTTGAGAAAAGGAATTAACGTTAAGAAAAAGACAAGCTTTGTTAGACCGCCCCCTTAATTAAAGAATGAATTATCAATATCCAAAGATGGATTCAATTTTAAAACGCCTTGAATTTTTTTATTAGTACTCTCAAATACACATATACGTTATACTAACTACATACATGCAAACAGGCACAACTACAGTCGGGTTCACTCTGTGGTACACCCACCACCAAATGTCTGTGCTTCTCACTTGACTTTCGGCAATGCATTGGTAATCACGTTTTCTCGGCCTGCCATAAGCACAATGTTCAAATTGAATGGCTGCAACAACAAGCTTCTTCTGAACAGTCTGGCAGTTTTGTACTTAAATTTCTCCACAAAGATCACTGGGTTATGATCAGTATGTACGATTGTCTCAGATGTGTTACTGGTAATGAAAACACTGAAATATTGCAGGGCCAGCACCAAGCCTAAAGTCTTTTACTCAATTGTCAAATATTTATGCTAATTAACATGCAATTTCCTGGAGAAATACCCAGTTCGTATTTTTAACTTCTCATCGCCTTCCTACAGGAGCACAGCACCGACACCCATATCACTGGCATTGATAGCTACCTTGAAAGGCTTTGTGTTATCAGGTCTGGTTAATGCCGAGGCAGTGTCTAATACGGTTTTCAGGTGGCCAAACGCCTTCTGACAGTTCGGTATTCACTGAAACTTCTTGTCTTTCTTTAGTAATACAGTGAGTGGAGGGGAAACACTGCTAAAATTCGGCATAAACTTTCGATAAAATCCATTCAATCCCAGGAACAGTAGTGCAGCTCTTTTTGATGATAGGGTGAGAAATTCTCCAAGAATTTCCGTTTTCACATCCCGTCAGGACATTTGCCCATGTCCAATAACACAGTCTAGGAAGGTGACGTGGGCTTTGGCAAATTCACTTTCAGCTCAATTTTCCACCAAGCCTGCCTTCGGAAGTTGATTGAACAAGTCCGGTATTTGTTGTGCATGTTCCTTCCATGAATGACTGGAAAGGACCGGGTCATCAATATACACAACACAGTTGGGTAAACCAGCAATTATCCTATTAATTGGCACTGAAATGTAGCCGGAGCATCTTTCATAAAAAAAGGCATAACGTTAAACTGACACAATCCATTTGGCATTATGAAAACTGAAATTTCCATTGCTCTTTTTGACAGGGTTTACCTGACAGTAGCCTCTGCGCAAGTCCAACTAGACATGTAAATTTCTTGCCCCACCTTTTCAACACAGTCTTCCAATCAAGGAATTGGATACACATCAGTCTTTGTAACTGGGTTGACTTTGCACTAGTCTACACTTAACCATTGGGTGCGATGCAGTTTTGGCACCATTACTGTGGTTGAGCTCCAGTCACTGTAACTCAATTCGATTATGTCATCTTGGAGCATGCCGTTCTGAACCTGTGCCAACTTTAGAGGGTTATGCCCATAAGGATGTTGCTTAATCGGAAAAGCATCTTCGATATCATGCACAATCAGTTGAGTACTTCCCAGTTCATTTCTGCAGAGCTCCCCATGTGATTGTAATAACTCTTCCAAGTCATTTCGATTTTTCTCAGGAAGATAACACAAATATTATCCCAATTTTTGACAATTTCCACATTGTCTAACGTAATCTGGGGAATGTCCAATTCAGAATACTCTGAACTAGTGTTTTTTTCCCTTCTGTGCTGTAATCACGAACACCATCTCCTCTTGCTTTCCTTCCCTGTCTAAATACCTTTTGAACATATTCACATGACACACTCTATGAGATTTCTTCCTGCCTAGAGTCGTCCTCAAGTGGTTCATCTCACTCGATTTACTTTCGGTTTCATAAAGTCCACTAAACTTTGCTTTTTAAGCCTCACCTATTACTGGAAGTAACACTAATAGCTTACACCCGAAAGCAAAATTGCAAATGTTTGATTTCTTACCAACTTCCTGTTTCTTTGAATGCTACGATGTGTGTTTTTTGTTTTGCTGTCGAGCCAACTCCCAACTCTATTTAATTGTTCACTAAAATTTGACGCATAATCAAAATGTGTGATCTCTGAATTTTAACTTAATGATTTCTCCTTAAGCAATTTTAATGGTCCTCTCATTTCATGCCCCAAAACTCTTTCAACTGGACTGAATTTGTTCGATTCAGTTCATACATCTCTGATGGCAAAAAACACAAAAGGAAGTCCTTTTCCCAATGTTCTAGATAATCCCATCTCTAAACCCTCAACATGGTCTTTAGTGATTGATGTAATCTTTCCAGTATTTCCTGCGATTCTGGATTGAATGCATTAGATTTGAATTAACTTAAGTATAAACTGTCCACAAATTCCTTGAATAGTTTGGGTGTGAAGTTTGACCATTGATCTGACGGTATCTCTATTGGTAGTCCGTATCTAGTAAAAAAAAATGAGGAAGTCCTCTACTTTTTGTTTTCGCTGTGATATTGTGTAATGGAATGGCCTCTGGAAATGTATATGTTCACTATTATTGATAATTATTGATTCCCACTTTTTGTTTGAGGTAGGTGACCTATGCAATCAAATAAAACTCTCGTAAAAGGTTTCTCAAGTGCTCGAATAGATATTAAATGTGTAGGTTTTAATACTGCCTCTGTAAAAACAATGACTGCAGATGCTGGAAACCAGATTCTGGATTAGAGGTTCTGGAAAAGCACAGCAGTTCAGGCAGCATCTGAGGCGCAGTAAAATCGACGTTTCAGGCAAAAGCCCTTCATCAGGACGACAGGTAGAGGGCCTGAAGGGTAATCTGCCTGTATTCTGATGAAGGGCTTTTGTCCGAAACGTCGATTTTACTGCTCCTCGGATACTGCCTTAATATGGCCTATGGCTTTCCAATTACCTGCCATGTATTACATATCTGGCAAAATTCAGCAACATCTTTCTGCAGTCCAGGCCAGTAAAAATATCTTTGTATTTTAACCTGTTTTCTCCACTCTCCTGACTGACCTCCAAGTTGTATCACATGCACATCTTGCAACACCTTCTTTCTATACACACTGACAATACAATCTGATGAATCTCTGTCCATTTCTCATCTGTGTGAATATGTGATTGTCTCCATTTCCTCATTAAGACGTCATGTTTTCTGCTAATAACACGCAGAGTTACATTCAAACTCATTTACTGTGTATGCCTTTTGATAAAACTGCGTAAAATTTCATCTTTCTGCATTAATCAATTAGCTCAAAGGAGCTAAAGATGCTTGCATGTTTACCTATTTGATCCTATTCTGACATCACTTATAGACTGGATACACTCTCGCGAATGTCACTTCACCTTCCATCTCTGTGGCCTTTGATCTCTCCTGCTTCAGCTTGTGAATTTGTGATCTCGTTTCAAAACAATCAGGGAATGTTCCTGGATAAACATCCTGCATTGTTTTAGTTGCGACTCCAATGGCTTTTTAACGAGAGTAGGCAGCACGCCTTCCGTTGAATCAACAATATCTTTCGTAAGGACAAATTGAATTACAGTGACTGGAGCTCAACCATAGTAATGATGCCAAAACCACATAGCACCCAATGGTGTGGACTAGCGCAAAGTCAACCCAGTTACAAAGAGTTTGTACAGTACCCTTACCACAAATTCTCCATTTTTTTTCTGGACGTTCTAGCTTCACTTTATATGATTGAGTGCTCTTTGTCTCGTCATGAATTCCTGTGTGCCATACCTTTTTTCTGGCAATAGTCCTTCAGAAGTACATATCGCCTCATTCATCAGCATCACCGACTATAACCTCTTTATGTGCGATTCCTGGTCTACATAAATAAACTTTCCCTTTGAAGGTCTGTTTTTTTTATGCAGATCTGACACTTCCGTCTTAACCAACCTCTGATCAGCATGTACACTCTGATACAGTTTTCTAGCGTCCACTGCCCTTTCGTTATCACGCCTATAAAACTTTCAGGTTAATCCTGCCTTCCCACGTCGAGCTTTCCTGGACTGTTTCTACTCAATCAACGCCATGATTTCACGTGGCCTACTTTATTACCATGAAAATGTCGGAGCTTTTTTAATATCAGAACTTCTTTGTCTACCTCAAGAGTATCTGTTTTACCCTGTGGTAAGGTCTCCTTATGATCTTCACTAAGATCTATGTTTGTGGTTCAAAGTCAGGATTTCTATTTTCCTTCACTTCTATCCCCCATGCATTTAAATTGATTCGGGAAATCAAACTGTGGTTCATGGACCAACTCATAGTCACAGATACTTCAGCTGGTAACCTTGCTATTTTAATCTTCAGCCTTAATCTCCAGCCTTTATTCTGACTTCCATTTCTAAGTATCAATATCGAAAGCTCAAATTCTTTTATTTTTTTTCTGTCTGCTAGAGCCGTTCGTTCTCTTTATTTCTCTCCTTCTGAAGCTCTTCGTTCGTTTTATTTTGATTTTAAATCGTAACTCAAACAGTTTCATTTCTGCGGCCCTTTCCTCCTCTCTCACATCTAACTTAAGATGCTTCGTTTGCATTTGAATGCTGACCTTTTCTACAGATCCTGATTTTACTGCTCCTCGGATGCTGCCTGAACTGCTGTGCTCTTCCAGCACCACTAATCCAGAATCTGGTTTCCAGCATCTGAAGTCATTGTTTTTACCTATATCCTGATGTTATTTCCAGCATATTTAAATACTGAGATACTGCCGAAATTATCTTATATTTCCTCACATTTGGAGGTCAATTCAACACTAGTTGTTCTCTCAAATCCCGCAGTTTTATCTTATTCCCCCAAGTTTCACTTCTTCCACATCAAGAAACATCTTGGTGACTGAAAGAGACAATACTATCTGAGCTATATTGTACCACAATATCGATAACTGAAATAAAGACACTAATGCCCACTAGTCGCTGTTCAATTCACGCTAAGAGCCCCAACCTGTTATGGACTAATCCAGACCGCTCAAAACATTTTTTTAAGCAGGTCGCCCAGACTGTAACTTTGCTACTTCTTTAAGCAGCTGTATCATTGATATTCCCGGTGTAAACTAATTGGGTCGACTCCAAGTTTTAAACAAACAAAATTTATTTCCAAAGTTGGAGAATGAAACACAAAGAACACAAAAGAGCATGCCCGAAAACTCATCCTAAACAACCTCGACTTCATGATGCTGTTCTGAAAACACACACATGATTTAGCGCAATCAGGAAAACATGGCACAAGTTTACACTTTACCAGGAGAAAAGGAAGACAGCAGCTTGTTTCACACATTCCCTGTTGGAACTGAACCAAAAATAAAACCCCAACTGCCAGGACTGGCAAACCTACATTTCATTATACAAGCTACTTCAAAGATATGAAAGCCTTTGGCCTGAGTTATCATCTGGATATGGATAAGCAAAAAGGTTTTCAATAAACGATTCGTCTCTGCAGCAACTCAGCTGTCTCGGAGCCTGAGCTGTTTTATAATCTCTCTGAAAAAGAAATCAAGACACAGTAACTTTAAGGGAACAAAAAGAACAGCTTTGCAAAAAGGACCAGCTCTGTGATACTGATCAATCTCACCTCCACTTTACTGCCCGTTTGCTTTAACTCCAGGTTCACATATTAAGTAAAAATATTCCGCTGATTTGCAATTTCTTTTAGGGATCATTCAGAGTGGCACCCAGTGTGTTCAGGTGCAGTTCAATGCCCAGTGAGTTGCACATACGACGTGTGTAGCACATTTCATGGCCAGACAACGGAAGCCATATTTTGTCTCTGCAATTCCGTGACGCCATAAACCTGCACCATGCTGTGTAGCATCCCGAATGTGTCAACATGTGCGAAGGGAGCCTTGGACTGAGATATCGGGAGAAGGCTATCTGATGTTATCTTGCTCCCCTTGTCTCAATTCAAACGCAGAGGCGTCTCCCTTTTCGAGCAACTTGACCTCATCGAAATTTAAATGCTGAAAACTAAATCAAAAGTCTCTCAGCAGCAGGTGGCTCTTCATATCATATGCCGATAGTGTCCCTTGAAGTATCTTTGTGCTCTGACTTTCCACAATGCAGATTAGTCATTTCTGCAAAATTTCTAGAATCTCTGGTTGATTATTTGCTTGTTTACCCTTTCTCCTCAAGAAAGTGGTCCCTGAACAAAAAAAATACCGTATTTCTTCCTTTTGCTTATCATACCCAATTTTATCCAAAGACTCCGTATTTTCGTTTAACATGGTGCTTATCTTTCTATTAAACATTCGCCACTCAGAACATCTCCTTTAACGGCCGCCTTTAAATTTGCCATCACAATTTTAGGCAACACTTCTCCTGCTCATTTTCCTGCTATTTTCTTCTCTACAGAACTTGGAGGTTGCGATTCCAAGTATGCCATCAAAGGGACAGTTTCTAAGAGAAGGATGCTTGCGATGCACAACATGTTACTCAGCTTTATTGTTTTTCTTTGTGATAAAAGTCAGATCACAACTGCGAATTCGGCACTAAATTGTTACATGCTATATTTGGACATCAGTCACTAGAATAGACTTTACTTTGGCGCTGCCGTTCCTAGTTCATTTTGTTCAAAATATCGCTGTTTGATTATTTGAATTGTTTACTCTCTTGGGGGGTTCATGCTTCATTGAGGAACTCGAATGAAAAAGGCGAGTGCTGTTGACGAGTGATAAATACAGATACACGGAGCAGAAAGCAATTTCCTGCTGAAAGGATAGAATGGACAAAACTCATGAATTTTCAAATGAGAGTGTGATCATGTATTAGCAGAGTCTAGCAGCCTGTACACCACATATTTTATATGGTGGGTCAGATATTCTTTTCATTTCATACAATAAAGAACCTTACAGCGAGGATATGTCCTTCAGACCTCAATGCAGCGCCAACCTGTGGAACCAACCTGATGCTCATCTATCCTACACTATTCCATTTTCAATGGCAATTTAAAAGCCTTTATAGTTGTCGAGTCTACTACTGAGTCTACTACACGTCCCTGCTACTCTTTCAGTAAGGAAACTATCTCTGACATCTGTCCTATATTTACCACCCCTCAGTTGAAAACTATGTCCCCTCGTGCTAGCCATGACCATGCGAGGTAAAAGGCTCGAACTGTTCACCCTATTTACCCTCTGATTATATTATATGTCTCAGTTAAATCACATCTCAACTTTCTTGCATCTAACGAAACGAGCCTCAAATCTTGCAGCCTTTCCTCAGAAGGTCTTCCCTCCATAACAGGCAACATCCTAGTATATCTCTTCTGAACCATTTCCAAAGCCTCCACGTCCTTCCTATAATGTGGTGAACTGAATTGTATGCAATACTAGAAGTACAACCACACCAGACGTATGTACAGCTGACCTCATGACTGTGAAACCCCATGCCTTACCAGTAAAAGCTAAAACATCGTATGCCTTCTTAACAACGATAGCAACTTGAATGTCAACTTTCAGGGATCTATGTACATGTACTTCGAGATCTCTCTGTTCCTCTACACTACTAAGAATCTGACCATTAGCTCAGTACTCTTTATACCTGTTCCTCCTTCTAAAGTGAATCACCTCACATTTTTCTGCATTAAACTCCATTTACCACTTCTTAGCTCAGCTCTGCATCTTCTCTCTGCCCCTTGGTACCCCACAATATCCTTCATCACTAACCATAACTCTGCCTACCTTAAAATCATTCGCAAATTCACTAACCCATCTTTCTCCGCCCTCCTCCAGATCATTTATTAAAATGACAATCAGCAGGACCCCCAAAACAGATCCTTGCGGCACACCACTAGTTACTGGACTCCAGGATGAACAATTTCCACCAACTACCACACTTTCTTTCAGGTAGCCAATGTTTGATCCAAACCGCTAAATCACCCATAATCCCATGCTTCTGTATTCTGTGCAATCGCCTATCATGGGGAATCTATTCAAACGCCTTACTGAACTCAATATACACCACATCAGAGCTTTGCCCTCATCCACTTGTTTGGTCACCTTCTCGAGATCTCAATAAGGTTTGTGAGGCATGAACTACCTTTCAGAAAACTGTGTTGCCTATCCCTAATCAAAGATTTTCTTTCTAGATGATTATAAATCCTATCTTTTGCAAACATTTCCAACATTTTACCCACAACCGAAATATGGCTCATTGGACTATCATTATCAGGGTTTTCTCTACTCCCCTTCTTGAGCAAGGGAAAAGCATTTGCGACACTTCTGCGTTGTGGCACTGTTCCTGTAGACAATGGCGATATAAGGATCAAAACCAAAAGCTCTGCAATTGTCTCCCTGGCTTTCCAGTGAATCGTAGGATAACCCCTTACTGGCCCAGGGGACTTATGTATTTTCACACTTTGCAGAATTGCTAACACCTCCTCCTTGTGAACTTCAATCCCATCTTGTCTAGTAGCTTGTACTTCAATGTTCTCCTCGATGACATTGTCTTTTTCCCAGTGTGGAAACTGACGAATATTCATTTCACGCTTCTGCTATCTCCTCAGACTCCACGCACAACTTCGCACTACATTACTTGATTGTCACTAATTTTATTAAGTCATTCTTGCATTCCTGATGCACCTATACAAAGCTTTAGGGATTTCGTTATCCTTTTCTGCCAACGACTTCTCACAGACGCTCCGTGTTTTTATGAGCTCTCTCTTGATGTCTTTCCTGGCTAAGCTGTAATTCTCAAGAGCCCTAATTGAGCGTTCACGTCTCATCATAACGTTAGTCACCATGCAGGTGGGCAAACAATGAAAGCATATTTGAAAGAAGAAGCACAGAGTTGCCAATCCATGGATGCAAAATCAACAAATAGTAAACAAATGAGCAGGAAACTTCATTTGTCCACTTGTTTAGAACAGAATAAAAGACAGAGAGAAAGTGAAAACTTTATTCTGTTGGTAATGTTGCTTCTCTCCAAGTAACCATCAGGCAACTTGTGGTAAGGAATATGCAGAATTGGCAACAATGGAGAAAGTTAGATAGTTTTAGGTTATTTCACTCAACCAATGAGTCAAATTCGAAAGGAAGGTGTTCAGTTTTTAACTTAATTTTTCACGTACAGATTCCTGTCTAAATACATTCTCCAATGGGTTGACTAGTTCTTCAGGTTGAATGCGTCAAATCAGATTTTCTTCTTAAGAATGCATCAAAAAAAGCCTGACAGCACTCAGAGAATTCCATCATTTACTTGCAAGATCATTTAAATTAAAATAGAATGTCAAATGTACTACTCCGTGTGAAATAATGGTGGCATAGTTTCTCAGTGGTTAGCGCTGCTGCCTCACAGCGTCAGGGACTTCCACTTGATTGCAGCATCGGGCTAGTGTTTGGTGAGGGGGGCGGGGGGGAGGGGGATTAGCACATTCTCCCTACTTCTGCGAGGATTTCCACCGCCTGTTTTCTTCCCAAAATCTGATGATGTGCAGGTAAAGTGAATTGGCCATGCTGAATTGCCCAGAGTGTTCAAGAATATGTGGGTGAGGCGCATTGTCCTGGTGTAAATCTACAGTAATTCATTACGGGAATGGGTCTGTATGGGTTAATCTTGGGAGGATCACTGTGTACTTGTTAGACTTAATGGTTTGTTTCCACACTATAAGGAATTTATAATCTATATCAATAACATTCAAACAATAAATTGCTGAATGGTGAAAAGCTGTTTTTTTACAATGTGAGTGAGTTTTAACATTGCTAGTCTCCTTACAATACATATATTTTGCCTGTGCTGACCGGGGTAGTTGCCCATTTTGAACTCAGTCCGTGAGGGCCCAGGAATTGGAAGAGTCTGCTGCAGAGTATTGCGAGGGCAAGCGGAATTAATTGTGCTGATGGCAGAGGTGTGGAATCGAACCTGGCAGCTTCAGACGTTCCTTGAAAGCTGAAATCAATGGGTTCAGCAATCCTTTACCTCTCCCTGTTTTTCTCAGAGGAAAAATGACTTAACTTTAAGCCGGGTTCCTCACTCTCGACTTGTCCACCATTTCTGCTTGATTGCTTCATAAAAATGTGATATATTGCAGGTCTGGCGATTATATCAATTTAGTCATCGAATGGATGTCAGCATCACTAGCTAGGCCGCAATTTATTGCCCGTCTCTAGTTTTATTCAAGAATTTGGTGATGATGATCTATCTTCTTGAAACAGCGCTGAAAAAATGGAGTCAGTGTATCCCTAATACCAATGGTAATGGAATTCCAGGATTTTGATCAGCATGACTAAAGGAAAGCTGATATCTTTTCAACTTTATTTTTACAGTTTGGGAGGATACTTGTATGGTTTGGTGCCCCCATATATTTGGTATTGTTCTCAATCGAGTTGGCAGTGGTTGTGTACTTTGAATGTGTTGTCGATGGAATGATGAAGTATTCAGCAGTACATACCAGTTCTCATCCCAAGCCAGGGTATTTTCAAGATATTGCTGCTTTCGCGATTACCATCTTCAGGATCTGGGGAATGAAGAATGGCACTGAAAATTGCACAATCATCAGCTAAAATCACATTTCTGATGTATGATCGAGGAAACGTTACAGGTGAAGTAGCAAGAGGTGATTGGGCTAAAGACACTAACTTATGTTACCCTTCTGAGAGGTTGTGGAGCTTGGATCATTTATCTGCAGTAAGCACAAACACCCGTCTGCGATCCAATATGATTTTGCAATCAGTGAAGAGTTTCACCATCCCACCATACTGTCCACCAATTTACAAAGAGTCTAGTTTTGAGATTATTTTTAGATTCCATACTCAGTGAATTGTGGCCTTGATGACAAGGACATCCACTTGATCTCAGCTCTGAAATTCTGCTTTTCTGTCCATGCATGAGGAAATGTGATAATGATATCAGGATGAGAGTGACCATTTTGTCCACAATGTACATGCGTTTTGGGTCAAGTCCTCAATGACAGCTGTCCGTCATTTGTTCAGGAACGTCTGTGAGCAAAGAAATGGGCGGTTTCAACTCACTTGGTTGTGACAAACTACTCAAAGGCTTATGCCATTGCATGCAAAGCATTTTCTGTACCCAAACCTTTCATCAGACCTCGAGCTTTGCGTTTAATGTCTGACATATGGTGGCACAATCTTGCCAACAGTTGAAACATCAGTATATTTGTGCATCCTACGATCTTTGTATATCAGAAGTTTAACCCACTTCGCCTCCAACAACTCTATATGCGGATCTGACATGTCCCGACCCTTGTAAGGCATAGCAAGTCGGATTGTACATACCCACTGCGATTTTGTCTATATTCATACTCGGGTTAGTTACACTGTTTCATTTGGCCATGTTATCTCCTGGAAATGCATTGGAAGGGGGTACTTCTACATTTTGGTCGCTGCTAGTGATGACACCTGACGAGTGCATAAAATGAAGAAGTATTTCCACTCTACACAACACAGCAAAACTTACCACTTTCAGACCCACGCCCCAGCTTGCCATTCAACACTGGTACAGTGCATTATTCAAGCAGGAGAAATTAACACCTATGATGTCATGATAGCGACATCTTTATCCACTTTGATGCCTGGAAACAAAATGTTCTGCGGGAAGTTTGCAGATTAAAGAGTTCATTGTGCTGCAGATTCATTGCTGTCAACGTTTCCTGACTACTCCATTTGCACTCTTCCTTGTTCATCCTGCAAAACTCTTTCTTCATTGAAATAGGCATGAAACGGGAATCATAATGTAGTTGTTAACCTGCATTCAAATGATCGTAATCTGTGTCATTTGTTGTGAAACTCTAATGACACATCGATCGAGAATGGTCCTTCAGAAGAGTGGCAACCCTGCGTTAATTTATGAGAAATCGTTGTGCATTTCATGGCATTTCTGCTATGCTACTGTGAACCCCGGGAAATACCGACATGCTGGCTGGTTTTGTGCTATTAACACTTTTATTTCACGTCTTCCAAATATGTCACACGCAGCCTTAGATGAACAACCATGAAATGTTTTTCTACGTGGTCCCACGGAACTGCGAAACTATTGAGCCTTTTTTCACCATTCGCCCTCATTGACCCCTTCCACTCTGGATCAATGCAGCGTTGAGACGCGATGCATACAAATCATCTATCATGTATAAGCAGCTACATGAAATTATTCCTTCCACCTCGATGGGAGAACGATATTCTCATAATATTTCTGTTACAGATTACGAACACAACATAACTGTTGTCTTCTGGATTTTGGTTCTCACAACTGTAACTGGTGGATCTTCCACAAGTGTACCTAATACTGAGGCAGAAGATCTGAACTCCATCCGTTCAGACATTTGTCTTCTAATTGGATCAGACTAGACCACCTCAAAGTACTTTAATATGATGTTAGGAACAACAGAATGGCTCGAATAAGATTAAGGAAAATCACGGAAAGTACTGGGAAGTTGTGCATGGAGTCAAAAGGGATAGGAGAAGCGCTTAATGAATATTTTTCGTCAGCATTCACAGTGCAAATAGGCAATGCTGTCGAGGAGGAAACTGAGATACAGGCTACTAGTCTAAATGGGATTGGGGCTCACAAGGACAAGTTGTTAGCAATTTTGGGAAGTGTGAATATATGTAAGGCCCCCAGGCGAGATGGTATTTATCCTAGGAAACTTTGGAGAGCTGGGGAGGAGATTGCACAGCCTTTCAGTTTGATCTTTATGTCGTGATTGTCTACCAGAACAATGCCAGAAGACTGGAGGATAGCAAATACCGACGACTTGTCCAAGAAGGCGAGTAGAACCAACCCTGGCAGTGATAGATCAGTGAGCCTTACTTCGGTTGTGCGTCAAGTGTTGGAAAAGACTCTCAGATGTAAGCCTTTAAATCATAAAGAAAGGAATAATTTTATTAGGAACAGATAACATAGCTTTGTGAAAGGTAGGTCGTGCTTCACAAACTTCAATGAGTTATTTGAGAAGGTGACCAAACAGTTGGATGAGGGCAAAGCAGTTGATGTGGCAAATATAGATTTCAGTAAGGCGTTTGATAATTATCCCTACGGTAGGCTATTGCACAGAATGTGGAGGCATTGGGACTGAGGGTGATTTGACGGTTTGGGTCAGAAATTGGCCAGCTGAAAGAATACAGAGGGCGGTGGTTGATGGCAAATGTTCATCCTAGCGTTCAGTTATTAGTGGTTCTCGTACCCAGCACGTGAACTTGAGCCACAAATCTTCTCCAAGATTACTAGTGGTGTACCGCAAGAATCTGCTTTGAGGCCACTGTTAATTGTCGATTCTATAATTGACCTGGATGTGACCGTAGAAAGATGGATTAGTAAATTTGAGAATGGCACTAAGGTCGGTGGAGTTGTGGAGAGTGATGAAGAAATTTGCAGATTACAGAAGGGCATAGATAATTTGCAGAGCTTGGTTGAGAAGTGGTAAATGGGGTGTAATATGGAAAAATGTGAGATGATTCGCTTTGGAAGTAGTAATAGGACCACAGTGTAATGGGCTAATTGTAAGGTTCTTACTAAAGTGGATGAGCAGAGAGATCTGGTGTCAATGTACATTGCTCCCTGAAATTTTCGTCTCAGGTTGACAGTTTTGTTAAGAAGGTGTGCGGTGTGTTACCTTTTATTTGGAAAGGGGTTGAGTGTAGGGGCCATGAGGACATGTTAATCTGTACAAAACTCTGGTGCAACCGCACTTGGAGTATTGCATCCAGTATTGATTGTCGCATTTTAGGTAGGATGCAGAAGCTTTGAAAAGGAAAAGAAATTTATTAGGGTGTTGTCTGGTATGTTGTGAAAATCTTCTGAAGAACGTTTGAATGACTTGAAGCTGTTTTCATTACTGAGAAGAAGGTTCAGACGTGACTTAATTGGGACAAATGAGATGATAAATATATTGTGGACAGTGAGAACCTTCTTCATCAGATGGCGATGGGTAGCAATAGCGGGCATAGCTTTAAATTGAGGGGTGATAGATGTAGGACAGATGCCAGAGGTAGTTTCATTCCTCAAAGAGATGTAAGAGCGTGGAACGACGTGCCTTCAACAGGAGTAGACTCGCCAAATTTAAGTACATGTAAATGGTCATTGGACAAACTTACAGATTAAAATGGAATAGACGAGGTTAGGTGAGCTTCAGATTAGTTTCACAGGTCGGTGCAACATCGAGGGCTGAAGTGCCTGTACTGTATTGTAATGTTCTATGTTCATTATTATGCAGGTCGCCCAGACTGTAACGTTTTCTTATTTTGAATGTCGACTTGAAGTGTGAATTCCAGTTGTGATGTGACTTTTTGAAGTACTGATTTTAACAGACATATCATCTATTTGAGCACTGCAATTGAAATAAAAGCAACGGAAATATGATTTTAGAATAACTTAAACATTGGAAAACTTATGTGAGTAACCGATACTACACCCAATACTAATTAACTGTTTCAATACAGCAACAACACATAAACTCACACTTGGCAAAAGGCATATTCAGTCACAAATGCTTGCATGCACTTTTCCAATCCAGGAGAAAAAAAAAATCAAAGACAAATTCCAGAGGAAGTAGCAACTTGGAATCATTCACTGAATCTTCAACGGTTCTGAGACCCCAGCCAAATTCTGACAGGTAAAAGTAAATGAACAATCGAGAAAGCTTGGTGTCTGTAAGCTGATCACGAGCATTCAAGCTGTTTCTCTTGTTCAACTACGCAAAAAAAAAACTTAAAGGCATCATACGTTGTTTACTTAAGCCGTCTTCCGCAGCAAATGTTGTACCTCTGCCTTTCCAACTTCCCTGCAAACAAAAAATGCAAAAAATCGATCTGATTTTTTTCTTAGAAAGTGAATGCATACTGATAACCCGATATTGATAAAATGCGTTACTAATTTCAGTTTTTCCCTCTTTTCAGCTAATCTATTAACTATTGTGATTCTTTCACGAGACCGTTGTGAGCTTTCGAAATGCATCACCCGATACCTGATAGCGATGTCGTCAGCGGATTTATCTGTGCTAATATTTGAAGTACTGCTGTATGAGGTGAAAGATGCCTACTTTCCGCATTCCTTTCTCAACTTTACCCCTGTTTGTTGCCTTAACCTTGCACTGCTTTTCGCTTCTGTTGATTGTTCTGTCTGGTTGACCGTGGCATTCACTTTTGATCGATTTGTGGCCATTTGTTGTCAGAAATTACGAAGGAAATATTGCAGCACTAAAACTGCATATGTGGTTATAGCTATTGTTTGTACCCTAAGTGTTTTAGAAAGTGTTCCAATCTACTTTACCTATGAGCCTCGAGAGATAATTAACAATCTTCCATGGTCATGTTATGTAAAAGCAAGCTTCTATTCTTCACCCATATGGATCGCGTTTTTGTGGCTTGAAACTGTTTTAACTCCATTTGCACCATTCATATTAATATTTCTGCTAAACATAATGACTATTAGACGCATCATACAGGCGAATAGATCGAGAAAGGGACTGCGTGGAAACAATGACAATGAAAACGATCGTGACATAGAAACGGATAACCGCAGAAAATCAATAATTCTGTTGCTGGCCATATCTGGCAGTTTTATTCTTTTATGGATTGTAACATTCGTATCATACATATGTGTACAATTTACGGATGCAACATTTTTAGAAGCAAATTACAATGATCCTTTTACCATTCTCGAACAGACTGGATATATACTTCGGACATTGAGTTGCTGCACAAACACATTCATTTATGCAATTTCACAGAGTAAATTCAGAGATGAATTGAAAAGGATGATAAAATATCCTTTGAGTCTAATACTGCAATAAATTTTGTAATTTAAATGACTTTCAAAATTGAATGCCATCTTTATGGAATAGTAAAATGAAACACTCAGGAAAATGCATGTGCAACGGGCAGGTTTCTCCTCCCTTAAAGTAAAAGAGACATTGCGGAATGTAATTTGCCAAGCAATAGTTAGTTGTTTCAAATCTATGGTAAGCTTTAGTTCAACGATTTAACAAAAGTCTCGAATTGCATTATTCCAGCAATAATACCACGGGCTTCAGTTGACAATTACATGAATACAACACCTTTTGAAATTGTATCTTCTCCATGCCAATATTAGGAAATGCTTTTGTTCAACCACAACTAGACATCTACTTATTCTGATTAATAAAGAAAGTTTGTGATATTTCAAACACGATTATCTATTCTCGTGACTACATTACGACCTGACAGGAAAGCTGCACACATTCACAATTTTCTTTAGAAAAACAGATATAAGCTTTCCTCTGACTGCTAAATATTACATGGAATGAGCATTGAACATTTCGATCCCCAGTACGTTCCACCATGCGTTGAATTCATGGATGATCTCGAATATATTCATGTCCTGTATCTCTCAATGCTCCAGTGTGGCAATTGTAAAGCAATTCTACCTTTAATTTGCAATGTCTTCATCATTCAATTAGCTTTTGGACGAAAATTAACTGTGTACAAGTTCTTACGTTTCCTAACTAGGATAACATTTTTAAATACTTTTTTTTTCTTTAAGGTCTATGGCTTTGTATTGAACAACAAGCTAACATAGCTCATTTCGATCTGTCCACACCATAAGTATCCTGCCATGATTTGGAATGTTTACACAAATCTCTTTTAGTCGTCCAAATGCTGTGGAAGACAAGTGAAGCATACCTAAAATTTTGTCAGAAGATAAGATTTGTTTTTTAGCCATTTTTCTCCAGTATTTTTACTGATCTCCTTCCAAGCCAGGACCCCATGAAGATTGTATAATCCCGAACTGCATGCAGGCTTTCCTGTTTAATGCAAACGATGTGTGAATGCAGTTCCTAAAATTACATTAACCAGGCATGGACATCAGCAAATTTACATCGACACATCTTGAATAAAATTAGTTACCACCTGTTCGGCATTGATTTGCCTTTAGAAGCGAATTAATGCAGAGGCTGGAACCTATATTGAAAACAAGAAAAATCTGAAGACCACACTGGTCATTCAGCATCCGTGGAGAGAGAGCAAGCTGCCCTTTCAAGTCTAGGTGACACTCCATCAGAGCTTTTGCTGTTAACCTCGATCATGGTTGCTTTTGCTGTTAAACATTATCATGTGATCAGCAAGGTGAAATGAGAAATATGTAGTCACTGTGAACGTAGGAACTCTGGAGGAAATAGGACTTTTTTCATGTTGTTGATGTTCCAACTTAACTGATGTTTAGTATGGACAAACCTACATATGTTAGGTTTTAGCTGAAGCAGAGGAGCTCTGAGAATCTCTTCTGCTCTGCTATGATACTTCGAAAGAGATGAAATTGCCTGAATATCCAGGAATGCTTTGAAACAGTGAACCAATATATCTCGATGCAATACTGCACATAGCCAAAATCAAGAGTGCAGTGTTACGTTAACTCTTCTGAAGTTCAAATAACGTGAAGTCAGTGTTGTTCTTAAACCAAAAATGGAATGTAGTGTCGCAAATAGGCGTCTGTGGATTTATTTTATTTGAAAGGAGCAGAATGAAAAACTTAATGCTGGCTGTACTAGTCAGAGAGATACATTTTGTGCTGAAATCACGTGGATGGATTTTGTTGCATGTCGGTAAGTGCATGGAGACCTTTGTAAATCGCCATTAATATGCTCAAAATTTGTAATTATCCATGCAGGCACTTAAACATGATTTTTCTATTGGCAAGTAAATAATAACATTTCAAAGTTTTCATTAATTCTCTGCTTTATGCGACATATTTTGATTGAATAGAGCCCCATTCATGGAGTCATTTCACTTCAATCTTAAAGATTCATTGATCAAAAATGACTATAATCCCAACAGTCTCAACTCGGTAGCTATATTAAAAGGAATGTAGGCTAAAAACAAGAATAGAAAGAGAGGTAAAATGCTGTTATTACTTACAAATATTCATTACTTACCATTATACCGCCAAAAAAGCAAAGATGAAAAAGAACTTCATAGCTTCTGGATCATGTTTTCTTTTCTCAAATTAAGAGCTGGGTTAGAAGTGTTATTTATTCTAAAATGAACGGTGACCCAGAAACCTAGAACATCGAACATAGAAAGTTACAGCACAGTACTGCCTCTTCACCTCAAAATTCTTCTCTCCAATGTAAACAGCCTCAGTTCCCTCAGCCATTCCTCGATAGGCCTTGCTTCCATAAGAGGCAACATCGTAGTAAATCTCCTCTTTAATCTTTTACAAAGCATCCACATCTTTCCTATAATGTGGTGACCAGCACTGCACGAAATACTGCAGGTGCAGCCTGATCAGTATATTGATCAGCTGAAGCATGACCTCATAACTCCAAAAATGAACACCCCTACCAACTAACGCCAACACACCATATGCCTTTTTAATAACTATCAACCTCGGTGGCTGCTTTCAGGGATTATTATACCTGGGCACCTGAAGTGAACTACCTCATACGTTTCTGCATTAAACTGCATTTCTGCTTCTCAGTCCAGTTCTGCATCTTCTCTGTGTTCCTCTGTCACGCACAATAGCCTGTGTCTCTCTCTCCCTAACTCTGCTTTCCTTAGTGCCTTCTGCAAATTTACTAACCCATTCTTCTCCGCCCACATCCAGATCATATTAAAAAATTACCAATAGCAGTGTCCCTAAAACAGATCCTTGTGGCAGACTGCTGGTAACTGAGCTCCAGGATGAACTTTTCCAATCAACCACCACCCTCTGTCTTCTTTCAGCTCGCAAATTTCTCACCCAAAACCGCTAAATCAACTTCGATCCCGAAACTCCGCATTTTATGCAATAGTAAACTGTGTGGAACATTATCAAACGCATTACTGAAGTCCATATCCGCAACATTAACCGCTTCATCTTCATCCACTTGTTCTGTCACCTTCTCTACGAACTCAATAAGGTGAGTGAGGTGCAATCTACCCTTCACAAAACCATGTTCACAAATCATGTTGACATCTGATCTTTCTTCAAATTCATATGTAGTGGTTTATTCCAGTTAAGAAAGTAGCTTAAATGCCATGGGTTCTGGACTATTAATTCTAATTTCATGACTTTGAATCTTCTAATCAGCGTACAAAATTATGGACAGTAGCACAACTTAATGGATGACAAGTCAGGAAACTTGTTTTCTGAAACGAAACGACTTTTCTTAATTCGTTCAAAGTTACAAATTCTCTAAAGAAAAGCAATCAAGCTGGCTCTGTGTGCTTGTGCATCCGACTCAAGTTAGCAAGTACAAAATGCTCTGTTTTCCTTAGCTGGGAATTGACATTGAAATGACAACGTTTGACACAGGATGTGCGAATCCTATATTTAAAGCAAAATAGACAAAAGCTAGCCGTTCAACTTCAGTTTTTATGGGATTCAGAGATACATTGCGCAAATAACAGGTTAAATTTAATCGGAATTCCAGAAAACTGATGTTAATTGTGAAGTTGACCCATTCAGTTTGGCGCTGCAGGAGTAGTTCAAAAATAGATTCCATGAAAAGTGAAGGTGCAAAGGCATTCAGTAAATGTTGCTGAACCATGCATCAGAAGAATATTCGTCAATGAATAGACACGACGTTGACTGCACCAGTAACACTCGAAATGACACATCTGGGATGTAGTTGAATGACCATAGTTTTGAAACAAGGCATAATGCTAAAGCAATTGTGCATTCGCAATACTGGTCAGGCATTTGTATAATTATACATAAGATAATATGACCATTTCACTTCAATTCAGTTTAGAGCTTGATATAGAAAAAGACTAAATGAAAAATTAACTCTGGGATGAAATACTTCTTGAGAATTATTTCTGATTTATTTTCTGCTGATAAATAATATTGGTATTTAAAACAAAACTTTTGAACCAGAACAACAAAAATCACTTTGCAGTTTGTTATTAGTGTTATCACCAATAATACAATATGCACTAAGTTTTACCACTCCATGTTATAAGCATTAAGCTCTACTTAAAAACGAGAAACACATGGCGAATGGATGAAAATTATTCTTGCGCTGCTTTGGTTCTGTAAGTTTAAGGATGCTATAATTCCTGTGTTATTAATATTTTTTTTAGATGTAAAAGTGCAATAAATCAGTTATGAAACCCAGCTGAGCAACATTGGCTGAACAGAAAAAATAGCACAGTGTTGACTTGTTCCATAATGGCATCTGTTATTTGGCAAAGAAAGAAAATGTGTGGCACAGAGCATTGTTGTCTTCCTTGTTTTCCTTTGATGTCAGTCATGGCTCCATGCATGGGGCCAGGTTGAATGGGTTTGTATAAATTTCAAAAGTTAATCATTAAGTGTCATTTTATAGGAATCCTGACCCGAGTAATTATCTTTCACTTACACAGTCAAACAATAATTCATGTCAACTAAAAAAAGTATTGCCAACATTGCATGGTTTGGGAGCTCAGGCAGGAGCACTCGACGAATTAAATGGCCTTTATAGAAGCGTCACTTTCTATGAAAATTTACGTACTTGAAGGTGAAACAGAGTGAGCAGAAACAATTGATTAATACTGAGTGTTTGAGATGGGTAACTTCGTACATTACCCCATGAACCTACTCTGGTTGTTAACATTTCCCCGCTTTGATCGAGTTCAAGAATTTACTTTTCACGTAAATAAAATCTTCATTTTTTAAATGAGTTATGAACTGTCGCATCAACCAATTATGCATGCAGTATTGTTGCTACGCTATCTCGTCTCCTGTTCCCGTCACTATCAAGTTATAGTCTCGAATCATAACCAATCCCAAATTGTGCCCCACTTTCTCCTCTCTGAGAGTGGGCAAATTCAACTGCTTAACTGTAAGCCTGCATAGCTCAATTTGTAACAATTCAATCTCTTATTTAAAGTGTGCGTGGCTCAAATTCCACTCCTAGAATTGCTGTCTATGGAAGGAGCAATCTTCTTGCAAAAATCACATTGTTAATCTGCCTATTAAATCGAGGAACGCATTTGTCTTTCTGCAAATTATTGGAATTTATTCTATTTTGAGTTACTTTATATCGAAATTTAGACAGTAATACAGTATAGATGGACAAGGCAAGTATTTGCTGTCAGACTACGTTTAGTTAAATTTGAAAACATTAGTGAAACGGTAATTACTGAGAAAAATCTGAAAGTCCGCCGCTAATCTTTCATTAACAACTGCTTTCTGGTACTCATATTGAACTCACTCTGTCTACAGCATTTTATTCCACTTACTCCCAACAGAGAAAGAAAATGCTATTTTTATTTAGAAGTTTCGATACAATGAGCCACATCTCACATTGATTAAACTTTCACGACCGGTTCTGTGTAGCTGCAAATATGTTTTCAATGATAGAAGTTTCGCTCCGTTCCTTCAGCAGTCCTTTTAATTTGAGTCGATTTGATTTGCATTGCAATGATATAACATTAAGCATGAAACGAGATGCGGTCTAAGAATGAATAAATTGTTTTCCTCTTTTCAAAACTTTGTATTTTATTTGACACAAAAAGATAAGTAGAAGGTAATGCTTAAACAGCCTTAGAAACGTTAAAATAAATTTTAATCTTTCAAGTTACAGAAAGGAGGATTTTGGCCAGTGATGTGAGGTAGCGATCGGTGATTAATATACTGTTATTCATCATTTATGTGAATGATTAGGACGAGAATTTATTTCGGCCGATTAGTAAATTTGTGAATGATACCACGATTGGTGGTATAGCGGCCTGGGAACAAGGTAATCTCAGAATGTAGAGAGATATTGATCAACTGGGCCAGTGGGTTGAGGAATGACAAATGGAGTTTAATTTCAATAAAGGCAAGGATATGCATTCTGCTGAGTCGAACCAGAACAGGACTTACACAATCAGTGGGCCCTGACAAGTGTTGTAGAACAAAGAGATCCAGGGGTGCAAGTGCATAGCTTCTTGCTTCTGCGTGATGAAGATGGCTTTAGGGAATTAGCGTTCATCGGTCATAGCACTGAGTACAGGACATGGGACATGTTGGTCCAACTGTACAAAATGTTGATGAGGCCACGTTTCGACTACTGAGTGCCATTCTCAACGCTCTAATATAGACAGGGTATTATTAAACTTGAAGGAGTGCATAAAGGATTTACTGAGATGGTACCTGCACTGGAAGATTTGAGTCATCAGAAGAGGTTGACTATGCCAGTACGTTGTCAATCCTGGAGTGTTGGATACTGAGGCGTCATCTTATAGAGGTATATAAGTCATAAGAGGAATGAATAAGGTAGGTAATGGACAGCTTTTCCATATTGCAGGGGAGACTATGACTAGAAGGCATAAGTTTAAAATGAGATGGTAGAGATACAAAAGGGTCCAGAGGGTTTAAAAAAAAACAGAATGTGGTGACTGTCTGGAATGGACTGCTAGAGGCAGGTGATGGAAATGAATACAAATTCGTCATTTAAGAAACACTTATCCAAATACATGAAAAGGATAGGAGTGCAAAGATTTGGACTAAAGACAGGTAATTTGGATTAGTTTAAATGGTAAAAACTAGACAGTCTGGGCAGGATGAGCCAAAAGGCCTGTTAACATCTATGACTGTAACTTTCTGAAAATTGCAGACCTTCTCAGGCATCAAAGATACAAAATAGAAACGAACAATCAGCTTTGGATCCTTTCAGAGCTGCGGACAGATGGTGATAACTGATCACAGATCATGGAAAGTCCTCAGTACCACGTGATTGGTGCCAGAACTGTGACAGGTGCGGATACTGGTTTCAACAACTGTACATGTTTCGAAACAGGGAAGTTGTCCTGGAAGCACTCTGAAGGGCGGAACAGTTGCTTCACACAAATGGCATCACGCTTTGGCAAACTGTGTGAGAGAATATCAACTTCAGTTAAAATAGTAATGCTTTTTTAAAGCTGTGTAGAGACAATTAGCCTTCACTCTTCCATTTTATGGAAGTATTGGTTTGTTCGATAACATCAGAATAAAAGCCTGGGTACAATGAAACTAAATGTCAATGTTATATTTATTTAAGATAAACATTGTGATTGGGGCCTGTTAACAGCAATGTGAAAAGTCAAGGCTTTTCTGGAGATCTGAATGATCATTTGTGCTCTACATGCTTTGGTTCGGAGCAAATACAGGTCCGGGCATGGAAGTTTGAACAAGACTGCTGAGTTTTTTGATTGCACTTTCAGGATGTGTTGGTCAACAGCGTATATATATATGCATGCATAGCGCTAACAGGTGACCACCAGAAAAGGAAACGTTCACATCCTATGTACTCAGGGAACCCTGAGTACATCTCATTGTATTTTCTTTATTTTTCTGGCTTGGAAATTAATGGAAGTTGCAATGTCTATATGAATGCAAGCCAGGCCAATGGTCATGGTTCTGTGAGTGTGACGCTGCTCAACAGTGAGGAGAATTGTGGATGATGGATAGAATTAAGGAACTTAAGGATAGTAGACTGGTGTTTCAGTAGCCGTAGATCTGACAACAAAAGCCTTTTTTGTATCAAGAACTTCATGGAAAGGCTGAAGATTATACATTATGGTTCAAACCGGGATTCAATGATCTGAGTACAAAGAGAACCAAGATCCTACACAAATACTTTTAACAGTTTATTGTAAACTTGAATATCAGGATTTGAAATCATGCACCTGGAATGCTGATGGTATCATGCAGTAGCAATTATATGAATATAGAATTGGAGATATACTCTATGAGATATTCAGTCTCACAGATTCATTTTTAGAATAATTTTCTTAGAATAATCAACATGACACTCTGAAACATTTCTTTATTTTTGCACAATATGAAGAAGCAGGCAATCATATTAGTAAAGCCTATTTGCTCGTTTAAGATCATTTTAAAAATAAGAGCAGAATTTAGGGCATTCAGCCCATAGTGTCTGCTCCAACCTTCAATCATAGCTAAGTTTTTCAAACCAATTCTGCTGCTCTCTCCCCATAACCCTTGATCCTCTTGACACTTAAGAACGTAACTTTCTAATTCTTAAATATACTCAACAACCTGGCTTCCACATCCTTCTGTATTCTATTTCTGAAATATTTAATTATCAGATCTAATTTGACAAAAGATTCTCATTCAAATTCCATGTAACTAAAAATCATTTTTAAAAAAGTACAACATACCATTCTATTGTACTCCTTTTGTTTTTCGGATATGCAATTGCATGGTGCAATCAGTTAAGATTTTTATTATTAAATAATTGATTGACTGTTCAAGCCAATCCCAGAGAAAATTTGGATAATAGTATTAAATGCAATCATTCTTAGTTTGGTATTGCGTGTTGTTGAAAGATTTTGAAAATGATTTAGGAAAATTTGTACAATTTGAGTATGTGCTTTAAACTGTGATAGCCACAATTTGATATCGATAGCTGAGAGGTTGGGCAATTCACATGGAAAAATGGAATAGAAGAGTAACTTCTTATGGAGTATTTGGGAAATTTGAATCTACTATGCACCTGATTCTCTTTAAGTGTAGTTTAATGAAAGTCAGGACGCTGGTACAGAGAACAGTTGTTAAGTCAATCTGTGTGTTTACGTGGTGGTTGAAGAAGATCTGAATGGCAATGAAATCATACTGCAACTTTATGGGATCTCGACGAGACCACAGTTTGAACATTATGTGCGTTGTCAATTTCTTACCTAAGACTACGTAAACTTACCATGGAGGGTGTAAAATCAGAAATCACAAAGTCAACCGCTGCTGAGTGCAGTGGTAAAGGCAGATACAATAGAGGCATTTATGTGGTTTTTAGATACGCACATGAATGAGCACAGAATGGAGGAATATGGACCATGGGCAGGCAGAATTGATCAGTTTAACTTGGCGTCATGTTCAGAACAACATCTGAGTGCCTGTTCCTGTGCTCCACTGTTCTATGTTCCTTCTGATAGGCTTTTGACTTTTCAGTAAGAGACGAAAATATTCCTTGTCAGCACGAAGGGAAGTTCGAGCATTAATCGCTGGCTTTGTGGGGAAAGAATCAGCTTGAGATTTAACTGGGCTCAGCTGCATGCCCCTGCCTTGTCATATGGAGAATGTTGTTTGGTGATTCTGTCCTCACTTGTATTCAAATGAACAAAACATTGAAACTGCCACAAACTGTGCAGGGCAGATATTTCCTGGCAGGAGGTTAAAGAATAACTGGAAATTCGTGAGGAGATGCAATGCACTATATTTGACTGAAATAAGGATGGCTGTCTTCACTCCAGAGTTTGTGAAACAACTGTCTGTGCATATAGTCATACACAGGTATCGAAAACTGATACGGGTCAAAGGATCTCACAAATATGATGTCGAAATTCAGGACCTAGTCAATCATACAGAATAGCAGTGTCGCGAGATGGGCACAAAATCCCACCTCTTCAACAGTCAAATCTTCTTATTTTTAATCTATCTTCATTCATTTCTATGTCTTTTCCATTGTACTTCATTTTAAAGTCAGAACAACTTTCTTGAAATTCTACTTTGATCCCTCTTTGGTTTCTTGTTCCATTTTCCTATTTTTATTTTGTCTCGCTCCCCCTATTTTCCTTTGTTTCAATATTTTATATTTTCTTTATATTTCTAAAAATGATTAAGTAGTTACAACTCGGGATTGGAACTCTGTTGCATCAAATTATCTCATACAACGTGTTGCATAAAAATTCTCTCGTTTTCAGAGTCAGCTTCTCTTACGATGTTTAATTTTATATGTTGCCTTTTGCTTTATTCAAAACTTATATAATCATTGACGAGTCTTCCATTATTAGAAAATCTCTCATTTGAACATTCATATGTGCACATATGTTCACTACAATACTGCTGATTTAGACGCAGATGCTCCAAGTACACATTTCCCGAAACGACACATAAAGCCATCTTAAATTTAATTGTTCAAATCGAGTCACGAGCACACACTTAATATTATTCAAATGATGAAAGTATTGGATATGTCAGTGCTCAAAAATGAAGGCCGACATGGTTAAAAAAAAAGTATATTTACTTTGTATTATCATAATGATATCTACACAAGTCTTTGAAATACTGTAGTAACCGTCCGATATGTTGCATTTGTTTTCGATTGTTATGATAGTTAAGCTTTTAGTCATTCATGGAAACCGTAAGTTTACTCCAGCCAATTCAAGAAAAAAAATTGAGCATAGACGGATCATAAGGTAAACATGAAAATAAAGTTTCACACACTTTTCAATCCAGTTAATTTCTGGACAATGACATCTCGAGAAATTACAAATCGAAATCACTATTTAAAAGTAGAGTTAATAATGTCACAACAATTCGGTTAATCAAGTTGAATTACAAAATCGAAATGAAAAGGTACATAATATATGCTATAATACAAAGAGGCTGAGAAGTATGAAAAGGGAGGTGAAGTAACAGATCATGACGGGCCAGTATGATATTAAAGCTATAACAGACTCTTCATGAAAATGCAGGCCGGATGGTTACCTTCTTGTTCCTGTTTATAAGGCATTCCAATAAGGGAGAACTAAGAATACATGACATCACGCTTGCGTTAGCAATGTTGTGAAGTAGTGGAGTGTGGGTATGGTATCGCACTGGCTAGAACTGTTACCTCATTGTATCACCGACCTGCATTCGATTCCACACTGTCATACAGTCCAACAGCATGGCGTGCGGCCCTTTGTCCAAAATAGTCTATGTCGACGAAAATGTCCATCTACACTAATACAATCCTCCTGTGTTTGTCTCTAATCCTTTCATATCCATGTATTTTTCCGAATGCCAATTAAATTTTGCTAGTATATCAGCCTCTTCCACTGCTGCTGGCAGATCATTCCATATGTGTACCACCGTCTTTGTAAACAATATTGCCCTTCAGGTTCGCTTTTATTGTTTCACCTCTAACATTAAACTGATGCCCTCCAATCCTCTATTCTTCCACTCTGGGAAAAAGACTAAGGATCTTCACCCTATCCATGGTTCGTATATCTTATACACGTCTAAAAGCTCTCCTTCACCCCTCAGACTCCTCCACTATAAAGAAAAAACGTCGACAGCGCAGTGCTGGAAATGTACAACAGGTCAGGCAGCATACGAGGAACAGTAGAATTCTGCTGGGTCCTTCCTGATGAAGTGCTTATGCCGAAAACTTCGATTCTCTTGCTCCATGGATACAGCCTGACCTGCTCTGTATTTCCAGCACCACATTCTCGACTCTGATGTCCAGCATCTTCAGTTCCTACCTTCTCCTAAAAAGAAAAATAAGTCCTAGCTTGTCCAACCTCTCCCTCCAATTCAGAGCATTGAGTCCAGGCAAAATCCTTCTAAATTTCTTCTGCACTCTTTACAGTTTAATAACAAACTCCCCTTGCAAAGTGATCAAAACTGAACATTGCAAGTGCAGCTTCACCAACGTCCTGTATAACTGTGGCATACTTTTCCAATTTCTATATTCAATGCCCTGACTAATGATGGCCAGTATGCCAAAATACTTTTTCAGTTCCCTGTCTAACTCTGACTCCCCTTCCAGAGAACTGTGAACGTGTAATCCTCGAACCCTCTGTTCCACTACACTCCTTAAGACCCCAACATTCTCCATGAAACTCCTAACTTGAATGGACTTTTCAAAACGCAAGACTTTTCTCTTATATATATTAAATTTGATTTGCAATTTCTAGGTCCACTTCCCCATCTGATCAAGGTACTTCTGTCATTTCTGACAGCATTCCTAACTGTCCACCATACCAACTATTTTAGTGTTATCTACGAACTTATTAATCACGTCTTGTACATTCTCATTCAAATTATTGAAATAGATAACAAACAGTAATGGGCCCAGGCAGACCCCTGAGGCACTCTACTCGTCACAGCCCTCCAGTCTGACCAGCATTCTTGCACTTTTACACTATGCTTCCTAAAATCAAAGCAATTTTATATCTAATTTGCCACCTTCTCCGGATTCCGTGTGATCTAACCTTCCAAATCATCCTGCCATGCGGATCTTTCAAAGCTTTACTGAAATCTGTAGAGACTATTTCTGCCCCACTGCTCTTGTCAACCTTCTTAATCAATTTATCCAAGAAATCTAAGAAATTTGTGAGACACGATCTCGCATTGACAAAGTCTTGCTGACGACTCCTAATCAAGCATTGTCTTTTCAAATGTATGTTTATCTTATCCCTCGGAAAATTCTCAAATAATGAAATCACCAAAGATGTTAGGCATACTTGTCTACAGTTCCCAGGTTTTTCTTTGCAGCCCTTATTGAATAATGGCAAACATTCCCTACCCTCCAGTCTTCTGGGAAATCACCTATGGCTAACACTGAAGCAAATATATCAGCCAGTACCCCCGTAATTTCTGCTCTAGCGTCTTGCAGTGTTTGTGAATATATCTGTTCAGCATCAGGAAATTGATCCACCTGCACATATTCTAATATATCCAGAACCTTCCCTCTGGTGACATGGACTGTTCCCAAGATATCATTACTAACTTCTGTAGTTCACAAGCCCTGATGTCTTTCTCCTTGGTAAATATGAGGAAAACATATTCATTGAGGATCTCGCCCATCTCTCACAACTCGACACATACATGTCCACCATTCTCTTTGAGGGACCCTATTCTCTCTTCAATTTTTTTCATTTAATATGCTGAAAGCCTTTTAATGTAGCCTTATGTTCTCAGCAAAGGCTATCTTCTGATCAATTTTCGCTCTCCAGATTTTCTTGTTCAGTAAATTCCTGCATTCCTTATAACACCAGGCATTCCCTTGATCCTAACTGCCTGTGCCTGCGTCATGCCTCCTTTTTTCGCTCTCTCTCTCGTCGAAGCCTCCATATGTCCTGTCATTGAGGGTTCCCTATTTCTGTCAACTTCGACCTTTGGAACATGCAGACTTTTGAACTGTAGCTAACTTTAAAGTGCTGAAGTTTCCTTTGCCTGGAAACAAACTATTCCAATCAACCCTTGCAAGCTCCTACATAATATCATCAAAATTCACGATCCGCCAACTTAGAACTTGTACATGTGAACCAGTTTTGTTCATCTCCAGAACTATTTAAAAATTAATAAAACTGTGGTTACCTGTCCTGCCTTTTTCTCAAGCGTTATTTGAGTTTTGCCCTTCCCGAAAAGAACCCTCTATATAGTATTTGACGAATCTTTCGTGAATGCACCTAACAAATTCCACCCCATATGATCCCTTAACGCTTTGGCAGTCCCAGTCTATGTTAGTATGATAAACCTAATGCTTTGCAAGTCTCCCTACTCTTCCTTCGATGACTGCTTTGTGGAGTTTGCAAGGTCTCCTTGTATATGAATGCGTTTCCTCGATGGTGCTCCATTTGACGCATAGTCCAAAGATGTGCAGGTTCGGTGGACTAACCATGATAAATTGACCATGGTGTCCAGTAATGTGTTGGTTTGATGGATTAGCCATGGGAAATGCAACGTGATAGGATAGGTGGGCTGCTCATCAGAGAGTAAAAATGTTAGGCTAATTGTACTGTTCTCACTCTGTTGAAATGTTATGAATTAAATCAACTATAGAGAACCATTTTGGAAAGAAAATCCCTTGTGACCATGTGAGTAGAAGTAAGAACAAAAACGACAGACATGCAATAGGATGTGTCCAGTTACATTGATGCAACTTCAAAAACATAATTGATTTTCATGGACGTACAAAGAGTTCAGAGTGACATGTTTTAACCATGCAATTATTCAGATGGAAGGCTTTTACTTCTGTGCAAGCAAGCGAGGAAATAAAGTTTATATCATGCATACAGTAGAAATTTCTTTAACCTTGATGTTGACGACTGCTGAAGGGATGGGCTGGTTATGGAGTTCCTACTTAGAAATAGGCCTAACACCACTGATACACATTGTTCAGTTAGCAATTTTTTCCTCTTTGTAGGCAGATTACATTACTGAGTTAGGTTGAATATCCTTTTAGAAATAAGGAAAATTACGCAAGTTTGAACTCGAGCAAAACAACTTTTCACAGACATGAAATAGCCCACAATTCAAATGGACGAACAACTGTTCTTCACGCTCAAATCTGTGCAAGGATATTAGAAGGCGTTCAAGTAAGAAATAAGGAGAAGCATGAAATATATGCTTACATAAAACTGAGAGTGGACCAAAACTGTAAAATAGTGTATGTCAATGAGCATAACGATTAAATTAAAGCATGAATCTATGTTTCCACGAGCAAAGTGTCACAAGCATTATTAAAATACAGAGTGGGGAAAGTATAAGCAAATTAACGAAACTAAGACATTGAATAACTAAAACACTTAAGCTTGACCATCTAGAATAACAGCAGTTAGAAAGGATTTCATTTTAAAAATGCATAAAAATAGGAACAAGCTTACATGTAATGTCATTAATGACGATAGACCTGGTCTGTATGTAGACCCCGAAGACCATTTTGCATCTCTCAGTAAATACATTACTGTCTTCATCACAGCCTAAAAGGACAAAGATCGAATACACATTAGTTTGGATGATAACCGCATATGAAAATACGTTAACATTGAGAGGAATGTATATGAGCAAATCTTGTAGGTTATCAACACAATAAATTCGATGGCCTGGAGGAGATGCATACCAAGAAGGATTGGAAGCAAATTTTGATGCTAACATAATAACGTTCAAAACTGGAGATGACGACTGCTAACTCAGTGTCATTATTGCAACAGAGGAAGGGCTGTGTCTGGAAACGAATAACTATGCAGACTAACTTTAGCTGATGGAAAAACATGAGAAGCAGTTCTGAAGGAAACAACACACCCATGTGTGAAGAGTCATAAATCAATCGGTACGACTCAGCATTCGTATGATCGTAAAGTATCATGTTTTATCAATTGCATCAAGTGTTCTGAATACAAAAGGAGCCGAATGAACTTGAGGAACGAAATGAACCTCACGTGGTTGACATAGACTTCAGCAATGTTTTGACAAGCGTTGGCAGGCTGGTCGACAAAACTAAAAGCTCAATGAATGCAAGCATGTTGCATCCAAACTTTCTGAGGGCCAGAATGTTTTGAGTGATAGCAGGGGAGCGTACTTCTGCGACTGGAAGTCAACTCACTGTGGTAATTCACAGTGGACCGTGATATTAAATTTGACATTGAGATTTATATTAATGATTTGGACTCATAAAAAGCAATAATGTTCAAGATTCTGCAGATGACATAAAACATGGGCCATCAGGTAATTAGGTGTAAACTGATGTTGAATGTCAACCAAACTGTTAGTGAGGAAGTACAGTCGCAAATGGAAATTAGCCTTATTTGTATGAGATGATGAAAATTGTGATGTTGAACAAATCCAAAGAATGTGCTATGAACATTCTGAACCTTAAAGGGCTTTGATGTGCATGTAAACAAATCGCTGAATGATGTAAATCAGTAAAATAATCTGATCAACAAGGCACATGGAAATCTTGCCAGTATTAGTTAAGGCACATTGTGACGTATTAATGGAGCTATACAAAATGCTGGTTAAGTCACAACTGAAGTGCAGCCATTATTTTTTGTCAACGATTTATAGGAATGATGAGGTTTCAACAGACAGGGTATAGAAGAGACTTATCAGAATATTACAGAATGTGTTTTAGTTTCTGAGGTACGAGGAAGAAATTAAAATATTTGGATTGCTTTTTCTGTAATATCAAAAATTAAGATGAGGCCTGATAGTGATGGTTTTGATTTAACGAATGGAGAGAGGGGGAAATAAAGGGGCACTTTATTATTTATTTGTTAAATTGACAATAACTAGGTTGGTTTACGTCCCAAGGTAGAAGTCGAAGAAGAGAGTTGTTTGGTATGTTTTGTTTGTCATTATATGCATGGTGCAAGTCTGGAACTCACGGTCTAAATAATTATTTCCGGTGGAAACTCTCGTGCTATTTAAGAGCCATTTCAGGTTTTCCATCCCAGTACTGTGGGTTAGGAGCTGAAAGGTGGGATTAGTCTGGCTGGTGTATTACGATGAGCCAAATAAACTCTGCTACACTGAGAACTGCTTTGAGTCGATAGATGAACTGAAATGATTTTCTTATTTTTTTTACTGATATAGAGCATTTCGACCCAAGAAATTTGATTGAAATGTATGCACTATCTTTATGATTGTGCATCATTCAGCTTGCACTTTGGATTGAATTAACTTGTTTCAAATTCTCATGAGAAACCGAAATCCTCATGTTATAATTCAGTCAACCCCCTTTAATGTTTTCTTCTTCTCCAGTAGGTGCAAACTTAGCATGACAAGTACTTAATGTCAGTATCAAACAGTTCGCATGAGATGGGAAATTAAAAGAGCAGTAAAATCGATGTTTTGGACAAAAGCCCTTCAAAACGTCGATTTTACTGCTCCTCGGATGCTGCCTGAACTGCTGTGCTCTTCCAGCACCACTAATCCAGAATCTGGTTTCCAGCATCTGCAGTCATTGTTTCTACCTATGGGAAATTAAAAGGGCGAGCTGATTTCTTCGTGGTATTATAACATTGGTTGTAAATCAATAAAATCCCAAATAATGTTCTGGGGCCTCAGGATCGAACACAGCGATGGTAGCTGATGGAATTAATTCGATCTTTCGAATTAAAAATCGACTTATAACTAAAGGACAAACAGGTGTTGAGGAAAATCCGTTCTGGTTCAGTAATGTCATTTAGTGGGGAAAAAAAAACTGCTATTTTCACCTGATGTGGCCTTCATGTAACTGCAAACCCACAGCAGTAAGATTGGCTGTTTTGTGCACGCTTGGAAAATAGGGCAGTAATAAATGAGCTAGCCAATGGCAGTGACATCTCCTGAATGCATACAATAAAAATCGTTAAATTCTCTGGCAGATAATTATTGAGGTTAAGGTTGCCAATAACGTCATTAGTTACCAATCAGCTATTATCTGATTCTTACAAATAATGTTGACATTATTATTATGCTATTGTCAGTAATGTTGCCCGCGTGTTGGCAGAGTGATACGACTCTTTGCATGTGCAACCAATCTCATTTCTTGGTGTTCTGCATAAAGAATCATTACATTAATCATCACGATGCGGCAATCAAAACACAGGACCAAGAGATTTAGGCAGAATAGTCACTTTTATAACTGTAAATAAGAGACATTCGTCTCAGTCATTTGCTTTAGGTTGCTGCAGTTTAAATTTCGCAGATAATCGCCAGACTAACAAAAAGATTTGTCATTGATTATAAGACATATGTAAACTCTGTCTTTCCCACTCTAGAAATAATTGTGTGGAGGAGGGTAAGCAGATACTGAATTTTCTATTCAACTCGTTCGAACATTGTGAACAGATTACTTTCACCAGCGTTTTTACGTTACCTCTATGTCACTTGAATAGATCTGATGGATGAAAATTAGTGTCCATCGACGATAGGATTTCAAGAAATATGAATGAATAACTACAGAAGCATTAGAGTTGATCTCATTTAGACAGAACACTTTCTTAGGGGCTTCGAATAATAAATGCTGAGAAATTACTTCATTTTGTAGAAAAATCTGGAATCAAAATACATAATCTCAGATTAGGAGGGAAAACAGTCAATGCATACATGAAGACAACATTCTTCTTTCAAATGAAAGAGGATCTCAGTGTTTTTTTATCACAAAGGGATGTGAATTTTGGATCATTAAATGTACTCAAGACAGACATGAGCAGAATTCTTTTTTTACTAGGTAAAGGAATAATTTTTCACAGGAAAAGACAAAAGGATGGAACTAAGAATGATGGGATCACGTGATCCCATTGAATGTTTGGTTGTACTCTGTCGGCTGAATGACCTACTTCTCAATGCTGTCAAATACATTATATATTAATCACGCTTAAAACAAAAAAAGTCACACAGTAAAAACGTGTGACAATTGCAGTCCTCATCACACAGGTTATTTACTATTATTTTAAGATGCAGTCCATAAATAAATATGGCATGATTGCTCTGAGACAAAGTTGTGATTAATATGAAAGGACATTCTTCAGAGAACATCATCGACTGTACTTAATTTCACGCTGTCAAATGTCTTCTGACAGTCCAATGACCATTTAGTCTTCTTGTCCTTCTTAAGTAATTCAATGAGTGGAGCAGCCACACTGCTAACATTTGCTCCGATAAAATCCACTCAATCCCACGTTTGGAAGCTTCCCAATTACGTTTTTTTTTGCATTCCGTGGAGCCATTTGTCCATGTCCAATAACATGGCCCAGAATGCTGAAGTCTGATAAATATTGCAAATGTTCTTTCCATGTGTGGATAAAAATCACCAGGTATAGGATTGATTATTCGGACATGACGTTAGTGGTTCATTTCTGAAATGTGGATGTCGCATTGAAACTGATACAATCAATTCCGCGGAAAGAAAATGGAAATCTTCAGAGAAAGATACCTGCCAGTATCGTCTGAGCAAAGTCCAGCTTAAAAATATCATCCAAACATGGTATTGGATATGCACCAGTCTTCGTAATTGAATTAACTTTGCAAATGTCCACACAGTTGTGTCCAGTTTGGTTTTGGCTCCATTACTACGGGTTCCTAGTCGATTATGTCCACTTGAAGCAAGCGTTCAATTTTGTTTTGATGCTGTGCCAATTTTCGAGGGCTATAAATATGTTACTTAATTGCAACAGCATCTCCTGCATCTTTACCATGCATAATTAGGATATTGCTTATTTCCAAATCTCTCCCCATACAATAGGAATGACTAAATCAGGTCATTTCGACTTTCGTCTGGAAGGTAACTCAGTAATTTATCCCAATTGCGGGAAACTTCCTCATTGTCCAATTTAATTTGGGGAATGTCCAATTCAAAATTGTCAGAACTTGGTTCTCCACTCTGTGTTGTAACCAATAACACACGGTCTCCTTCATCTTTCCTTCCCTGCCAAAACACCTTCTGAGCATTTTCACAAGACAAACAGTGTGTGATTTATTCCTGTGTGGAATTGTAATCACCTGGTTCACCTCATTCAATTTTCTTACGACTTACGAACGTTCACTAAACATTAATGTTTCACATATCACTGGAAGTAACACTAACTCCTTTTCTCCGATGGCAAAATTGCGAGTTTTTGATTTCTTGCCTGCTTCCTGTTTCACTGTAAGTTGTGATCCTTCCAAATGCTGTCTAACGAACTCCCCCACTTAAACATTCCCTATAATCTGACACATTGTCCAAATACGTTCTCACTGAATTCTGGCCTACTAATTTCTCACTAATCAATTTTAGCCATTCTCTCATTCATGACCAAAAACTATTTCAAATGAAATGAATTTGGTCGATTTAATTATTGAATCTCTGATCATAAAGAGTATAAACGGAATTCTGGATTATTATGACTATAAACTCTCAATCTGGTGTTTAATGTATGATGGCGAAGTGAGGACTGCAGATGGCAGAGATTAGAGTCGAGAGTCTGGTGCTGGAAAAGCACAGTAGGTCAGGCAGCATCCGAGGAGCAGGAGAATCGATATTTCAGGCATAAACCCTTCATCGGGAAAGAGGGTTTTTGGCCGTGGAGCTGAGAAATAAATAGGAGAGCTGGGACTGGGGGGAATGTAGCGGATAATGGAAACGGTAGATCTATTCTCCACGTTTTCCTCTGCTACTTCGATGACTGACTCAGCACTACATCGTGCTCTGAGTTGGAGATTGATCAGTTCACTACCTTCACAAACAACTTTCATCCTGACCTCAAATTCACGTGAACCATCTCCGACACCTCCCTCCACTTCCTGGATCTCTACTTCTCCATCTCCCCTTCCTGGATCTCTACTCACCACGGATATCTACTACAAGTCCACGGACTCCCACACATACATGGACTACAACCCATTCCACATTGCCTCCTGTGAAAACGCCATCTTGTATTTGCAACTGCTGCACCTCCGCCACATCTGTTCCCAGGTGACCAATTCCACCGTAGAAGTCACAGTTGGCTTCCTTCTTCAAACACTGAAATTTACCCTCTCATGTCCTCGATGATGTCCTCCAATGCATCTCCTCCACTTCCCGCACGCCCATCTTTGAACTTCATCCCTTCCAATACAAAAAGGACAGAACATAACTCCTCCCGGGTCCTCACATTCTAATGCAACAACATCACACCATCGTCCGCCACTTCACCCACTGACAAGCAGACCCCACCACTCGGGATTTATTTCTCTTCCCACCCCTATCAGCGTTTCAGAGTAACCATTCTCTTCGTGACTCCGAAGGTTAGATTTCATGGAATACAGGGAGAACTTGACATTTGAACACAGAAACGGCTCGAAGGTAGAAGACAAAAGGTGGTGGTGGAGGGTGGTGGAGACTTGAGGCCTGCGATCAGTGGAGTGCCAGAAGGATTAGTGCTGCGTGCACTATTTCTCGTCATTTACATAAATAATTTGTATATGAACAGAGGAGGTATAGTTCGTCAGTTTGCAGATGACACCAAAACGGGAGGTGTAGTGGACAGTGAAGAAGGTTACCTCAGACTCCAACAGATCTTGATTCGATGGTCTAATGGGTTGAAGATTGGCAGATGGAGTTTAATTTAGACAAACGTGAGATGCTGCATTTTGGGAAAGCAATTCTTATTCAGACTTATACATTTAATGATAAGGTCCTAGCGAGTGTTGCTGAACAAAGAGACCTTGGAGTGCAGGTTCATAGCTCCTTGAAAGTAGAGTTGCAGATAGATAGGATAGTGAAGAAGACGTTTGTATGCTTTCCTTTATTGGTCAGAGCATTGAGTATAGGAGTTAAGAGGTCATGTTGCGGCTGTACAGAACATTGATTAGGCGACTTTTGGAATATTACATGCAATTCTGGTCTCCTGCCAATCAGAAGGATGTTGTGAAAATTGAAAGGCTTCAGAAAAAATTATAGGGGTGTTGTTAGGGTTGGAGAATTCGAGCTATAGGGAGAGGCTGAATTGGCTGAGGCTTGTTTCTCTGGAGAATCGAATGCTGAGCGGTGACCTCATAGAGGATTATAAAATCATGAAGGGCATGGATTTGATAAATAGACAGTCTTTTCCCTGGTGTGGGGGGTGTCCCGAACTAGGTGGCATATGTTTAGGCTGAGAGAGGAAAGATATAAAAGGTACTTAATGGGCAACTTTTTCACGCGGAAGATGGTGCGTACATGGAATGATCTGCCAGAGGAAATACTGTAGGCTGGTATAATCGCAACAGTTAAAAGGCATCTGGATGGATATATCAATAGGAAGGATTAAGAGGGATTTGCTACAAGTGCTGGCAAATGGGGCTAGAATAGGTTGGGATGTCTGGTTGGCATAGAGGATTTGGACCGAAGGGTCTGTTTCTGTGCTGTGCATCACTATTACTGTATGACGCTCTTGTCAGATACACATCGACTACCAGCCCTCACCCGCTCCTGGCACTTTCACCCACTGGCAGAAGTGCAAAACCTGCACTCACTCCTCCCCACTTTCACCTCTGTCCAAAACCCCAAAGGTTCCTTCCACATCTGACAGAAATTCAACTTTCACTCCACAAATGTCATCTACTCTATCTGTTGCACCCCATTTGGTTTCCTCAACATTGCAGAAAAAGACGCCAACTTGTGGATCATTTAAAGAAGATGTCTGGGACCTCTGCACCAACAGTCGTCACCACCCCGTGGTTGAACACTTCAACTCCCCTTCCCACTCCATCAAGGACATACAGGTCCCGGGCCTCCTCTATCAATAAAATCTAACCAGCACATGCCTGGAGGAAGAATGCCTCATCTTCCACCATGTGACCCTGCAACCACACGGAATTAATGTGGATTTCTGGAGTTTTCTCATTTTTCCACTTTGCCCACCTTATCCCAGTCCCAAGCCTCCAACTCGGCACTGTCTTCTTGACCTAACCAATTTCTTTCCAGTCTATGTGCTTCACCCTGCTCCCCTACTTATTATCCTCATGCTCACCTTCATCTATCGAATGCATTCTTGGCTACCTTCCCTATCTCTACACCCCCCCCCCCCCACCCCCAACCCCCACCAGTCTCACGCTCTTCCATTTATCGCTCAGGTCCCTGGCTCATTCCTGATGAAGAGTTTATGCCTGAAACGTCTATTCGCCTGCTCATCTGATGCCGCCTGACCAGCTGTACTTTTCCAGCACGACACTCTCGACTTTAATGTCTGATGCCACGTTTCTAGCTGCCTTCGATTCTGGATGGTACACAGTACGTTTGAATTGTATTATCCATGATCTGTCCATAACTTCCTTTAATAATTTGATGTGAAGATTGTCCCTTGACCTGTTCATATCTCTGTGGATAATACATTTTGAGGGAAAATATTGAGTAACCGCTCGACAAACCATTTAGCTTGATATTGTGCAAAGAAATGGCCTCTGGGAGTCTAATGGACACATCCACTACCTTTTTCAAATACTGATTCCAACTTTTAGTTTTAGATTGGAGTTGGACACAATCAATTAAGACACTTGTAAAAGGTTACACAAATGCACGAATAGATATTAAAGGTGCGGGTTTTATTATTATCAGTGGCTTTCAAACTACCTGACATGCATGCCATGTCTGGCAAAATTCAACCACATTCTTCTGCAGTACAGGCCATTTAGAAACGTTGTTGATTTCATCGTGTCGTTTTCTTTCCCTTAAATGACTCTATGCTTGTAGTTAATGTTTCTTCTTTCTGCAAAACCACTGGCAATACGACTTGATGAACTTCTTCCGATTTCATATCTGCCTGAATATTTAATCATGTTTATTTCTTCATTATGACATCACATTTAACACAGGAGCATTCAGGGATAAATTCGGATTCTTTTTCCGTGTATGCATTTTGATATAATTGATTTAAATTTTCATATTTCTGCGTAACTCAGTTAATTTATCTTATCTAATGATGTCAACTTTGACATCTATCTGCTCCAGGTTTCTATCAGCAATCTGATCAAACGTTGTCTCTGCTAATTCCACTTCAACGTTCTGACCTATACTCTTTTGTCATAATATTGTGACCTTGCAACCACACAGCCTGGAAGAACTCCAAGTTATGTGTCCTCCAATTGATCAGTTGCCTGAGTTTCCACTGGCTTTTCAACCACAGTAGGCAGCACTTCTAGCTGTGAATCATCAATATAGTTCGCAAGGATAATTTGCAATTGTGAAGCTGAGGGTTTGTTCAACACACCCACCACGCCATCTCCACTCTTTATGGGACACTCTAACCTTACTGTACATAATTGATCGCTACTTTGGTCACCGTGAATTCTTGTTACTCGCACTTTTTTCTGTCAACCATCCTTCAGAAGTATATATCTGCTCATCTTTCAAAATCACAGATTGAGAGGATCCTGCATATCTTAATATTGTAAAAACATTATTACCTGCTGCTCCTGTACTATGGGAGTAAACTTCCCCTTCAAAGTATATAGTTTAAAAAGATCTGGCACTTTCTCCTTAACAACCTGACATCAGGTTTTACATTCTCCTGCAGTTTTTCAGCCTCTACTGTGCTTCCTGTTGCCACTCAACAAAATTCACTGTCTTATCCTATTTTCCTACATATGGCTTCACAGTGTCTTTTTTTCCTAACCCCCAAATCCTGTGATTTCATGTGGCCGACTTTATTGCACTAAAAACGTCAGAGAGTTTTAATTTTTAATTTCCTTTCAAAGGTTGCCTTTTTAAACTGTGGAAAGTTATACTTACGATCTTCACTTAAATATATATTTCCTATTCTATATAAGGATTTCTATTTTCTCCATTTTCTATCCCTGATGGATTTAAATTGATTGTGGATGCCAAATTGATTATGTAACAATTAATTCATAATGCATTTAGGTTTGCTCATTGAACTGGAAGTTTCGTTTTCAGACGTTTTGTCACCACACTAGATGACATCATCAGTGAGCCTCCGGATGAAGCATTAGTGGCATTGCTCGCTTTCTATTTGTGTGTTCAGATTTCCTTGGGTTGCTGATGTCATTTCCTGTGGTGCCACGCCACCAATGCTTCATCCGGAGGCTCACTGATCATGTTAACTAGTAGAGTGACAAAACGTCTGAAAACAAATTTTCAGCTCAGCGAGCAAACCTACATCCAGAATCCCAACCTGAGATACAAATCTGCTCAAAACGTGCCAAATCATAATCATTAGCCATTTCAACTGCTAATATTGCCGCTTTAACTCACTGCTCTTCCACATGTACTTCAAAAAGTCAATTTTTGAACTCCTCCAGAATAATCCTGTCTCCCAGCGCGTCATAGGGTTGGTCTATTTTTAATGCCATTATCATCCTACTAACTTTACATTGTATGATCCACTCAAGCTAAGTGTAGGTTTGACAAGGCTCCCTTCTTGGATTTCTGAAGTGTGGGCTGCTGGCACAAGCTCCTATACACTTCAGATGGCTTTCATCATCTCCGAAAACGCACCATATACCTCCTCTGATAGTGATGCAACTACCTCATTAGCTCTGCCTACAATATTTGTTTGTATCAGCAAAAAACAATTGATCATTTTCAACTGCACTGATTTACCCACCTTCTCAAGTGAGATGAATAAAAGATTTCTACATCTCGCTCATCAAATACAGGCAATGCGTGAATATATTTAAACATAATCTTAACAGGCCTTTTGTTACCATGGGTTTGTTAATCCACACTCTCTTCCTCACTAAGCTTATCTTCAGCCTTCACCTCCACCATTTTAAGCTGACTTTCTTGTCTACGAGCCAATTCCCAAGTTCAAACACCCTCTCGTTCTTCGTTCTTTCTCTCAGTTTCTCTCTCGTCTATCTCTCCCTTTTTCTTTTCCACTCTCCCTTGTTCTCTCTATTTTCCATTGTGTTCTGCCGAAGCGTTTCTTTCTTTTTGTTCCCCACTTTTCCTTAGTTATTAATCATAATTTAATCAGTTTCATTTCTTTGACTGTTTCCTTTTCTTTTGTGGCTAACTCAAGCTGCTTTATTTCCAATTAAGTTTTAACCATCTGTAAAGATTCCAATAGCCGTTCCAGCGAATGTAAAAGCTGAGATATTGCTGTAATTTTCTCTCATTTCCGAAGGGAAGAAAATAGCTCTGACTCCAGATGCTCTGCTAACTCCAGCACCTTCGCCTTGTTCACATTTTGTAAAACCTCCAAAGACACTTCTTCCACTCCTTGAAAAAGCAGAGTCAATGAAATAGCCATTGCTTTATTCTATTCACTGTTCTAACCAACTGAGATCAATATTCAGAAAAAAAACGATACTAACAGCAGCCTGCCGTGGTCTTTGAGTCCAGCAATTCCATCCTGAATTTGGAACTATAGAACAAATCTCAGGAAGAGCCCAAATCTTTTATGGACCAGATCAGAACACCTCAAAACATTTCAAGAATGTTGCCAGCCCCGAAGTTTCCTCATTGTTTTGAATAGGTGCTTAGTGGATATTCCAGGAGTGATTCAGCTGGTCCAACCACTTAGGTTTAAACAAAACAGAACTTATTTGCATAACTACTGAGTGCAACCCAAACAGAAGATAACAGATTATAAAATAAAGTAATCTGTCCAAAACCGAACAGATTATGACAATTTCAAAATGCTATTCAAAATTCCAGCAACCATCCCCATAAACACACTTTTGTCAAAGAAAAATACGCTTAAAGCAAACACAGGGTCTTGCAGCAGACATACAGAGATGGCAGAAAGATTCAGCATTGAATTCCTATAGCTGTTCCTTTGATAAGCAGCTTCAAAATGACTGACTGCTTGCGTTGAACATTCACACTGCAAAAACCCACACCACTCCAAAATAAACCAGAGAAATGTTGAGCTTGGAGAACAGGCTATTCCCCTTTCATTGCATAAATTATTATTTTTTTTAATCTTGGAAGTCTTTGGCTGTATTTGTTAGTTATAATCAAATTGGTCCGAAAACCCATCAAATCTAGGCTCCCCAGTCCCTATGTTTTCATACCTACTCTGAAATAGAGACCAAGACAACGTAACCTCGTTAAAGAAGCAGCATCGTCACATACTCAAAGCAGGAAATACATCAGTTTATTTCTGTGTTTTCAATCGAGAAGTTCTGAAAAGAATGAAAATATACAACGATATACCTCTTGAAGACCGACTTTGAACAGATTAATCATTACTTAAGTTAAGCACATTATCGGTGCGCTTATTATTGTGAATGATAATGTTTCATGTTCCTGATAAGCTGTCGAGTCAAAAAAATAAACTGTTCCACCGTCTCCAATAACTTGATTTCCATACCTTTATTGGTAGGGCAAAGGTACATTTGATCATTTCCTTCAACTCATTTCTAAATTTTGTCTGTGCCACAGCGTAGATAACTGTATTGGTGCAGGAACTTAGAAGTTGAAGCATATATCCAATTTGCTCCGCCACCATGAAAGGGTCGCTGTAGTCTGTATTGTAAAATTCATTCTGAGTGATTTGGACAAATATCTGACAGATCGCAATTAGTATCCATAGAAAAATAAAGTTGCCAGAAATAGCGAGAAGTAATATAATGGACTTTCTGCGGTTTTCCACCTCTGGATCTTTTGACTTTGATTTAAAACCCCTCCTAGCTTTACTGGCCACTAAAATGTGTCTGATTGTCAAACTGTTGAAGAGGAAAATTATGCAAAATGCAGAAAAGGGGGTCGAAATAGTTTCCAACCACAAATACGCTTTCCAAGAAGGCAAAGTGTAGAATGCAGCTTTTAAGACACAGAACCATAATGTGCTGCCAATAATCTGCCCAGGTTCATTTATAAAATAAACTGGAAAATTTTGTAGAGCTGAAAGCCCACATATCATTGCTATAACCACAATTGAAGTTTGTGCTGTGCAATATTTGATTCTCAGCTTCAGGCAACAAATTGATATGAAGCGATCAAAACTAAAAGCGACTGTAAACCAGACAGAACAATCAGTGAAAATGAAACTGAAAGTTATTTTAAGACTACAGGCTTGAGTGTAATCCAGAAATGATTTTGGGAAATACATTTCTTTGATTTTGTATAAAATTACTTCAAATATTAAGACCATTAGATCTGCTACTGCCATGGCCATCATGTAATGATTGATACATTTGGAAAGGTTGCATTTTCCACGGGACAATATTGCGATTGTGAGTATATTAGCTGCAAAAGAAGTTAGAAAAAAACTCAGAGAAAATGATGATTCCATTCACAATCAACGAATAAATACGCTGGCAATTTGTATATGACAATTATATACTTTTTTCTGGCACTCAACTAATTATTCTTTTTTATGATTTCTGTCTTATTCAATGTCTTCAACCTTTGTCGATCTGTGACAGATAATATGTTCTTCTTGCTAATGTAGATCACTGACGGCATTGATTTGCTCAAGAACAGATTAATCTATAATTTTATTAATATTCCCGTGTTTTACACATTCCAGAAATCGTATAATCGCATGTCCAAATATGTACATTTCTAATAACAAGCTATTGGTAATGTGAGCAAACGACATATTTGACAAACTTAGATGAAAGAGAAATTACATGTTTAAAATGTTCGAAATGCTTTCAATTTATATGTAATGCATGCAAGTTTCCCAAGCTATTTTGCAAATTATAGCAATTAATGAATTTCAAGGGATTTAAAATAACAAAAGCAAGGTAAGCACAAATGAAATAGCAATTGAATGAAGCAGAAAAGAAGACAGCATGTTGAATATTTCTTGTAAATTCAAGTTGATTGTGGAACAGCTGTGTTGAGAGAAGCCATGTGTACCTAATGTGTGCATAATAAACCAAACATTCCATCCAAAATGCAAAGTATTATTTAATGTCCGAAGGCAAGTTTCTTATTATGCTTGCTCGTTCAGACCAAATCAACTAATCTAAAGGAAGAAGCACGCTCAATTCAGACGTACTAAAACCTGACAATCTGAGTCATGGGAAAATGTACCGACAGCCATTCAACCGATTTGTCTACCATCTTTTCAGTGTAGGCAGCCTCTGATTTTTCAAGAAAAAGAACGTCCTGTAATGTTAAAATGATGTCCCAGGAGTTATTGTAAAATGTCAGTCACACTGAATAGATTTGTTTTCTGAACTTCTACCCTGAGAATACATTATCCGTACAAGTATAAAAAGACATTGCATAGAAGATGATTACATAGATTATTAATTTTACCAAAAAGATCAAGACACTGGTTAACGTAATTCCATTTTCAAATTCTTAGGTTGATATCTTGTAGATGCCATATGCAATCTGTTCTTTCAATTTCATGTTTTTTTTTGCCATATTTTCAGATTGGTGAGTTCAAGGTACCGACATCCAAAGATATCTACCATAATGTATCTCCACTCCTCTGCCTCGCACACTAAATGTATGTTCCATAGGTCAGTATACCTCTGTTGATCCAATATGATCGTCGCATCGACTTTGCAAATGGATTTTTAAAATAGGAATAATTCAATTAAATCTTGTTTCTTCATGCTCTGTCTCAAATCGAATGGCCGCAGCAGTTTTGATATTGCTTATTGGAAATTACTAACGAAGTTTGATTGGCATAGCATGTTCGTTCTATATGTCTCCCAACACTCATATTGTCATGTCATTATTTGAATTATTATTGTATCACTTTTAGAATGATACCTGCTTTTAAGCCATCTGCCACCCCTTTACCCTTAACGACTGGAATGAAAAAAAAGCATATCAAATCTTTTCTCTCGTTTCCCATAATGATGTAAGGTTTTTAAATAATTATTTGGTAGTAGATAAACATTTTTCATGGTAAACAAAAATCTCTCAAAGCTGACTGGACGTCAAAACATTTCCTCTTACAGTCTTCAGAACTAATACGCATGGAACAGACTTACCAAAGATTTGAATTATTTGAAACATTATGGCGGTGCTGTTTTGCTAGGAAATCGTTAGAATAGAAATACAGGCAGAATAACTGAATGGCATAGTTAATTCTCAGACCAGTCCAGTGCATTTTGATTGGACAGGGCGTTGCACTGCTGATATAGAAAATATTGGCGGTTATCATGTTCCTCTCAGTATAATGGAGGCATTTATTTTGTCTAGATGGATCAGGATCCTAAGTACTTAAGCAATGAGCCAAGATAATGAACTTACATATGTTCTCAACAACAGAATCACTTATAAAAAAAGATATATTTTTCTGAGACTTGTCTGCATGGAGAGATTGATGACAAGAGGCATGCGACAAGCCTTGATATTTTATTAGAATGTGATTTTTGACAGTACCTATAAATTGCTGGGCATTACGGCCTACATTTCTGGGATCACTAATCTCTTTGTCTAATTACTTATTTTCATGGTTGGTAAAAGATACATCTACTTGACAATCGCATTTTGCGAAGAAAAAAGAACGATGTATTTACTGAATAATAGCAGAGTGAGACAGTTCGCTTCAACTGCTGTTCCCTTTGCACAATAGTGAAGTAGTCTTGCCACAGCTAAAGGCTAAAAGCATCGATGTAACCTTTGCATGTTGCCTTTACATGGCACATTCATTTGATGAGGTTATGTGTTATCACGCAATTTTATTATGGCCTATCTAAGCATCAAGCTAATACAATAAGCAGTCAGCATGGCCCAAAGGAATATTTGTTTTAGCCATGGGTTGAAACGTTACAGACTTGTCGTTTGTTTCCGCCAGTAAGTTACAATCTACTTGAGTTGTCTGAGCAATAAGACTGTTGGTTAAATGTTCTTATTACATTTGAATGTTAATACTGGTTTAACAAAAATGCATCTCCTTCTCATATTGCATAAACGGAGTCCTTTTTTCGAAGTCTTGCTCTTGCATACTATATCTGACGATTTGAACAAGAAAAGTTTCAGCTTCCGCTGTCATTTTATCAATGACATGGACCATTTGACATCTCTATAGAAGATTATTCACATTATCCGTCTAACTATGTTAAATGAAACAAACATTTTAAATGCCTCTTCCCTGATTTACCTGTGGGAATTGTCCCTTAATTTTATTATATGATGTATAGTCACCCGTTGAAGTTACATGTTTTTAATTTTTTAAAATTTCTTTTAGCACTCACTCATGCTACAAAATGAATCTTTCAATTTTACTGCTAAATATTTTGTGCCCCTTTCGGAAATCTCAGTAATTGGTCTTCGTGGTCCTTCATTATCCTTCCTGATTTGATTTGATTTGGTTTGATTTGATTTAATTTGACATGACTCGATTTGATTTGAATGGTGGTCATCACTAGAATCTAAGAACAGTGAAAAGATTTGTTTGTGAATAGTACAGTACGATCATAGTAAGCAAGGACATACAGATTACAGGGTCCTTAGCCAGAGTGTAGTTTACAGATTACAATTCACAGGACGTTTATGAAGCATGATCAACATTATTAGAAGTTCGAGACTGCATTAATCAGTCTAATAACGGCAAGGAAGAAACTGTTCTTGAACTTGTTGGTAAGTGTGTTCAAGTTTTTTCATCATCCACCTGACAGAATGGATTATTGGAGAACATTACATGGGATGGGAAGAGTATTTGGTGATTTTGGCAGCTCTTCTGCGGTGATGAGAAGTGTAAATGGAGTCCATGGAGGTAAGATTGGATTCCGTGATGGCCTGGGCTATGCACACAACTTTTCATAATTTCTGACGACCTTGGGCAGATGAATTGCTGTGCCATGTCATTGTGCAACCGGATTGTTTGCTTTCAATGTTTTCTTCTAAATTGCTTGAAATCTTGCCCTTTCTAGACTTATTAGACGATCGTTTTCTTTCATTTTTAAAGGAATTATGCGTAATATGGCGCTTCACTCTCTACTGAGTAAACTTATCCTACTAATGTTGCTGTGGTTTACATTGGATAACAACGCACTGCTTCAAAAAAGCTACTGCAAAATTTGTTATTGTGTTGCTTCTGTAACGTCAGCTTCGTGCTTTAGAATTGTCTACTGCACTTCCCCGCCTGTATACCTTACTTTTCACCTTAATGATTTCCCTCAAACCGACATGCCTAATCAACGTTTATCAGATTGACTGATATCCCCTCACTGTGCTCTCCTTAAAAACGTATCTTTTAATGCACCTGCAAATCTGATGGGCAACTAATTAGTTTAGCATTCGACTTCCATTCTTATTTGGTTTCTGTCTTTCCTTTAGCTCCAGACATTTTTTTTTTGCCTTCCATTTGTAACTGTTTCTCTCTCTGCCTTCTGAATCTCTGACTGGGCTCTCTGTTAATCTCTCAAACGGCTTTACAAACATTGCCAACAAAGCTCCCTGTGTGTGACATGAACATGCACTGAACAGATTGTGGAAAAGCCTGCGTGGTGCTTATGATATAATGCAGACTGATGTTTCTACGTCACATAGAATGCAAAACGCCCATTCTCATTAATCAATTAAAAAGTGACGTTTATCTTTGTTTTTCCTGTTCACAAAGCTAATTCACCACATAAGGATGGATGATGCTATAATACAGTTATGCCACGTTTCTCCCATTAATGCAAATTAAACTCCCAATTTCTAAAATAAATATGAGAAACGGGAATTCAAAGCTTGTTTGCCTACTCGAGATATTGCAAACAAACTAAGTAATTAACAAAAACACGCTAGAATTGATGCCAAACGTACAGAAAATGTTGAATTACGAGTGCCCTTGCTTTAGCATGTTTCTTTTCCAAAGCAGAGCATCATTTCCTGAATAACTATGTAACACTCATTTGAGATACATTATTTCAGGTTACTGTACGCAGCAAAATATCAGAACGAATTCACAAATATATCTTAAGCAAAATTAATTTGAAAAGCATTAAAAACAACATTTGTATCATTTTGAATTCTCCGATCTGAAGGCAAAATAGAAATCCCACGCATTTGCATAATCTGAAACGCAACAACCATAAACTGGCAAACAACATTTGATGGTTTGAGTCTGGTCTACCAGTCATTAATAGCGTGTTAGATCGTTCATATGCAATGTACCTACTCATTCTCGATTGTGATTCTTTTTTTTTCGTAGGACCCCATTGACTGTTGAGCATTGCTGCCTTATGTTGAATATGCAAGCATCGACTGCTTTTAAGATAGGGAATTTCAACAATATAAAATTGTTTAATGGAAGAATGTTCAATTAAATTCTATCCTAAATTGATCGAATTATGTTAGGAAGAAGAATCGCCCAGCCTCTTACATTCCAGGCGTCCTCCTAGTAACCTTACTGCCAAACTACTTTTATTTATCCTCAATAATAAAGTCGTACTGTTCCTACCTGAGCAATAATGGAATTGATTTAAGTGCAGGACTTTGCTACACTTTTGAAATGCGTACACATTGCCAACATTTAGATGGGACATAAACGTATTACAGGAAAGCTCAATAATTGAAGTAATAAGACTTTATTGAAGTCTCTCACATTTTACGCTTCTTTTAGTTGTAATAATATCACATGATTTTTTCAGTGCATTATGTTAACTGAAATATAGTTTTAACCGTTTGTCCCTGATTAACAATTTCCATTTCACAATTTATTTTAAGTTGATGTCTGCTATTTAGTGATCTTAACTATAGTTCTAAGTTTCGAAGAGTGTGGTTCTGGAGCTGCACAGTTGGTCACGCAGCAACCAGCGAGCAGAAGAGTCGGTGTTACGAGCATAAGCCTCCCGAAATGTCGACTCTCCTGCTCCTCGGATGCTGCCTCGTCTTTGCTTTTCCAGCACCACTGTCTTCGATTCTGATCTCCAGCACCTGCAGTCCTCACTTTCTTCTTATCCTTCCTAATTTGTGGTGTGTATCAGCGTAACCAATGTTTTAATCTATCACTGACCACTTAGATATGCCTTTCATTAATGTTACACGCAATTAATACTATGCAAAGGAGGAATTGCATGAATTAAAAGACATTTCTATGTTTTAGCAACGTCTAGACCTCCACTACCTCAAGAGACATACCAATACAAATGCTCTCAGTTTTCCTGAGTCACGCATTGAAAACCTATTTCGGAACCAGAATGCTATCATTCATCCTTAAAAATTCATAATCCTGTAATATGTCTTCAAACAGCACATCGAATGTTGAGATTTGAAAAGATACATCACCCACTAATTGTGAGAGGTGAGAAATAGATAATTTAAAAAAAAAGAACTCTGGATAGTAAGCAAAGACAGTCACCATTCTGCAATAAACAAATTCTTTAGAACAACGAAAACACAATCAATAACAAAATGCCATAGTTTTTAAGCAGTTGTCAAATGGATTGCAATGAATTACCAGAGACACCGAACACAGCGAGAAGAGGGTAATAGACACCTGAAATCAGTGCGAGTGCTGTTGGATTCATGTTTTCAAGTAATGTGCTAATGATGGTGTTGAATAAAATATATCCAATAGAGAACTAAATGAAGCTACATGATCCAACCATTTGTAGCCTGTCTAAGAGCTCCCATGTGAGCTGTAGAGGTTGTGCAATAAGTGACATTTGTTCCTGTTGTGTAAACATATTATTCGATTTCTTAACTTGAAAGAGCCTTGTACCATAGAAAAATACTGTTACAAAATAGATGGGGGTGTTTAACTCCAACCAGTTCAAGTCAGCGCTTAATTCCTTTTGGAAAACTAAGACCTAATCACATTTTTTCACGTTATTTCCAGAAAATGCCAATTACTTCAATGACTCACCATTTATTTTGATGTTTAATGTTGCTGTGGCTTGCCAAAACCTATTCGGCAAGATATTTTCACAGTGTATCCTGTATTGAACATTCTCCTTCTACCCGTAGCTTGGAATATCTTACATTTCATATCCAATTTATAATGTTTTATTTTTGCAATATTAACAAAATAATAAACTGTTGCTGACATTTCATTCTTTCAGATTTCATATATTTTCAAAAATATTTCAAGGTGGCGTTTGTATCGATCTTGCAACTTGACAGTAAAAACAAAGATAAGTTTGAAAAACTGTATATGTCATTGTCATTCAAAAGCAGATTTGAACTGCATTGAATTCAAGACAGCGACCTCTGATTTATGAACCTCTGAATAGACCGGGTCGACTGTTTCCCATCTAGTTACTGCGATTCCACTCTACGTGCAAAACTACTCGAAATTTGAAGCAGAAGAAGAAATTTGCCATGTCTGTATAGTTACAGGAAAGGGATACTTCTTTTGGTTTAATTTAGAAATGCTCAGATCGCCAACAGAAGAGTAATTTATTCAATTAGTTATTCCTACTGTTATTTTTAGCACAATACTTGTTTTAAGCCCTGAATACATGCATCAGACAATCGCTAAACATAGGGCAACTGCATGCTCTTCATTGTTTTAAGATACAAAGCCAACAGGTTCACGGGACCCACAATGTGTAATCGCCGTAAATGTTTGTGATAGTAGCTGTTAGCTATGGGCTGGTGTTCGTTGTGAAAGCCATTTCAAAATAGTCATATTCCAGTCAGCAATATTTCTGTCATTTAATGTAGAGTGAATCAAGAGTAAAATTGTGTTTGAGTTACCTTTTTTTTAACCAAGACGTGTTTATGTGGATTGGTGCCCGTATTTGGAAAAGCATTACTTATTTAAGATAATCTGTTGGGTTTTCGGCGGGTATATTCTATATTCTATTCTCCTTTCGTTTCATTCAGTAACAGCGCAATTAAATTGTTTTATGTTTAAAGCTAAGTGGTTTGACCAGCTGCATCAATCCTGGAGTATACACCTACTTAAAATAACTAACAAATTTAGGGTCTGAGTTACTTGCATGAAATATGTTCAGAGGGTCTTGCCTGGTCCATAACATATTCTTTTTGGTCCAACTCATCCATGCCGCCAATTATGTTAAATTAATCTAGTCCCATTGGACAGTTTTACCCAAATGCCACTAAAATATTCCTATTTATTTACGCACCCAGGCGCCGTTGAAATCTTGCAATTGTGCCCACTTCCAGCACTTTCTCTAGCATTTCATTCCATATTCAGTCAACCCTTTGCATGTAAACATTACCCCTTAGATCGCTTATATATCTTCCTCCTATCACCTTAATCCTATGCCCTCTTATGTTTTACTCCCTCAGCGTGTCAGAACCACTTTGCACAGATACTTTCCTTCTCTATCGCTATGGAGTTAAACTGAATGTTAAGCAGAAATTGTGGGAGAAGCACAACAGCTTGTTTGAGAAAAAAAGCAGAGTTCATGTTTCGATTCTGGTGATTCTTTATCATGGCTACAAAACGAATGACAAGTTAGTCATTCCACTCCGTTAGACACACGAACAGTTCATATGATACTAGTTCAAACATAGAAATATAAACTCAAAATTAAGCACATTTTGTTATAAAAACCAGGCACCTTCAGCCTCGAAGCACAGTGCGTGGAAACAAAACCAGTGAACAGGATTTTAAGGAAAGTTAATTTCTGAATGTAGACAAAAATACGAGGATCTATAGCTATAGCAATTGCGGGAGGGGGAGAGTTACCTGGACGCTTTGTTTCAGGAGTCAGTAACACCTGGGAGATTAAGCAATTCACATTCAGTTAGTGATCAGGGACATCAAAATGTGACTGTAAGTGAGGCAGGTAAGGGGAACCTGAGTTCAGGAGTGCAGGAGCCTCAGCCCTTGACCTTGTCCAACAGGTATGAGATTCTTGTTCGCAATACAGATGAGGAAAAGGGCTCTGGACAGGATGAGCCAGCTGACCACGGCACCATGGTGCAGACGGCCATTCAAAAGAGGAGAGCAAAAAGACAAGTAGTTGTTATAAGGGATTCTATAATTAGGGGGACAGATAGCATCCTTTGCAAGCCGGATCGGGCGTCTCGCATGGTGTGTTGCCTACCCGGTGCCAGGGTGCAAGAAATCTCTGACCAGCTTGAAAGGATATTGGAGCGGGAGCAGGAGGATCCAGTTGTTGTGGTCCACGTTGGGACTAACAACATAGGCAAAGCTAGGGTGGAGGGCCTGTTTGGGGATTATCGAGCACTAGGAAGGAAATTGAAGTACAGGTCCTCAAGGGTCAAAATCTCTGGATTACTGCCCGAGCCACGAGCCAATTGGCATAGGGATAAGAAACTTAGGGAAGTAAACACGTGGCTAAGGGATTGGTGTGGGAAAGAGGGATTTCACTTCATGGGGCATTGGCATCAGTTTTGGAACCGGGCAAAGCTGTACCGTTGGGACAGTCTCCACCTGAACCGATCAGGCGCAAATGTTCAAGCGAAGAGGATAAATAGGGTGGTCAGTAGGACTTTAAAGTTCTGAGTTGGGGGGAAGGGAAAGTGAAAGCGACAGGGAGTATGGAGTTAAATGGAAAGATAAGCGGTAGGATAGCATATGTGCAGGCAGATTTAAACTTGAGACAGACAGGGAATGCAGCAAAAAGGAAGGATAACATCGGACATCTTATGACTTTCAATATCTCTCATGATAAGAAAGTTAGCATTAAGGCACTTTACCTGAATGCTCGTAGCATTCATAACAAAGCAGATGAACTAATGGCACAGATCATCGTCAATGATTATGATGTGGTTGGCATCACAAATACGTGGTTACAGGGAGGTCAGGACTGGCAGTTAAACATCCAAGGGTTTTTAACTTATCGAAAAGACAGGGAGGTGGGCAGAGGGGGCGGGGTTGCCTTGTTAGTTAAGAACAAAATTGAATCTATGGCACTGAATGACATAGCGTCGGATGATGTGGAGATTGTGTGGATGGAATTGAGGAACCATAAAAGCAAAAAAAACATAGTGGGAGCTATGTACAGATCTCCTAACAGTGGTCAGGACCAGGGGCGCAACATGTACCGAGAAATAGAGAAGGCATGTCAGAGAGGCAAGGTCACGGTGATCATGGGAGACTTCAATATGCAGGTGGACTGGGTAAATAATGTTGCCGGTGGATCCGAAGAAAGGGAATTCATGGAATGCTTACAGGATGGCTTTTTGGAACAGCTTGTCATGGAGCCCACAAGGGAGCAGGCTATTCTGGACCTAGTGCGATGTAATGAACCAGACTTTATAAAAAAATCTTAAAGTAAGGGAACATTTAGGAAGCAGCGATCATAATATGGTAAAGTTCAGTCTGCAGTTTGAAAGAGATAAGGCAAAATCGGATGTAATGGTGTTACAGTTAAATAAAGTTTATTATGAGGGCATGAGAGAGGAACTGACGAAAATAGACTCGAAGCAGAGCCTAGCAGGGAAGACAGTAGAGCAAAAATGGCAGGAGTTTGTGGGTATAATTGAGGACACTGTACAGAGGTTCATCCCCAAGAAGAGAAAGCTTATCCGGGGAGGGATTAGACAGCCATGGCTAACAAAGGAAGTCAGGAAATCTATCAAAGAAAAAGAGAGATCCTATAAAGTGACCAAGAGCACTGGGAAATCAGAAGACTGGAAAGGCTACAAAAACAAAGAGAGGATAACAAAAAGAGAAATAAGGAAGGAGAGGATCAAATATGAAGGTAAGCTAGCCATTAATATTAGAAATGATAGTAAAAGTTTCTTTCAATACATAAGAAACAAACGACAGGCAAAAGTAGACATTGGGCCACTTTAAACTGATGCTGGAAGCCTAGTGATGGAAGATAAGGAAACAGCACGAGAACTTAATAAGTACTTTGCCTCAGTCTTCACAGTGGAAGACATGAGTAATATCACAACAAGTAAAGGGAGTAGGGGGCTGACTTGAGTATGGTTGCCATTACAAAAGAGAAAGTGCTAGAAAAGCTAAAAGGTCTTAAAATTGATAAATCTCCTGGCCCCGATGGGCTACATCCTAGAGTTCTGAGGGAGGTGGCTGAGGAAATAGCGGAGCATGGGTTGAGATGTTTCAAAAGTCACTGGAGTCAGGGAAAGTCACTGATGATTGGAAGATCGCTCTTGTAACCCCCTTGTTCAAGAAAGGATCAAGACAAAAGATGGAAAATTATAGGCCAATTAGCCTAACCTTGGTTGTTGGTAAAATCCTGGAATCCATCAATAAGGATGAGGTTTCTAAATTCTTGGAAGAGCAGGGTCGGATTAGAACAGGTCAACATGGATTTAGTAAGGGAGGTCGTGCATGACAAACCTGTTGGAGTACTTTGAAGAGGTGACAAGTAGGTTAGTTCAGGGTAACCCAGTGGATGTGGTCTACCTAGACTTCCAAAAGGCCTTTGATAAGGTGTCACACGGGATGCTGCTGAGCAAGGTAAGAACCCATGGTGTTCGAGGTGAGCTACTGGTATGGATTGAGGATTGGCTGTCTGACAGAAGGCAGAGAGTTGGGATAAAAGGTTCTTCTATGGAATGACAGCTGGTGACAAGCGGTGTCCCGCAGGGTTCAGTGTTGGGGCTGCTGCTGGTAACATTATATATTAATGATCTGGATGAAGGGACTGGGGGCATTCTAGCGATGTACCGATGATACAAAGTTAAGTGGACAGGCAGGTAGTACTGAGGAAGTGGGGAGGCTGCAGAAGGATCTTGATAGTTTGGAAGAGTGGTCCAGGAAATAGCTGATGGAATTCAATGTTAGCAAATGCGAGGTCTTGCACTTTGGAAAAATGAATACAAGCACGGACTACTTTCTCAACCGTGATAAAATTCGTAAAGCCAAAGTACAGAGGGATCTGGGAGTGCCAGTTGAGGATTCTCTAATGGAAAACATGCATATTGAGTCCGTGATTAAGAAAGCGAATGCAATGTTGTCAATTATCTCAAGAGGGTTGGAATATAAAAGCACCGTTGTGCTACTGAGACTTTATAAAGCTCTGGTTAGGCCCCATTTGGAGTACTGTGTCCAATTCTGGTCCCCTCACCTCAGGAAGGACATACTGGCACTGGAGCATGTCCAGCGGAGATTCACGTGGATGATCCCTGGAATGGTAGGTCTAACATATGAGAAACGGCTGGGATCCTGGGATTGTATTCATTGGAGTTTAGTAGATTAAGGGGAGATCTAATAGAAACTTACAAGATAATACATGGCTTGGAGAGGGTGGACGCTAGGAAATTGTTTCCGTTCAGTGAGGAGACGAGGAACCGTGCACACAGCCTTAAAATTAGAGGGGGTAAATGCAGAGCAGAAATGCAGAGACATTTCTTCAGCCAGAGAGTGGTGGGCCAGTGGAATTCATTGCCGCAGAGTGCAGTGGAGGCTGGGATGCTCAATGTCTTCAAGGCAGAAAATGATAAATTCTTGATGTCACAACGAATTAAGGGCTACGGGGAGAATACGGGTACGTGGAGTTGAAATGCCCATCAGCCATGATTGAATGGCGGAGTGGACTCGATGGGCCGAATGGCCTTACTTCCGCTCCTATGTCTTATGGTCTTATGGTCGAAACATGGGCCCAATCCAGCAGAATTGCCAGAAGAATTATTAAAGAGAAATATAGAATGGAATTAGGAGTGCAAAGAGACTGCATCATTTCAGGAACTGTTTCTGGAATTTGAAAATGAACCGCCATAATTTGAATTGATTATTTCTTCGACTTAGAATTATCTTTATTGTCACATGCATACACAAGTACAGTGAAATGTTTGCAGTTCACCAGTTCCGAAGCCATCTTAGGTACGTTAACTAAAAATTCTTACGATTAAAAATCAAAGAAATTAAAATGTCCACGAAGCATTTGGAAATAATCACGAACTAAGAATTCAAAATAAAATTCCTTCCAACCCAGAATGTGCAAGTCTTTACCTCGAGACCATGAGTGCCTGTAATCGAGTCCACGTTGAGGATGGTGCAACATTCGGAGCATTACATTTATAGAATACTTCAGTTGCTATGCTTCCCAAATAAATTATATCCGCCACAACGCTATGAGATATCATTTAGTAGAAAAATAGCATTATATGCTTTTTGGCTAAATTATAGCAACAAGGTGTTTGAAACCTCATAATGATTAATCTAATAATTTTTCAACACGGTTTACGGTAGCTTATATTTGTAAATACGATGCGTCAATTGTCCCCGTATTCTCTCCACTAATGAGTTCAATTTATTTTTAAATTATTTTCATACTACTTTGAGGACAGTTTGTTGGCAACTTTAAAGGCGTTTGGACATGATTGTTAGATCAAAATGTTGACAACACTAAATTCTAATACTTTTAGCTATTTGAAATCTTCCCAAGTAGACTTTCATTCTTAAAGTTTGAAAAGTCAATGTATTTAGAAATATCAATGTCATTGTATAGAGGAGAATAATGGCCCATATATCCTTTTGTGCTAGGGGTTCACACTTCCATAGGCGTTAACTGATTTCATTACTCAAATCAACAGTATAGTTATAAATAAGGTGGGTAAAAATGTTTATTTCCAAGATCTTAGGTAGACTTTGAATGTTTAGACAAGTTTGGATACAACAAAAGAAAGAAACAAATCAGGATAATGCATAATCAAAGGAGTTGCATAATTTGAGTTATTTATTTATTGAATTATTTCGGAACTATTTTTGAAAGTATGCAACTCAGTATTTCAGCAACATAATTGAATGTTGAAGGTAGAAAATACACCAGAGAAGTAAGAATGAAACAGAATAGTAAACAAACTGACTTAGCAGGTCGTGGGCGATTAGAGATGAGCACAAGAAGTGAACTCATGATGGTAGATCACCTCCAACAACCATATCGCCTCGCTCATATGCCAGAATATCCATTCCTGCAAGCTGATAGAACAGCAGATAATGCTCTGCGTGGGAACTGTTTAGTCTACATAATTGCTTATTGAATTTAACAACTTCATACCATGATCTCTGCATTGTCACGGGCTGACAACCCGCATGCTTTTTGGTTGTATCTTTTTTTGTATAATTCCCGTACTTCCTGCAGCACAGTAGTCCAATTCTGCGTTTTTTGCAACTAATATTTAGTCTCAGTGCAGCCTCACAATTCTTCCCTCCACTGTTACTCACTCCCCTCTGTTGCTATCATACTCATCAACAATTCTCATTTCCAACAGCTTCAATTTCAATTGAAAGCGGATAGACTCTGTGCTTTGCTTTCGACTGATGCTGTCAGACCTGCTGAGGTTTTGCAGCTCTTTCTCATTTTATTGCTTACTTTTTACTGATAGAGTCTATGTGATGGCACATCCATAACATGCATTTGTTACTGATTAATTTGCTGTTTCGTTCGATAACACAAGTCAGCACAAGCAATGCAATAAACAAACTTGAAAGCTCAAGATTAATGACAGACTCGATAATACCTTAACGGAAACCATATACCACGAAGGCAAACAAGAATCATAATTGTGCAGAAGCCAAAAATGTTCATCAGCATTGAAGCTGCGTATTTTGGTTTTCGAGCTAGAACTTACAAGTTTCACTAGTTGTTTGAAAATTATTGGCAAAGGACTGTGAAGAGAAACAATGCAAGACGCTGTGATGAGAAGACTCAATTTATAACACGTGGACTATTCAAACATGTTCTTGAATCAGCATTTGTGGTTTCAAGTCACCGGGCTCTGGAAGTACAGACTAAACATATTCATTATATCTGTTTGCAAATGAACTCTTCAAAATCGCATACATATGTTGACACTCTAAAAATATCAGAATATCTGACAATTATATTGACACCTTTGTCTCTTTATTAGCTTTTCACAGTTTTTCGTGAATCCACAATATTGAAATGCTCGAGTGTTAGCTAACCAAAGTACATAACATCAAGTAACATTATTATCCTCTTCTAAGTGTCATGTAATCGCGTCTGTTTAGAGATAGTGGCCTGGCAATGTTAATAATGTGCAAACATGTATATTAATTGACACATGTAATGAAGACGTTTGACCTTTTTTGACGAATCGAAGTTCACAGATAGATCTATACCTTACATCAATTTCCTCCAACTTGTGAGACTCGAACTGCATTGATTCGATTTATTATTCTCACATGTACCTAAGTATAGTTAAAAGCTTTAATTTTAACTGGAGGAGAGGAACATCATGAATGTTAAGCTTAGAGATAAAAGTTTGATTAGTCTGGATCACATTAACATAAGTAGGAAGATGTGTTGGGTTGACTAAAGTTATTTAGGTGGAACAAATCCCCAGGACTGGATGGAACCAGGTTGCTGAGGGAGGTGAGAGAGGAAATAGCTGGGGCCCTGGCAGATATCTTTGTGGCATCCTTAGATACCTGCCAGAGGACTGGAAGGTTTCTCATGTTGTCCCCCTGTGCAAGAAGGGTAGTAGGGGTATTCTAGCTAACTACAAACCATTGACCCTGACGTAAGTGGTGGGAAAGTTTTTGTAGTAGGTACTGAGGGATAGGATCTATTTATATAGAAAAGAATGGGCTTATCAGTGAAAGGCACGTGGATTTGTGCGGGGGAGATCGGGTCTTACCAATTTAATAGAGTTCTTCGAGGAAGTTACAAGTTGATAGATGAAGGAAGGACTATTGATGTTATATACATGGACTTTAGTAAGGCATTTGATACGTTTCTCCATGGTAAACTAGTAGAGAAAGTGAAGTCACATGGTGTGCAGGGTGGTCTAGCTAGGTGGATAAAGAACTGGTTGAGCAACAGGCGACAGAAAGTAGTAATTGAAGGGAATTTCTCAAAATGGAGAAAGGTAACCATTGGTGTTCCACGGGGAGTCAATGTTGGGGCCACTGTTGTTTATGATCTTCATAAATTGTCTGGAAGAGGGCACTATTGGTATGATCAGAAATGTGCAGGTGACACGAAGGTTGGTGGAATAGCAGAAAGTTTAAGGGACTGTCAAAGGATTCAGGAGGAGAAAGATAGACTGGAGAGTTGGGCGGAAAATAGAAGATGAATTTCAATCCGGAAAAATCTGAGGTGATGCAATTGGGCAAGTCTAATTCTAGAGCGAACTATACAATGAAAAGAAGAGCCTTGGGAAAAGTTGATGGGCAGAGAGATCTGGGAGAGCAGGTCCATTGTACCCTGAAGGTTGCTGCACAGGTGGATACAGTGGTCAAAAAGTATGCTTGCCTTCATTGGATGGGGTATTGAGTATAAGAGCTGGCAAGTCAAGTTAAAAGTATACAAGACATTGATTCAGTCGCATTTAAAATACTGTGTACAGTCTGGTCGCCGCTTTACCAAAAGGAATATGGACACTTTGCAGAGGGTGCAGAGAAGGATGTGAGAATGTTGCCTGGTATAGAAGGTTCTAGCTATGAAGAGAGGTTGAGTAAGTTAGGTTTGTTTTTATTAGAAAAAAAGGAGATTGAGGGGCGACCTGGTTGAGGTTTACAAGTCATGAAGGGTATAGACAGGGTGGAAAGAGATAAGCTTGTTCCCAGCGTGCAAGAATCAAAACGACAGCTTTCAAGGTGAGAGGTGAAAAATTTAAGGCGGATACACACGGCAAGTACTTCGCACAGAGGGTGATGAGTGTCTGGAAGGCGTTGCCAGCAGAGGTAGTAGAGGCAGGCACGATAGATTCTTTTAAGATCGTCTGGGCAGATGCATGAGTAGGTGGGGAACAGAGGTATACGAATGCTTCGGAATTGGGTGACAGATTTAGACAGTAGATTTGGATCAACTCAGGTTTGGAGGGCAGAAAGACCTGTTCCTAGGCTTTAAAATTTCTTTGTTCTCTTTGTTCTTTGTTCTACACTGTACAGGCAGATCATAGAAGACAATGATATACAGATCATAGGCTACTTAGACAGGACGAGACATATAGGTAACAAGTGCGCCGGAGGTGTGTATACGAAGCTCAGCATTAGCAAGTGCAACATTACTTGAAGCTGGAGAGTCCAATCAGCAGTGTAATAATAACAGAACAAATCTGTTCTTGAACCCGTTGTAGGCATTTGTTCAAGATTCTGCATTTTCTGCCAGTTGGAAGGGATTGTGGGGAGAGCATTACCGTGGTAAGAGGGTTATTTGATGACGTTGACAGCCTGTCTGTGGCAATGCAAAGTGTAAATGGAGTCCATTGATAACATTTGTTGTATGGAATATCAACTTTAAAGAGTACAGTCATGGTTATTTTCACCAGCTGAAACAGGAAATAGATCGAAGCATTTACTAAAATGAGCAACCCTCACGCTAACACAATGATGAGGAAACTTGGCTTCTTCGTGCAATATCTGACTATCAGCTTCTGATAACAAATGACAACGAATTTTCAAAAGTGTAAGATAACCAGACTGAACAGTGAACAATAATAAATCTTACCATGTAATTCAGACTGCAGGCAGTTGTATAGTTCAAAACGAAATTTTAGAAATAAATATTACCAATTTCATGCAGCAGCATACCAAATTTCAGAAATAAAAGATTTGATCTTGCTGCAGATGAAAAGATATCAACTGATGCATTGGGAGGGACCACAGATTTCATGGGGACAGAACCGCAGTCATGAAAACAGTGGTTGCAAAAAGAGAAGAAAATGAATTATTTAAATTATTTTACTCAAATCAGTTGGGTTCATAATTAATTATTTTTGCGGAAAACCCGGAACTGACGTTGTCAGATTCAAACAAAAGCATACCAATACATACACCTCCTCGTTTGTTTTTGTCAGATTAAGTAAGAAGTCCATTTCCGACTCTTTCAAAATTGTGTGCTTATTCATAATGGTTAAAATATTATCGTGAGATTTAATATCCATAGTCAGCCAAGATTGGTTTTCATCCAACTTGGTGCTATTCGGGGAAGTTTGATTTTGATTTTCAGTTAATGGGAAGTCGACGTGCATTTCCAGATGGGAATAGAATGAGATGCAAAGTTTCTGTAAAATTCGTAAGTGATGGTCATATAAATTATTTCGGATTAATTCTCGCTTATTCCAGTTAAGTAACTAGTCTGGTTTAAAGAAATGTTAGTTGTACTGCGTAATGTCGATCAAATGAGGATAAAGTAGTCAGAGTTTCTGCAAAAATGAAACATGCCTGAATCAGCATTAACTCTGAGGCTGCATTTGTAACTCAAGGGTGAGGATGATCCATCAAATAAGATTTTTTTTTTCAAAGCTAGAAATGAAACACAGGCATTTGGAGAGTGAATACGAATACAACTGGGAAAATAGAGTGTGGTGAGTCCAGGAAAAGAGACTCCTTGCGTCTTTCGTAATATGTGTAAAACAAGGTGCTTGTCTAAAACAGAGCACTTTTGAATTTGACTTAATTATTTCTTCTTGAATTAGAATAATAAAAACATCGATTTAAACCTTGTCAAATTCGAGTGTCATCTCTCAATGTTTTCTGATGTAGACTCTCTCAACTTTGGCTAAATAAATTATTGTTGCCCTGTATCTCCAGGCCACAGTGCTTTTCTTATGTAAAATAACCTAGCAAAAAATGGCACTGGGAATACAGGATGAGAAAACAAAACTCGGTTTCCACAGGGGAACAGGAGTAGCTTTTATAACAGCGTTAACACCTGGTACCTCCACTCCCAAATATTGATGTGCTTAAGCTCATGCGGTTATCTACAGCCCCTATTCACAACCTGCTTTGGAATATATGGAACAAATATTATGTGCTGCTCTCCCTTGAAAGTCACTGTACTATCTTAGAAACAATGAATAAAAATCCCAAAATCAAGTAGCATATTTCAGAAGAAGCAGTACGTTTCCATTGAAGAATCGCACAAACGTCATAACAAAATTCAAAAGATTTGTTAAATCAAATTTGCCCAAAGATTGTGAAGGTGCACGAGATAAATTATCGCAGCATAGAAAGAAATAATTGGGGCCATGTTTAGAATACCCATATTTTCTTCTGACATGAAATAAATTTGGAAGATTTGGATAGATGTGCTTATTTGTGTTCAAGCCAAATTTTATAAAAATGTGTATCGACATTACGATATGCCTAACATTCTACTTAACTCAGCTTGTAATTGTTTTGTTTAATTTCGCACATTCCCTTTAAACTTGAGTTAATTGACAACATTATATTAGTACGTTTATACAGAAAAATTTAGCACAGAAACAAGCCACATAAAAACCGAAAAAACTGCTGAGATTGGAAATCAGGCACAAAAATGGAAAAGACTGGAAAGATCAGCAGATCTCGTATAAAATATTGATATAAATCAGAGTCCATTGGGTTCTATTGACCCTTCTTCAGAACGGATGGTAGTTTCAATGTCTAAAATGTCGATCTTGAAAATGCCCCACACTTTGCGAAGTAGACTTTTGATCTCCCATTTGATTTTTGATAGTTTTAGCTTGAAGCACTATTTCCGATGATTGTACACTGATCATTAAACCAGAAGAACTATCAATTTTCTCATCGAACTCCAAATTCAATCGCCCTATATTGGAATCAAAGTCCTGTCTGCTATTATGTACAATTTACATGTATTTATTTAAAATGTTTAAATTCCAGAAATAGTTAACCACAAACCCGTACTAGTATTTGGAATTTTCGTGGTATTTATGATGAATGAGAACGATGAAGAATGGGATTAGAATTTTAAAAAACTCTAATAACACAAAAAGCTAAAGTAAACTCGACAGTGCTATCGGGAGCGTGGTGATGAAAATGAACAGCAGGTCACGCTGCATCCGAGGAGGAGGAGAATCTACGTATTGGGCATAAGCCCTTCATCATGATTCCTGATAAAGGACTTATGCCCTAAATGTCCATTCTCCTGTTCCTTGGACGCTCCCTGACCTGTTGTTCTTTTTCCAGCACCACACTCACGACTTTGATTTCTAGCATCTACAGTCCTCGCGTTCTCCACAATTCCATCCGAAATCAATCATAAGTAATACCAACTAAGTGTATGGGCACCCATTGGAAACAATTGATCTAGAGATTTTGGGTGAATACGTATTGCGTCATCGTACATAATATGTTCCACAAATTTATTAACATCTTGTTCAACAATAGGTTTAACCGTACTATATTTGTTTACCAAATGTCTCTCTTCTACGATCCGAAATACAAACAACTCGTGACTTACTTTCACAGTCACATCTGCAAAACAAAATACTTTCCCTGACACTCGTGAGTGAATTGGTAAGTATCAGATGAACTATCTGACTTTTTATCGATGATAACTTCTGATTCATAGCTATCTGACAATATCTTGTTTAAGTCAGTGTCAAAGAAGCAGACAAAGAAGAATCAAGGTGAGAATTCGAAGTTTGCAGAGAGGGATTGAACGATTCGAACATAACATGATACAGATCATTACACTTTATCTGTAATAGAGTGGGGCTCATAAAATCTTGGTAACAATAATTGGTGAATTCAAAGCATAATTTGTCATCTCATGTCCTACTTTATAGAGCTCAATTTACCATCAATAAGCCTTAGTCTGTTTCTATTGCATTGCATTTTAATAGGTGATGATATCTGTGCTGTTTGAATATTGACCAGCAATTACTGCACAGCTGTCACGTGTCAAAAAAGTAAGAATGTCAGGTTCAGGAACGCACTCTCCTGAAAGAGCTTTGATCATCCTCATGGAACGTTCTGACCCGAATTACAGAATATATTTCTCACTTTCATTCGACCAAATGCTCAATGTGAATTTATGTTGTTATACAAGCTTCCTAATCCTGTTTTTTCTTTGTTTTAAAATACGATTGTTTGTCACGAATATCTCACGATCGAGGATGATATGCAATATGAAACCTTTGATTGACCTCACCAAGGCTTTAACAAAATGCATCACTTGAGCAGTAAACTGCGTGCCGTGATCTGATTCGACACTATTTGGAAGACCCAATTTTGCAAACACTAGGATATTGGCTGTCGCATTTGCTGTCTGGCTTGTAAGAAATGCCTCAACAAATTTACCAAACCTATCATTTATCACTAGGATATATCAGTACCCTCCTTGTATCAGTGGATAATGACCAAAATGATCTATCTGCAAATTTCTCAGTGAGCTTTTAACTGAACATTTCATTTTTTGAACCACTTTCTTAAAGGAAATGAAGGAAAGACTTCCACACCCTTCTCTTCAAATTTAGGCAACGTTTGGCTATCTTTAAACATATTGCCACAAGACTTTTGGCTACAATGTCATTGTTGTTCAGCACGTTCCTCCTCACTACACCTCCTTTTCATTTCTACCTCTGTCATTAAAGTCAACATTGAGTTCTCAATTCCAACCTCTAAAGTTCAAAAGCACTCTTTATTTTTTGTTGTCTCTTTCCCCCTTTCATTTGGTCTGCCTGCCTATCCTTTCCTTTGTGGTTTCAATTGTAACTCAAACTATTTATTTTTCTTTTGATTTTCAAGCAGCTTCATTTTCATTTGAACTTAAGAAATTTCCAAATATTCTGAAGGCAATTCCGGCAATTGTAAATGTCGAGCTATTGCTAGAATTACCTCAGCTTTTCTCGCAGAGGCAGTTAAATCCAACTCCAGTTTATCTGGCAATTCCTAAAACGTTGTCTTGCTCACTTTCATAAGACTCCGGAAATGACTTCTTCCATTCTCAGAAAACTCGTCTTGACTGAAAGAGTCATTAATATATAAAGTACACCCTGGATTAAACCAACCGAAATGAATACCCAAAATAAAAGTCTTTAACACTTAACTGCCTTTGAATCCAATAAACCAAAACGAACATGATTTTTGACATTTTGATCCCGAAAAGTATTCCCAATTTTTATGGACCCCCTTAAAATGCATTAAGGTCGCCTGGACCCAACGTTTTTCTGAATGTATCAGATGCTGCGTTCCGGAAGCAAATTGATAGTCAAACCTCTCGACGTTAAGCAAAACGAAATTTATTAAACTGCAGTAGTTAAAATACAACAAAAGGAAGAAACTTGGAATAACTTATGTCTGTTGGAAAACTTAACATAATAATAGATTTACTAACTTTTATTAATTGACTCTCCCAATATAACAACATACACTTGGAAAGGGGAATTCAGAAAACAGATTATCTCACACAGCTTCAGTAGCAGGCAGAGAACTCCCAGTTTTTAGCTATAAGCGAGAAAGGGAAAAAACAGATTCCACTCCTTCAACAGCACATGTGGAAAATTAAGCGAAGAATTATGGTACTGTGGGTTGGAGCTGGTTCACACATATTTAGGCTGTTTTGATTATTCCAACTTTTAAATACAACACCTAAGTCGTCACAGTTATCTTCTCATAGTTTGCTCAGGGCCTGTCCACTAATCTGTCTAGAAAAGAAATCAGGTCAGAAGTCACACGACAAATGATGGTTTTCTAGCAGGTTTATTGGAAATCGCAAACTTTGGAGCTCTGCATATTCGTCAAGTGAAGTAACGAGATGCACTCAGGCATGGAGTTTATAATCATAGAGTTCAAAAGATAGGCCGAATAATAGGTCTCTGCAGTTGATCAAGAATGTCATACGGTGCGATTAAAGTGGCAACAACCGAATGGCAGAAGAAGGGATAACCAATAATCCAATTATGTAAGGAAGAGCGATTATGGCAAAACATTTAAAAAAAACTAAGAAGTGTACCCTACTAATACCGCACCAGCCCCTACACATAAAAGAAACCAGGACAAGACAAACTGCTGAAAGCCACAGTGTCATCATGGAGTGCATAGGTTTTCCATCTGCTGAAACAAAATCTGTCGCTAACTCTAATTTGGTTGCTTGGCTGCTTTTTGAAGAGCTAACTGAACATGTCAGCTCCACTTTTTATCTTTCTAATACTATTCCCAACCATAAAGGATTCATCCACAGATATATTCAAAAGACATTTTATAACTTCTCCCTGTTCAGCTGTGTCAATTATACATCCAGATTTGGCAAAGTTCCCAAATTATCAATGCTTTTGCTTTGGAACAAATGTTCCCTTGGAAACACTTTTGGCAAGATTTAACTCTCGTTCAATCCATCTAATTTGGTTTGTCGGTGAAGTATATTGTCAATTTGGTGTATTAAACTGTGAAAACTAAAATTGAAACGAAATTCCTCTGTGTTATATGGTTCTGAATAACTATTATCTTCATTGTTGAATAGGAATATGTTGTCAGAATAGTTAAGGGATTCAGCCCAATTTTCTTAAAGGAAATGCAATATTGCTTAAAAACATTACAAAGAGAAGTATTTTTGCACGTTACAAATCTTGCTAGCTGATGTTTCCTCCTTTATATTGGGGAGACAGGCCGCCTACTAGCGGAACGTTTCAGAGAACACCTCTGGGACACCCGGACCAACCAACCCAACCACCCCATGGCTCAACACTTCAACTCCCCCTCCCACTCCATCAAGGACATGCAGGTCCTTGGACTCCTCCATAGCCAGACCATAGCAACACGACGGCTGGAGGAAGAGCGCCTCATCTTCCGCCTAGGAACCCTCCAACCACAAGGGATGAACTCAGATTTCTCCAGTTTCCTCATTTCCCCTCCCCCCACCTTGTCTCAGTCCCAACCCTCGAACTCAGCACCACCTTCCTATCCTGCAATCTTCTTCCTGACCTCTCCACCCCCACCCCCACTCCGGCTTATCACCCTCACCTTACCCTCCTTCCATCTATCGCATTTCCAACGCCCATCCCCCAAGTCCCTCCTCCCTACCTTTTATTTTAGCCTGCTTGGCACAATTTCCTCATTCCTGAAGAAGGGCTCATGCCTGAAACGTTGTTTCTCCTGCTCCTTGGATGCTGCCTGACCTGCTGCGCTTTTCCAGCAATACATTTTCTGCTATGATCTCCAGCATCTGCAGTCCTCACTTTCTCCTAGTGTGTGTTAGAAGTTCATGTAATGCCAATACTTGGTGAAGGAAAGCAAGAGGGGAAGGTGTTCAAGCTACAAAACTGTTAAACACGATTTTAATAGAGAGGGCTAGAGGGTCCCCAGTGGTATTCCTTAAACTGTGTTGAGGTTCGCTGCAGCATGCCAGCAAGCCTAAGATAGAGATATTGGCCAGATAGTGTGATGGCGTTTTGAAGAATTGAGCAACTGGAAGCTCAGGATGTTTTCTTTGTTGAGAGAAATTAAATGATCTCCAATGTGGCAACCTGGTCTGCACTTAGCTTCCTCAGTTTAGAGGAGACCACGGTGTGAATACAGTATGCTAGATTTAGTGAGTGCAGTTAAGTGCTACATTGCCGAGAAGGAGAGTTTAGGGCATTGCTAGCGAGGGGGAGGAATTTGAAGGGCAGGTGTTATACCTACTGCCTTTGCAGGGGATGGTGCCATGAAGCTGCAGGTACATGTTGGGAGTTAAGGAGAAGTGGGGTAGTGGGTTCCAGTGGGAAGGGGAAGGACAGAAGCATGTGCACGTTGTTGGCATTTCACGGGAGGTTGTGGAAATTGTGACTTATGTTCCTTAGATTTGAAAGCATACGGTTTGGTAGATGAGGACAATGGGGATCCAATCACCGTTGTAGATTGGAAGCAGACCTAAGTGTGGAAGATATGTCCTGTCAAGAATTGAAAATTGCCCTAAAGGAAGCCGGCTATGAAAATATATAACCAAGAGAACTGTGGGAATCAAAGGTCGTGTCCTTGGTGGCCAGCTAATCCCCAGAAATAGGAACAGAGATGTTGGTGAAGAGGATATAACTATCATTAATGAAAATGTTCAGGTGAAAGTGGTGTGGAAATTTGAAAATAAAATAGATCACTTTTTCTATTTCTGGGCGAGAGAGAGAAGCAGCTTCAGCAATGATATGCCAGTAATGAGCTGTGGGTTGGGGGAAAGTAGGACTGGAACAAAGAATATTCTACACAAAAAGACAGCTTTAACTGGGGCCCATGTTAGTAGCTATGGCCACCTTTCAACATAAATAAATTGGGAGGAATTCTAAAGCGAAATTATTCAGACTGAATTCCAGCTCAACCAGGCGGATAAGTTTGTTCATTGATGGGGACAACTCAAGCTTTTTGTGGAAAGTCCTGAAAAAAATTCTCCTTCTTCGAGGTAAGACAGAAAGGGGGTGTAGCCTCTGCAGGAGCACTTTGCTTCTTCACGTCAATGCCTCAACATGGATAGTTTGCTCCAGGAACCTAGTCGTTCTTGAAGTGGAGAATGACCGACTTTACTTTGTATGGATATGTGGTGTTGCTGAGTTTGAGGCATATAGACTGCTTGTGATGCGGTCAAAGTTCTTATATCAGCGACACTGCCGTGTTTGAGGACTTCTCTGAAATGTTCCACACAGCGTTGCTTGATGACTTCTTTGTCTTTGCTCAGAATCACTCATTCTTTGGCCAGCAGTTAGGTGGGGACTTGTGTGTTTGTTACGTATGGATCATGACTGCATAGAAGAAACCCTGCACATTATGATTCTGGGCCATTCAATTGGCCTCCAGTTCTTACTTCATCCACCATCTGTTCTTTATGTCACGCTTCATTGTTGGACCTCAGCCTCCCAGCCACCTGTAGATCCGCCTTTCCTCTTCTGAGTGTGGTTACTGTTTCATACACAGAATTGACATGAACTTCTGATTTATCGGTTCTTGGATCACCTGATTATTCTTGTCAAATCGCTCTGGATGTTTCCTGGATAAGTGCTGAGGTGGTTGTGTACGTGGAATTTAGTTAGAAGAAGAGTGCTGGTTGGGTTTTGCATTCTTACTCGTAATTTCCTGATTACATCATCCCAAGATCTGCATTTTTGTTGACTCTGGCATTGAAGTCACAGAAGTTAATTATTTGTCTGCAGCAAGGACCGTTGAGAGGTTGGTCAAAGCTGGAGTAGAATTTCTTCTTGCTGCTGCATCAAGCGTTGGTGCACATGTATTGAATAACGTAACATATTGCGTCTGAGTTGGAGTGACATGAGGTGCTCACTTTTTCTCGGGGGCTGGGGGGAGATCTTTGATTTGGTACACCAGTTCATTTTAGATGGTGAACCCAACTCTATGGATGTGATGCTCCGTCCGGCCTTGCTCTTTCAGAAAAGGATGTAGCCACCACCTTGATCTCTGAACTGCTGTTCCCCTTGCTGCTGAGTTTCTCTGAGGGCAGCAATATCATTATTATAGCATAACTCAATATCATTGATTTCCTATGCAATGATGTCAGAGTAACATTTCAATCAATCACTGGTGGGTTTACCCATGACTGTCCTGAATTTCCAGGTTGTGCTGTGTCTTGTGAAAGGGTATTGTGTGAGTTTTCTTTTAATCTGGGGAAACTGTTGCACATTGGTTAGTATATGGGCTTATCAGCACAAGTTCTTGGTAAGGGGCAAGGGGATCCACGACAAATCGAGACCAGATACAACTGTTCAGCTTTAGATTTAGGCCAGTAGAGTCGATCAGTCGTTAGCGCTACTGCATCACAGCGCCAGGAACTGGTGCTCGATTCCAGGCTCAGGAAAGTGTCTCTGTGGAATGTGCACATTACCCCCGTGTCTACGGGGGTTTCTTGTAGGTGCTGCAGTTTCCTCCCAGAGTCCAAAGATGTACAGGTTAGATGAATTTTCGTGCTAAATTGCCTGTCATGTTTATGGATGTATAGGTGAGCTGCATTATTCAGAGGCAGATGTAGAATAATAGGTGGGTGAGTGAGTTTGGGTGGGATGCTCTTCGTAGGTTTGCTGTGGACTTGTTGGTTCAAAGGGTTTGTTTCTACACTGTAGGGCACCATTCCGTGCGATAGAGTGCAGAAACATGCTGGGGTAGAGGAGGGGCCACGCCTTCTGCTGAGGCAGAGTGTGTTATCAGCTGAGGAAAGGGAAATGCAATACATATATTGCTGCTAATGATGTGAATAGAATATTCTAAATTTACTACACAACTGAAAATGTAAATACTATTCGGGTTTCGAATGTAATTGTTTAAAATGTGATATCTGTACCACTGATATTCGCTTTATTTTCATGCTTGCACGTATCATTTTACATCAATGAATCAGCTAATGTAACAACCTAGCATGTCATAACATAAAGACTTACCTTTTGCTTGAAATGCAAATCAAAAGCTTGCCAGTTTTCAAATTTGAAAATAAATTTAAAATTTCTTCTGATATGCATAACAAGAAGCTTTGAAATTTGAAATAGCTTTAATGATTGGGCTTGCGCAATTAATGTACAATTATGAACAAAATGTTACAACAACGCATTTATATTTTTAGAGAAGCAAAAAAGTGAACCTTTATTACTACGAATTGAAAGTGGAACATACTAGGTTTTTTTATTGAATCTTATCTAGAGCACCAAGTAATGCAAAAAGAGGATAGTAAATATTTCTTTTTTTTTCATTTGAGTAATTGTCAAATGTCCCGTTTTCTACGATAGAAAATATCAGCTTTTACTTTGGAAGGTAGGACGTTGAGTCAAACACAATGCATTTATGTTTAGAAAATGTCTCGATAGAGCCAAAGGCTTGCCTAATCTACCACAACTATTTTAATAAACTGATGCACAGCTTATTTAGTATGAAATCATTGAGGTAAGAAATAATTTATTGGAAGTTCCCCTGAACATTGTTTTGGGAAGTGGTGGGGGAGGAAGGTGGAATCTTTTTTCGAACTGTTTGCTCTGAAACCAATCATTTTCCTCGTCATCCAGAATTAACGTGTGTGCTGAGGGCGGGGCGAGTTCTAGACTGATTCAAATTATTTATTTTAGACCTTATTCACATGCAAAATCAAGGAGATTTTTACTTATGATTTGCACTGTATAACTGTTGGATGCATGGATACGATATCGTTTGAAGAAATAGACCATTCTCCAATTTTTACTTGCCAGGAACATATGGGCAGATTCCATCAATGTTGACGCATGTATTGATCTCGGAAGTTAACAAAAGATATCAAACACCATAACTGGAAGGTACGTAACTTACATCTGACTGCCTTTGATTTTTCAACCATAGTTCAATTGTTTAGCTTGTAGATATGTTTCAATTGAAACTCGACTGCGTTTTGAAAAGCCACATTATTGCAACTACGAAATTGCAGGTGCTCGATATCAAAATTGGACCTGCAAATTGAAAGACTTTGACTGCACGTATCAAGATACAATTTGAATACAAGCCTCAATGGAAGGTGGGTCATTGTGGAATAAATCTGACTATGAACGCAGTGAAGATTATGACATGTCAGTTTATAGGAAGATTCACTCAAATAGTTGGATTCCTGCATTTTGGAAATGAAGTGGAAGCTAATCGGCAGTGAGTGAGTGTGGGGAAAATGGAATTATCAGAAGGATTGAGCGAATCAGGTTAAAATAACGGAGCATCATTTTGCTTGGTATCGGCGATTGAATATCTGTTTTTACAGTATAAGTGACGATTGCATCTCATAGATGTTGAGCATACAGATTTATCAAAAATTCCAAAGCACCCACGAAATAAACGCATATGCACAAAGAGGAATGGTGTCAGCTAAAACGTTGTACATTTATTTTGATGAAATACACACTCATGGATGATGTTAACACGTTCTTATTGACTGGTCTCTTTCCAAGTAGCTTTCTAAATAGCGGATGCAATGTTATAAAAGCTTATGAAATAAAAAAATTGAATTTTGCTAACGTCTCCTGGGGAGTGATGTTATCTTTCATGAAAGCTTGGTTCCTGATATAAAAGATGTGCCGTTCTTTTTTTTTCATTATCACAATGCCATAATTTGGAACGTATTTTGTCATAAGGAGTTTACGTGGGGTAACGTAATGGAGAGAGAAAAAGCAGAACAACAGCTCGATGACAAGTGATGAACAAAGACACGAGGAGCCCAGCTGGAAGTAACATGTACTCTGACTTTTCATGGTATGAGTATCCTATCACATCTTAAAATTAGAAACTTGTGCGAAGTTTTAATGAGGTGGTGCACACTCACATCTTTGTCATTTGTACTTGTCAAACAGACAGCCGTAGAGGTGGACAAATTGTTGAGAAGTCTTTTATCACTGGACGTCTAAGTCGACATTCCCACTTGTTACTTAGAGCAGCAGCACTATCTTGGAGAAGCAAGCAGACAGAATGAAGAGAATTGATCCTAAATTAGATCCTACTTTCTGATGGAATTTTACATTAGTATTCATTAAAGAGATATGTGCATCCCTGACCCGGCCAACATTTATTACTCATCCATTATTATTCAAAGGGCAGTTAAGGCATTGACCTCGGTCTGTAGTTACATGTAGCCCAGACCAGGAGTGGATAGCAATTCCATTCCTAAAGAACAGTCGTAAAGAAGCCATTAATTGTCATGATCATTACTGGACACTTAATCACAGATTTATATTGAAGGGAATGCTGCCATCTTCCATCGTGATATTCGAACCCAGATCCGAGAAAAATGCCTGGGTTTTTGGATTAAAAATCTAACAATTTTTCCACTGGGAGTGCATCGCCTGAATCACCCATCTATTAATCATCCAGACTTGGATTAGTGAACGGTAACTCAGATTCCCTTCCACAAAGAAGTATACTTTTCATTTAGTCATTCAATGGTAAGTATGTTCGGCTCAGCGCTAAAAAAGAAAAGAACACACACACACACACACACACACACACACACACACACACACACACACACACACACACACACACACACACACACACACACACACACACACAGACAGACAGACAGAGTTTATAAATGCCCCAGCATTCCAGACGACAACCTGAAAAACATGGTTGAACGTTCCTTATCTAGTTGTTCCCTGTCGGTTTTTGCCTGTCATCACAGAGCTACAATTATATACACGAAATATAAATGAAGATGCCCATGGTCCTCCGTTCTGGAAGGCCATTATTCACACCCATGATAACTCTCCGTTGTGCTGAACAGAGAAAACGAATGGATATCCGTGGCTCACTGGCAGCAAATAAGAAAAGGGCTCTGAAGTGATGGCAGTAATGTCAGTAAAGTTGTTGTCATCCCAAGTCATGAGAATAAACTCATGCAACAATGTACCACAATAGCATATCAGGACTCTGAGTAACCCAGTGATTAAGTCATTGCTGATCGACTTTGAAACCTGGCAGTCCACCGGAACTTGAACATTCATAGCCATGGAAATAGCCCTTTTGAGCATGCGTGGAAGTAGGACAGAATTATGTGACATCTAACTGAGCTTACCATGCATCCGTTATTCATGTATGTTCATTTCAATTATAAGACACTGACCACTGTTTCATCTATAAATATAGAAATTTGCTTATAATGATTCAATGCCGTCAGCTTTACCAGTCAAAACAGTAAGTACATGCTGATCTAAACATCTGTTTGCACACTTTTTCTGTCCACATAATCGTACAAATCTTTATGTAAACATAAATATTTATTTAAAACAAATCCTTTACCAGAGTCCGACTATTTTCCAAACTTATACTACTACTTTTATAATTCTTTGGCTGATGCTTTTCAGATCACAAGTGTTCAAGATTTTGAAATACAATATGTTTAAGTAGATATATATTTTCCTTGGGGGCTGCACGGAACTGCGATTGGTTAACATCTTTGTTATTAACTGATGGATTGATAGTTCAAGTCAAACTCAGAAAAAGATTTGGAGTGTGTGATCCAATGCAATCATTCTAAGCTTCAGCCAAAGTGTCGTGGGAAGTGTAAAAAATGATTCAGGCCATTTAAACACATTGAATAAGTAGTTTTTTCCAAGGCAGTGACATTTTAACGGGAATAGCTGCGAGGATGCGTAATTCACGAGGAACATTTGAATGGAAGAGAAGTCTCGAGGGAATAATCAGGAAATTTTAGTCGAGACGTATCTGGTAGTCTTTGTATATAGTTTACTGCACATAAACATGCACTTGCAGAAAGCATTAGTGAATCAAAGCTGCCTGATAACACATCAGATAAGACGCTTTGAGTACAGGAATGAGGAAATGATAATGGATCTATTCAGGACTTGGGCGAGACCACACCTGCATAATAGTGTCCAGTTGGCGACTTCAGACCCAGGAAGACGTGCACTGTCCATGGAAGGAGAGCAACAAAAAAAACACAAATTGTTCTCTGGATGTTAGGTTTGTTATTTGAGGACACCTGTTTCCCTGAACTTGTCTCTACTTACATTGAGAGGAGTGAGGGTGATGGTTTTGGGGGTGGATGGAAGGGAGGTCTCAGTGAAACACAAAATTCTGCCTGGCCCGGACAAATTGCGCATGGAGATTTTTTTTTCCCCCTCAGTAAAGATTGCTGAAAAAGGCACACTGCCTCACGAGATGCTATACACAATTTGTGAATGAGCTGATGATATTGCTGTATCAAAGGAACACGCCAATATGGGTAAAGTCTGAAGACCCATGACAATCATTTTGATAGGAAGGATGTCGCAGAATGGGCATACTGTCGTTTTCTTTTCCATACGTTTTTGCCATTATTGTCTCTTAGCAATTGAAAATTTCTTGCTCGCAAATTGGTTCCATTGCACATCACTTTTTAATTCTATCTTGTTTTCATTCCACTTTAATCTCTATTGTTATATTATTCTTCAAGTCAAAGTTTTCGTTTACCATTCTGTGTCCTTAATTTTTGCTGTTATGATTTTTTTACATTTCTAAATCTCCTTTTCCCAGTCCACTGTCATTAAAATATTTGCCATCCATTTATCTAAAGCTCTATGTTGATTCATAAGATTCATGTTTAGAGATATCATTTTACCTTCCATATTTAACTTATCTGTTGACTTTAACTTTGTTTAAAAATCCACACAACCTACCTGTACGTTTTCCACATCCAGAAAACTTATCTTTTAGACACCCGACCAATGCAAATATATTAACAACAATGCTCCAGGATTATATTCGAACGTTCCACTTACCCAGTTCCAGAAAACGGACATAAATCCATCTTAATGCAATTTTGCAAAACCTGGTGAATACCACATACTGTTCTGTATGAGTTGATCACAATACTACACATGTTAGACACCAAAAGTGAAACCGGCAAGATAGATAGCATGTCCATATGGTATAATTATAATTCTTAGGTTCACGATTGGTAGCATTCATTCTTATCTTTATTTATGTTTTAGGTAACTTCACGTAAATCTAGGTGCATGTGACATCCTGCCTTTGACGTGAAAAAATAAATGTAATACACCAAACACGGAAGCAATATCGAACCCAGAAAGAAATGGAATAAGTATCAAAATGAATTTTCACGCACTTCAAATGTACCATCACTTCTCAACTATTGAAAACTGCAGGAGTTAAAATTCGAAATTAATTTATGATAAACCGAGTCATTTTTAACATAAAGAAATTAATGAACTTTAATTTCACGTTCAAGTTTCAAAGGAACAGAATGTATTTTACTTTAAGGAGAGAAATGCGACAGAGAGGCTGAAGGAACACATAGGCAAGTGATAGTAGGTTATCATTGTTATGACCAGGACTTCTCTGAAATATGATCAGGATTGAAATATTAAATTCCATTGTCATCCCAGTGCCAAAATCCACAATATGTGGATTACAAGGATACTCCCATTAGGCAAGAAAGTGAGGACTGCAGATGCTGGAGATGAGAGCTGAAAAAGTGTTGCTGGAAAAGCGCATCAGGTCAGGCAGCATCCAAGGAGCAGGAGAATCGACGATTCGGGCATGAGCCCTTCTTCAGGAAAAGGGATCATGCCCGAAGAAGGGCTCATGCCCGAAATGTCGATTCTCCTGCTCCTTGGATGCTGCCTGACCTGCTGCGCTTCCCCAATTAGACTCCAATTTGTTACTTTCAGTTTGTGATTCAATAACGTAATATCAACTAAACTACGAGACATCGGACTTTGCTCCTCACTCTGCGACTGAACCCTGTACTTGCTGACCCACAGGTTACAATCAGTAACGATTGGTGACAGCACCTCCTCCAAGATAATCCTCAACACTGGTGCTCTGGAAGGCTGTGTCCACTGACCCTTGATATAATCCGTGTATACTTGTAACAGTGTGACCAAATTCAGCTCTAAATCCATTTAAAAATTTGGTAATGACATCACAGTAGTGGATCCCATGTCAATCGATGACAAGAAAGAGGACAGGATAGAACTCAATACCGTAGTGGCATTGTGTAAAGAAAACAGTCTTTACCTCAACATCAGAAAAAGGAAGGCATCGGTCATCGAAATCAGGAAGCAGGATGGCAGGAACACCGCTGTCTGTATCAATGGTGTTCAAGAGCTTCAAGTGCGTAGGAGTAAATATCACTAAAAGTCTGTCCTGCTTCTCTTGTGAGCCATACAAAACCCCCTGCAAATACATCCAGAAGATAGCCGAGACCCTATGTTTTGCCTTATGTAAGGCAAGTGTAAATAATTGAGTTCCATGTATACTTAAATTGGCCACACTAGAACATAGAACATAGAACATAGAAGAATACAGCGCAGTACAGGCCCTTCGGCCCTCGATGTTGCACCGATCAAAGCCCACCTAACCTACACTAACCCACTATCCTCCATATACCTATCCAATGCCCGCTTAAATACCCATAAAGAGGGAGAGTCCACCACTGCTACTGGCAGGGCATTCCATGAACTATTCGACTTTAAGCAAGACACACTTCATTCTTACACTCAGCTAATATACAAATGAAAAAAGAAGTATAAGCATAACTTTAACACGATTTGAAAAATTAATAAAATGATACATTATTTGACTACTAAAAAGCAACTGTTCCAACATAGTAACATCCCAAAACACACCTTTCGCAGATGCAAGTCTTGTAAAATACTTTGTCTCACATGTGATGTTTTTCCAGTCCATGAGAGAAGAACACCATTGGAAAGGTCTGGCAGAGAGCCAGGACTCCAACTTCTTGTTATGGTCAAGAGAGATCAATTTTGGCTTCCACTATTTCCAAACACCAGGAATTTAAATTGAAACCCTTGCTCTGTGGGATCATGACTCCACCCGTTAATGCTGCTTCTCACATTCTAACTCAGCAAAAACGGGGCCTTACAGTTTGATTACTTTGCTATGCTAGAAGAGACAACTCGGCTTCTCTGGCTCAAACCCTCTGTTTTTAAAAAAATATAAAATTTGCTTCTCACGGCATAGTATCCTCATAGTCCATCTACGTTGACACAGCAGTCAAGAAAACGTACTAACATATCTACTTCCTCAGAAGACTAAGGAAATTTGGTATTGTCAGCAATGACACGTCGCAAATTTTATGGATGCTTCATCGGAAACATCCTTTCTGGGTGCATCACAGCTTGTTATGGCATTGTTCTGCCCAGTTTTGCAATAAATTATAGAGATTTGTGAATGCAGTCCTGTGTATTTCGAAAAGCGCTTTTCCTTCCATTGACTCCGTCTATATTTCCAGCTGCGTCAGAAGAGCAGCCAAAAATGCAAAGAACACTCTAACCTCGGTTATGCTTTTTTTTCCACCGTCTTCTAAACGGCCAAACATAAAGTTTGAATCACGAAAGACAGCTTCAAAACGAGTTTTTTCAGTGGTCCTATCAGACTTATGAATGGATCTCTTACATATTACAGTTTATGTGTCTCTGCACCTTCTCTGCAGCTGTAACACTGCATCTGTGTTCTGCATTCCACTATATTATCTGTATGCCCTTATGTAAGTTTTTTTTTCTGGATAGCATGCAAAACAATACTTTTCACTGTATCTCGGTCCATGTGACAATTGTAAAAAACAATCCAATCAAATCAACGTTTCAGACATATGTAAAAATAACAATCTTTCAGTGTAATGCATGTTAACCATGTATATATTACTGTGGACAGCTTTTGTTTCTGTGCCAAGTAATGAGAGAGAAAAGTTCTTAATTTGGAAACAGCAGAACTTTTATCAACGAAAGGAGACAGAACTAAGGATGGGGAAATTCTAGACATATTAATTAGAAATTGGTTATCACTAATGTGCGCCAGTTTATGGGCTAGATCTTTTTCTTATTTTCTTTTTGGTCGCAAAGCCCATTGCTCAATTAAATTTTGCACCTGTTTGGAAATTGACGAGTAAAGTAATGAAGTGGAGGAATCCAAATTTTATGAACGCAATATGAAATGTGGTCTTACTGGACTAAGACCAGCCACTTGTGCAGAAACCTGGGTCAGCCTCGTCGAAGGAATTAAAGGAGGAAATAGCGAGCCGTCAGATAAATATTTTCTGGATATAACAAGACTATAGAACATTATATATTCAACGGGCATAAATGTTATGCTTAATTATAAATGAAAGTTTATCAACAAAGGAAGCTCATGTCGCAGAGTGTAATGAGAGCATAAAGCAATACAGAGATCAGGGAAATTATAAAGAAATTAAGAAAATTAAGAGATTCAATAAGTAAGAACGAAAAGCATTAGTGATCCGAATCAAAGTAATCTCTTTGCATTTTAAATAAATACAAAAGACAAAAAGTGTACAACTTAGCAAAGAGTAGGGATAATTAAGGACTATATACATATATATACCCTGACACAGACCGGGAAAACTTGTTCTCAACTCTCAACATTCTTTACTGCAGTTTTCTCGATTCTAAAAGGACAACACGTGGATAGATTTCGAAGACCATCTTTGAAAAATATGAAGAATTAAGCACACTAGCTAGTGTGGCAAGTTCGAAAAGAAATGAATATGCAGTCCTAGAGGAGATGCATCCCAAACAGTTGAAAGGTTGAAGGGACGAAACATTAGTGGAAATACAATAATTTTTGTAGCCTCTCTGGGCACAGCTGAGCTGCCACTTTAAGAACGGACTGCCAATGTGATCCTCTTACTGAAAACGAGAAGACGAGATTGACCAGGAAACCAATTAACTGTAGTACAGAACAATCATGTAATGACCTTTTCAGTTTGTCTACCTTCTGAATTTTGATTTTTTCCTAAATTCTACTCCTTACTCTGGTGGTCGCAAAAGTGTGCAACATGATTAGTGCATTTAAGAAGTTAAGTACCTGCAACAAAATGTGTTAAGTTAGGACCCAGAGGTTTACATCTAAGATAACGAAGTGTTGCTTGTAAATAACTGAAGTTTTTAAAAGAACCATGGTTTATAATTAATTATGTGATTAACATCCAAACTAATGTGGATGCATCTGGAAAGTTGCATCTGCTTCAACTGCAGTCGTAACTTGACTGTAGAATGTTTCGTTTTCACTTCATTGCTATATGTTGAGGCAAGAGGGCAAATATCAAAACATTACCTTCATATAATACAGACTGTGGCATATGTAAAGAATAAATTTGTAAAGAACGTTTGCATTCTAAGGAAAGAAAACATAAATATTTCAATTATTTTAATACTAGTAACTCTATTCCTGTCATGAAGATGAAGTGACAAGTGATGCATTGTGCAACACCATGTGTTGCAATATGACAGTAACGTATTACCACTAACTGAGCTACAGGGATGATGAGTTATGCAGTCCTGCAACAACTAGTCCTGGAATACCAGTACATAATTGAATAACCTGCCTTGATAAATGCTCCACGAACATGCCAATTCACTATTTATTTCAGAGTTCAGAAAATCAATTTCTAGGACAAGTGTGAAGCATTTACAAGCCCGGACAGCTAGAATTACTCAATGGATGATCTATCTGAGGCTCCTCGCTGATTCTGCGGTATGATCAAAGCCAACCGAGAGCCAATTTGCACCTATCCATATGATAGCAAGAATTCTCCGAGACAGATATTGTAGCATAAGGAAAAATTAATATTTTAAAGAATAAACCATAAAAACACATTAAAAGAAGAAATGCAAAGTTTTTTTTTCTAAGTTACTGTTCATTTGATATATGTCAGCACTGCAGCCTGGCAAGCATTTATTGCCCACTGCTGTCCACCCGATGTGGGTTGATTGTCAATAAAATTCGAGAGAAAATGCCAGGTTTTTCACCGAGGGCCAAAAAAGAATGACAACGTATTTTCAGATAAGGATGATGTATGGTTCAAAGGGAAAATTACAGGGGGTGGCATTCCTATGTATTGGATGTGATTGTCCTTATTGATCCAAGTGTTCGTGCGTTAGAAAAATGCTATCTGAGAATCTTTAGTGTCTGCAGTAGATGGTACACATTGGTTCTACTGGCGTCAATAGTGTGGGCAATCGATATTTGTGGAAGTGGTTCCAAACAAGTAGGCTGCTTTGCCTGGTATAACGTCAAGCTTCTTGACTGTTTTTGGAGCTACATCCATCCAAATAAATAGGGAGTATTGCATTTCACTCCTGCCTGATGCTTTTTGAAGTGATAAACATGTTTTGGAGAGTCAGGGGGTGAGTTATTTGCCATAGCATTCCAAACTTCTGATCTATTGTTTAAACTTTTTTGGTAATGTGGCGCACCGAGTTGAATCTCTCGTCATGGTAACCCAAGAATTTTGGACGTGGGGATTCAGTGAACAAAAGACCAAAGAAAATTACAGTACATGAACAGTCCCTTCGCCCCACCAAACCGGTAACAATCCAGATCCTCTATCTAAACTTTTCGCGTGCTTTCGAAGGACCTGGATCCCTCTGCTCCATGCCCATACATGTATCTGGCTAGATATATCTTCAATGACACTATCGTGCCCGCCTCTAACACCTCTGCTGTCAATGCGCTCTAAGCACCCATCACCACTCTGCATAAAAAAATTTCCACAGATATCTCCCTTAAAATTTTTCCCTCTCTCGTTGAGCTCATCACCCTTTGTAATTGAGTCCCCACTCTGGAAAAGAAAAAGCGTCATGATATCCACCCTATTTTTACCTCTCATGATTTTTTAGACCTCAATCGCCCCTTAACCTGCAGATTTATAATGAAATCAATCCTAATCTAATCAACCTCTCTTCATAGCTAGTACCCTCCATTGCAGGCAACATCCTGGTGAACTTCATTTGCACCGTCTCCAAAGCATCCACATCCATTGGTAATTTTGCAACCAGAATCACACACAGCATTCCAACTGGGGCCGCAAAGAATTCCTATCCGACTCTCACATGACCTGCCAACTCTTGTACTCAATACCCTTGTCGATGTAGGAAAGCATGCCATATGTCTTCTTGAAAAATCTATCGACCTTAATGTCATCTTCAGGGTACAATAGAAGTGAACACGCAGATCTCTCTGTGCATTAATTTTCCCCAGGGCTTTTCTATTTATAGTATAATTTGGTCTTCAATTGGATCTTCCAAAATGCATCGCCTCACATTTGCCCAGAATAAATTCCATCTGCCATTTTTCTGTCCAACTCTCCAAATTATCTATATTGTGCTTCATTATCTGACAGTCCCCTTCACTAACTGCTACTCCATGAATCTTAGTGGCTTCTGCAAACTTGCTAATCAAACCACCGGTACCTCCTTCCAAATCACTTATGCATATCGCAAACAACAGTGGTCCCAAAACGGATCCCTGTCGATCACCGCTGGTTTCCATTTTTATAAACTACCTTCTGCTATGCTACTCTCTGTCTCTTGCTGCCCAGCCAGTTCTATATCCATCTAACTATTACACGCTAGACCCTATGCGACGTCATTTTCCCCATCATATATCTGTCATACGTGCTGATAACACCATTGAATACCAAGGGAATAGTGGTGCGAGTGTATACTACTGGTGATAAGCATAGCTTGGCAGTTATATATGTGAGTATTAGTCGTCTCGAGTATATTTAAATATTGGAATTGAGGAGAGAACAAAGATATTAAAATTTTGCTTCTTTCTGTGAACACAGTACAGAACAGAGAGATGCATGGACATGTGCAAAAACTCTAAAACACAGAGACAGAGACAGGGGAAGAGATGGAGACAGCGAGAAGGCGTGGGTGAAAGAGTGAGAGAATGAGAGAGTCAGTGGGGACTGAGAGAGAGAGAGAGAGAGGGGAGGGTGGGGGGGGGGGAGAGGGAGAGAGAGATGCAAACCACACAGAAAGTCAACAGGCAAATTTGAGGGAAGAAATATTTAAAGAGTATTACAGATAAACTAGTGGAAATGTTCATGGAAAAAAAGTTGAAGGATTCATTTCAAAACAATTCCTGCAATTACATCTTAAAACTGTGTACCTGGAGTGATAACAGATTCATTAATTTCAATTTTACACAGCTCCAGGAAATATTGAAAGAGAAGTTTCTTGCGATTTTGTGTCTTCATATGCCTTTCTTTGAACTAAAAGACGTGGGATCAAGTCACAATGACTCCCTTGGTATATTAAAAGAATCGAGAGTGAGGGGCTGGTAAAGCACAGCAAGTCAGGCAGAATCCAAGGAGCAGTAGAATCGATTTCTCGGGCGTAATCGACCATCTCAGACATCTCGGTCTCCTTTCTGGACCTCTCCATCTCCAACATCAAACCAAAGGGATAGCCATGGGCACCCACATGTGCTCCAGCTATGTCTGACGCTTTTTCAGGTATGTGTAACAGTCCATCTTCCACAGCAAGACCGGCACCATCCCCCACCATTCCCTCCACTACATCGATGATTGTATTGGCACTACCTCGTGCTCCCATGAGGAGGTTGGACAGTTCATCACCTTCACTAATACCTTTCACCCCGACCTCAAATTCACCTGGACCAGCCCGGACACCTTCTCCCCTTCCTGAACCTCTCCATCTCCAAATACTCCCTGACCTCCTGTGCTTTTCCAGAACCACACTCTCCACTCCTATGTCTAGCATCTTCAGTCCTCACTTCCTTGTCCTTGGTGTACTATAATACAGATTGAATAAAATTGTCTAGAATATAGAGACCATTCACCTTCTCTGTATGTGGAAAGGGTTTTCGCCGTTCCTCTTACCTACTGAAGCCATCAACTGGTTCACTTTCTTAACCCAGTACATTTTACCTGGGAATCTTGCACCTAAGATGAAGATTCCTGAAGAAGGCTTATGCCCAAAACGTCGATTCTCCTGCCCCTTGGATGCTGCTTGGCCTGCTGTATTTTTCCAGCACCACATTTTTCAACTCTGGTACTCCAGCATCTGCAGTCCTCACTTTCTCCTAAGGTGAAGATCTCAATGACAAATCTGTCAACTTTTCACTATGCTCCTGTATCCCTGTACTTGACTACAAGTGAGAATGAAACCTAATTCTAGTGCTAAATCGGGAGTTCTATACATGTGCAGTATTACTGGATGCATCTTATACGCTAAGCTCCAACTGATGAAGACAAGCATGTCACCTATCTTAGAGTCATGGAGTCACAGAGATGCATACCATGGAAACAAACCCTTCGGTCCAATTCAAATTTGCCAACCAGGTATTTTTTGTGGGAATATATTCCTGGGAATACGTCCAATGTGGTTATTTGTGTGGTATTGAGGAATAAGAAAGGGATTTTCATCTTATTAGGATTGTTATATAGCGCCTCCCCCACCACCCTACCCCCGTTCTCATCCCCCCCCCCCCCCCCCGCATCTACCAGAACCACTACCACCACTTCCACCAGCAAACGTCAATGGGAAATTGAGATGTAAGTTTCTAAGAAGATCTCAGCTATCTGATGGAATGATTGGGTTGCAATGGCAGCAGATTTTAACTTTACAACATAGGCTGGGAACTGCCATAGAGTTAAGGACTAAGATGGACAGAAAGTTATTTCCTATGTACAAGAAAAGGTTCAGCTTCAGTATGTGGAGGTACCTACTAAAGACGAAGCAACACTTGACCTAGTATTGAGAAATAAGGCAGGGCAAGTGACTGAAGTGTCAGGAAGAGAGCACTTTGGGACCAGGCCTGATACTTCTATTTATTTTAAAATAGATGTGGAAAAAGATAGACCTCATCGAAAAGTTAAAGTTCTAAATCAGACTAGGGCCAATTTTGATGGTATTAAGCAATGACTTTAAAAAGTTGTTTGGGAGAGGAGAGGTTGGAAAATGGGAGGCATTCAGAAGTGAGAGAACGAGAGTCGAGAGGTAGTATGCTCGTTTTAGTATGTATGGCATGACTGACAGGTGTTAGGAATGTTGAATGACTAGAGAAATTGAGGTTTTAGTCAAGACAAAGAAAGGAGGCATATGTCAGGTATAGACAGAGACAGTCTCTGTGTGGAGCTGGAGGAGACAAGTGAAATACTTAAGCGAGTGTTTCAGTATTTACTGTGGAGAAGGCTGTGGAAGCTAGAATTTTTTTTTAAATGGGGCTACGTTGAAAAGTGTCCATATTACAGGGTAGTAAATGCTGAGCAAATTAAAATGCGTAACAGAGGATAAATTCCTGGGACCTTATCAGGTGTACCACAGAGGTTTGTCAGAAGCTACAGAAGTTAATTCTGGACACTTTGATGAGATATCTCATACCTCCGGATGAGGTCCCAGAAAACTGGAGGGAGTCTAATTTATTATTTAAGAAAGTTAGCATGGGAAAGCCAGGGAAAGATAGACCAGTGAGCTTGATGTCAGTGATGGCTAACGTGTTGGAGGAGAATCTGAGTGACATGAATTACATGTATTTGGAAAGGCAAGGACTGATTACGAATGGTCAACGTGGTTTTGTGCATGTGAAATCCTGTCTCAGTGCCTTGTTTAGATTGTTTGAAGAAATGACAGCGAATATTGATGAAGGCCTCGGCTTACTATGATCTAAAGTCTGCACCTGCTTCAAGAAGACCACCATCATCCCGGTGCTAAAGAAAACACGTGCAGAGCACATGAATGACTACCGTTTTGGCCTCGATAATTATGAAGTGCTTCCAGAGGTTAGTCATGACTATAGTCAACTCTAGCGTCCAGGTTTCCTTGACCTTTTGCAATTCATCTATCATCGCAATACATCCAGGGCAGACACAGCCTCCCTCTACAATCATCCCGGGGACATCTGGTTAGCAAGGATCTCTAAATCAGGCTCTTAGTTATTGATGACATATCTTCCTTCAAAGCAATAATTCCAACCAAATTTATCTTCAAATGCTGACACCTATATTTGTGCTCCACCGTCTGAACTGGATCCTCGACTTCCTGACTCATCAGTCAGAATAGTCAACAACAACAACTCTTCCATGATAATCATTAACAGCCGTTCCCTACAAGGCTGCATAATCAACCCTCTGCTATACTCCCAATAGATTAATAAATGCGTGGCCAAATAACTCCAGCTTCAAATTCGTTGATGACATCATTGTTACAGATTAGGAAAGACATAGAATTCTTAGTGGCATGAGGTAAAGATAAAAATATTTCCCTCAAACTCAACAAAAGGAAAGAGCTGGTCATTGACATTAGGGTGCAAAGTGGAGGATACGGCTCTATCGATATCAGCAGTACTGATGTGGAGATGGTGACAGCATCAGGTTCTTTGCAGTGATGAGAAGCAACAATCTGTCCTGGTCCACATAAGCTGATGCCATGGTCACAAACAAAATCATTACAATGCCACTACATCTTCAGGCAGCAAAGGAAATTCGGAATGTCCATCGAGATTCTTCCAAAATTTTGTAGATGCATATTAGAAAACATCTTATCCAGATGCATCATGACTTGCTATGGTAATTTCTCTGCCCAGGACCGTAAGAAGATATGAAAGATATGTATGCAGCCCAGTCCATCATGCCAGCCAATCTACGATTCATTGATTCCCTACATTGGGAAGGCAGCCAACATAATCGAAGACCTCTCCTAACCCTGTGATAATGTATTCAAACGTGAACTATCGAACAGAAGATGCAGACGTTTCAATACAAGTACTAACAGATTCAAGAATTGCTTCTTCCACGCTGTAATCAGGCTTCTGAATGGACCTCTCAAATTTTAAATCGACATGTCAATCTCGTTCCTTTGACACCTTCTCTGAAGCCATAACATTGAAGTCTTCGATCTGCTCTGTTGCCCTATGCACTTGGTATGGCATGATCTGGCTGCACTTCACACAAAACAAAACTTTTCACTATACTGTGACTATTAGTAGACAATTACTGGCTAACAAGGGGGGCTGTGTAATGGCAGACTGTGTCATAACCAGGCCTGATGTGTGGCAGTTCGGTTAAGCAAATGTGAGGATATATGCAACCCTCAACTTGTTAAACTCAGTACTGAGTATAGAAGACTATAGCGATCCCAAGCTATTCGTTCTCCCAGGCATGTTTGTCATGTACTTCATTGTCTGTTCATCCGCCCTTCACTCTGTTTGGGCTTTGTCTCCAGCTATTGCTTACTCCTTCCTACTCTGCCCAACCTATCTTCTGCATTAAAAATATAATATTTTCCTAGCCACCATCAGTTTTGAGGAAGGGCTATTGAATCGGAAACGTCAATTCTGATTTCTCTGCACAAATGCTGTGAGACCCGCTGAGCCTTTTCAGCAATTTCTGTATCTGTTTTCCAGCATCCGCAGTTCTTCTGGTGTTCACTTAAGAATGCAGTCGAACAGCAATATTCGACTCTCACTTCACTATAGAAATTCCTCGGTACTTTCTCTTTATTCTCACAGTTGCATCGATCACTTCCACTGCTATACAAGTTCACAGCAATATCGTCAAAAATAATTTAAGACAATTTATAAATCATGCATGCAGAATGATAATCTGAAAGGAAGAAATGACAAGTTTATTTGATATTATTTAACCTTATATAATTTACGTCGGGAGCAAGAAATGAAGAAAGAATTACATTGTAAAGATGTTTTACAGAGGGGATAGGATTCTGCAAAATTGCGATCTCACTTTTCACAGCACCTTCCAGAAAGTACTTACTTTGTTTAATCTTTTTAAATCTTTCATGTCAGCACGAAAATAGGATAGTATAGCATAGAATCATTCACACCATTCACTCCTGTTCGTTTTTACCAAAACTATAGCCCTTCCTTCAGAAATGCAAACATCTGTTGAATCTATTCAGATCACTCAGTAACTTCATTTGATGGTATTGAACAATATTGATATTGACATCTCCAGTCAAATTGAACGTATTGTTTAAGTACCCGTTAATACTCCAGATAATGGGCTCATGAATTAACTTGATGGTTTCCAGTCAGCTTTAGAGTCATTTAGTCATAGAAATCTACAGTACAGAAAGGTCCTTCAGCTCGTCGTATCTACACCAGTCAAAAAAAAGCACTTTCTCTATTTTCAACCCATTTGCCGTCAATTGGCCCATATCCTCGTATGATGAATTGCATCATTGATTTGAGTAATGCCATCGAGCGTGTTATATTTTACAGAGCGCCCTTGTGGAGAAATTTGATTGTCATCCAATTCAACCAGAGTCAGACGCTGAAGTCGAAGTCAATAAAGTTTCTGTTGCCAAATGAGTTTCCATTAAAAATGGCCTATTTAAAGAAAGAAAATGACTTGGATTGCACAATTACTGCGGCAGCGGAGGTGAAAACACAAGGAACAGGCAAACAATACCAAGATGACAGTGAGGAGGACAACAAAAGTATAATTTAACAGTTTCATCATACTTCAAACCAGTATTACAGCGGCCTTGAAACATTAACACTGCTTCGCCTTCCAATGATGTTCCTAAAGATGATATGTTTCGGCAGTACTTCCTGATATATCTATCTATCTATCTATCTATCTATCTATCTATCTATCTATCTATCTATCTATCTATCGATCGATCGATCGATCGATCGATCTATCTATCTATGTATTCATTTAACAATCTATGTATCCATCTGTTTGTCTGTCTGTCTGTCTGTCTATCTATCTATCTATCTACCTATCTATCTATCTATCTATCGATCTATTTATTTATTTATTTATCTGTCGATTTACACATCTGTCGGTCTGTCTATCTATCTATCAATCTATCTATCTATCTATCTATCTATCTATCTATCTATCTATCTATCTGTCTGTCTGTCTGTCTGTCTGTCTGTCTGTCTGTCTGTCTATCTATCTATCTATCTATCTATCTATCTATCTATCTATCTATCTATCTATCTATCTATCTATCTATCTGTCTGCCTATCTGTCTGTCTGTCTGTCTGTCTGTCTATCTATCTATCTATCTATCTATCTATCTATCTATCTATCTATCTATCTATCTATCTATCTATCTGTCTGCCTATCTGTCTGTCTGTCTGTCTGTCTGTCTATCTATCTATCTATCTATCTATCTATCTATCTATCTATCTATCTATCCGTCTATCCGTCTATCTATCGTTTCATTTTACGTAATGGCAATACATTTCCAAGTGAAGATGGTGAGTGACTTGGAGGAGAAATTGGCGTTTGTTGTGCTCCCATCTGCTGTTCTTGTACTTCTGCTGTTCTTTGTACTTCTAGATGGAAGTTGTCTTGTGTTTGGAAAATGTTGTGTAAGGGTATTTGGTGAATCTCTGCAGTGTATCTTGTAGATAGTACACACTGCTGCTTTTGAGTGTCACTGGTGAAAGGAATGGGTGTGGTGACAAACAATTCACCATGATGCTGACGAGCTTCTTCACTGCTATTGGACCCACATGCATCCAGAAATGCGGGGAGTATTCCATCACCTTCCTGACTTGTGCTTTGGACATAATGGACAGACTATGGGGAGTCACGAGTTGAGTACTTGCTGCAGCATTCCGAGATTCGGATATGTTCTGTAACACTTACGTTTATATAAGGAGTCCATCTGAGGTTCTTGTCGAAGGCAACTCACAGTGCGTTGGCGAGAAGGAGTCAGTCGATGGTAATGTAATGGAATATGAAGAGTGTATAGTTAGATGATCTCGTATTGGAGTTGGTTGCTGCTTAGAATTTGTGTAGCGTGAATGTTATTTTCCAGTTGTCAGGCTAAGCTTGATTATTGTCCAGATATTGGTGCAATTTAACATGGAATGCTTTAGTGTCTGAAAAGTTGTGAATGGTACTGGAAAATGCACAATCATCACTATACTCCAATTCTGGCATTATGTTAGAAGGAGGCTATTGGCTAAGTAGCTGAAAATGCTTGAACATAGGACACGACCATGAGGAACACCAGTACATTAGTCGTCAAGCTGAGATCATTGATCTGCAAAATTCAAAGACATCTTCCTTTGTTTGGGTATAAAGCAGTATTGAGCCTTCCATCTGATTCTCGTTGATTACAGCGTTGTGAGGTCTCCTTGATGCAAAACACAGGGTAATTTTGACTTGATGTCAAGTGCAGTCACTCTCATCTCACTTCGAGAGTTCAGCCGTTTTGTGATGCAGAGGTAGTTTATTCTAAAGAAATATAAACAGGATCAGTCATTTTGGCTCTTGCGTCTGTTCTGGCATTCAATAGGATAATGACTGATCTGGCACTCTTCAGATTCACTTTCTTACCATTTCCCTAAACAGTTGATTGCTCGCCTGATACAGAATCTAGGTATCTCAACCTTAAATAAACACATTGATTGTGGAACAGAGATCTCATTCCTCAAAATGTTCTGAGAGAGGAAATACGTTCTCACGTCAGTCTTAGACTCGCGTCCAAACTGCAGTCCTAATTATATATTTGGCAACTATACTGACCACGCTTGGTTCAAATGAAGACTGTTCCAATGCACCCATTTCAATTCCCAGGACTGGGACCAGTGTCCCATTCATCGTAACCCATTGCTCTGACACCAGTTATTGAGCAACACATTTACATCCCTAAGTTCATTTGCCATCTGTCACTTCTCATTTAGCTCAGGGGCGAATCAGTTTGGTGTCTATGATACAATAGAGCTAACTGGGTGCTTATTATCTCATTAGTGTGCTTTTTTAATGCAGCCTCTTGCTGCAAAATTTCCCTAAGCAGAAGGTCTATTTGAGTTTGACCTTTGTCATTGGTATATATATAGTTTAAAAAAAAAGGAACTTTCCATGCCCTTTTCAAACTCTTCTCGGGCTCAGAATTTTGGCATCAGAAAGGTAACATATCTTTTGCAATTTTTTTTGTCTTTCCAATAGTGAGCAGTAAGTATTGTCTTAATGATACTATCCCCTATTAATATTAAATTTCTCATTTCTCCACCCACTTGTGCATAAAATGGCATTTTGGTCAGTTTGCTCATTCTCCCTGCAGCCTGTGCGTGCCTACACATAGGGAGCAATAACTTCATAACTACTTCATAGGGGCAGTGGTTGTGTTTCTTCCAGTACTAGTTTATGGATTCTAATACATGTCTCACTCATAGTCATATACTATTGTCCCCGTCCACTGCCCTCATTTTATCTAATTAAACTGAGGCATGTGCTTCACTATGAAATAATGTAATTTCATAATTAAAATGTACCTTGAAATGTACTAACAGCACCGAATGTAAACCACATGGTCTATCAAAAATACATGGAATAAATACACATTAATCGCCTTGTTTTAATCTGACATCATAAACAGGTGAGAAGACTTAGAAGGATGCCCTGTCTTCAACTGTTGCCATGTGCCACTGTTACACTTCTTACACATGTAATAGGATGCCAGAACAGACGCAAGAGCCAGTCTGCTTCACCCTGATGTAGTAATGCTGACTTGCTGCACACATCTGCTGAGCCATTCACACTGATACCGACTTGCCGCACACGTCTAATGAAGCTGAATTGCTGCACCCTCCTCCCAGTGTGCTTCATAGTAATTCTAATGTGCTGAAAACACCTCCCCTTATTCTTTACAGTGATGCTGACTTGCTGATTACTTCTGTCAGTCTGTAGGGATGTTTAACTGAGCAAAAGCAGAGAGTAGTTATAACTGATGCCCTTTCAACTTGTTCAGCTACTTCCAGTGGAATGTGGTGAGGATCAATACTGAAGCCTCAGCCAATAATAACTCACGTTCATGTCTTAGATGATATTAAAGTCACCAAATTAGTTGGTATATAAATCTATGTGAGAGTATTAGATGTGGGTAAGAAACATCAATTTATAAGAAGGTCTATGCAGGTTTAAATGTGTGTGCAACACAATCACGACAATCTACAATGTGAGGTGATTTTGCGAGATGATGTAGTCTAATTTTTAAAAGAACCTTCAATAGCTTTTCGTAAGCTTCAAAAAATTTAAACTTTTAAAGAAACCTGGGTCCTTTATAGGAAGATGATTTTAAGAATAGAACAGAATAGAATTTGTTTACGCTGATAGTTGTAAATTTTCGAAATTCTCGACCAGAAAACTGTTTGGTGCTCTGTCGTACAAAACATTTAAGACTCAGCAAACAGCTTTTGTAAATCCAGAATGGATGAAGGGATACGTGGCTGGCAAGGAGTGTCGACTTGAGACAAAAGAGCAGCTATGACCTTGTTGAATTGTAGATTTGGATGGAAGCCTTGTCCTGCTCCTATATCTTGCATTCTTATGACCTACTGAATAAGTCCATCAATTTCCCTTTCCTGCCAAGTGAGAGAAACACCATTCTGGAGTGAAAGATATAACGAAAAGGAAGACAGACCGTGGAAAAATCAGGAGGCAGAATAGGAGGTAATGACAGCTACCACTTGTCAAAACTGGAGAGTTGGGGTTGCGGGGTTGCAACAGTAACAAGGCATGAGTTTGTGGGGCACGAGTGTAATCCAGTAGAGGTAAAGAACTTGGAAGAAAATATTCCATAAAACAGAACAGTCAAGATCGATTATTTCAAATTAGTAATAACCTTCATTGTTTCCTTGCCTTGAAATCATAATGCATCACGTTACATTTTCCAACAACATGCTCTTCTGCCAAAAGGTGTTGATATAAGTGTGTCTTTGCTTAATGCCTTCTATAGGGAAAACCCAGGTGCAATGAGACTCTTGTCTGTTTTGGCTAGATCAAATTCACTTAGGAATGCAGCTTAACAGCAACATTTGGGAATTACTTCGTTATAAAAAGGCTTCAATATTTTCTCTGTCTTCTCATAGTTTCATCAATCACCTATAATACAAAAGGTTTCACATCACATTGAAGATGTTGTGGACAGAAATGTCTCCAACTAAATCCATATACTATCCTCTACTCGCTGTAATTGGAGTGCCTGGTAAGTACAATATTCTCCTGAAAATTATTTCCAGCAAAGGTGTTATTATCATTTCGAAGCGTGTCAGGCTTCCTCTAACTTGGGCATCTCGTCTGTTGAAGTTCTCTTCATTTCCAGAACATTCGTGTTCTCTCTAACATTCTCCTTTTTTGTTCATGCTATCTTCTCTCCATATTGTCCTTCATATTGTCAACATAATTGCATTTCCTTATCTTTAGTCATTAGTCCTCTTTTATGCTCTTTTTTCATAGCTATATCACCTCTCTTGCTCAATTTGACTGATGTTGTTTATATTCTTACTCACTGTAACACTTGTTATTGCCTTATTTTCTACTCTTATATAATGTTACTATTGGTTTGATTGTTATTCTGAGATATGCAAGCTTGGTTTCTTCTCCAATTTACTGTTTTATCCGAAGAATCTCACCTCTTCTCTCCAATCTCTCTTATCTTTGTTGTTGCCTTCCCTCTTAATTTATGTATTTATTCATTGTGTTCGTTTTGTGCTGCTTCCTTTTAATCAGGCTCACATTAACCTAACAATAATCACTCCTTCTCTAATTGTTGTCTCTTTCGTGCTAAGATTTATGCTCAGTGTTATCCAATTTTACCTCTCCCACTGGATTGGTATTGACTAGAGAAGTAACCAAAAGGCTGAAACAAACATAGGTTCAGATGTCCAATGTCATTCTTCAGTTCCTAAAGACTATGTATATCAAGGGCTATGAGGATAATAGAGGAATATGAAGCTGAATATTGTCTGACTAATTGCAACTTCATTGAATGGCATAGGCAACTTGATTCATCAAATGGCCTGCTTCTATTCCACCATCTTAGGGTCCGAGTAACAAAGGATTATTCCATGTTTTGAGAGTAAACAATTTCAGTATAAACAATACATGTTCATTCTTGGATTAATGCAGTATTTGCAGAAGAACTGGAACCAAATGTTTGTATGCAAATAGAGCTTTGGTTGGTAAAACTGGTAGATTATGGGCGGCATAGTGGCTCGGTTAGCACTGCTGCCCCAAAGCGCCAGGGACCCAGTTTCGATTCCTGTCTGGGGTGACTGTCTGTGTGGAGTTTGCACATTCTTCCTGTGTCTGCGTGGGTTTCCTCCGGGTGCTTTGGTTTCCTCCCACAATCCAAAGATGTGCATGGCAAATGAATTGATCATGCTAAATTGCCCATAGTGTGAGGTGCATTATTCAGGGGTGGGTTATTCTTCAGAGGGTCGGTGTGGACTTGTTGCTCTGAAGGGCCTGTTTCATACGGTATGGCATCTAATCTAATCTGGGTTAGGTTGTGGATAACTGACCAGTTACCAACGTCAAACGTCTTCTGTCTGCAAACCGCCATAAAATGTATTCTCACATTGCTGATCAACCTGGAGATGGGTACAAGATATAGAGAAGCCATGAAGTCTTCATCGACCAAGAACTCTCTCTCTTTCTCTCTCCCTCTTTCTCTCTCTTTCGGAGCGGCAGAAGAACTTTCAGCATTAACACAGCAATTCTTGTGAACAGAAGCCACTGAACTGCTTTCCCAATGACCCTTCGTTTGTATTTCTGGTGTGCATGTATATATGTAAAACGAGATTATGATGGAAATAGTTGTTTAGTTAGTAGTATCATAAGTTAATGTTTTATAACTACTTATTGCTTGTAGCTGGGTCCTATTCATTCATAGAATTGTAGAATACTTATAATGTGGAAGCAGGCCATTCAGTCCATTGACTCCATAACACGCCTCCGAAGAGCATCCCATTATGATGCACTTCACCTGAGTTATCCCTGTAACCCCACATTTCCCATGGGTAATCCACATAATCGATATATTCATGAACACTGTGCGCAATTTTAACATAGCTAATCTAACTAAACTTCACATTGTCGGAAATGGACGGAAACAAGAACACTAGAGGAAACCCAAGCAGAAATGGAGAGATTGTGCAAACTCCACACAGACTGCCAGCCCAGGGTGGAATCGAACTAGGTTTACCAGGCACTGTGAGGCAACAGCGCTAAACACTGAGCCAACATGACCACTCTCCGTGCTTTCTGTCAAAGATCAGGTATCTTGAGGAATCTTTGTGGACTCTTTAAAATTTCTAGCAGCTATAAAGATTCCAGACAGAGTGGGATTGATTTCAGCACTACCCTTTGAATCATGCCACATTCAATCCATGAGATTGATGAGAAATTTCAGCACAGAAAAGCAGACTGCAAAGAGGAAACGAAATGTCAATCCCACGGCAGTTGAGTAACTTTTGTTGGCTACAGCCTGATATGTTTCTGTTAACTTTTCAATTTCTCACAGTGAACTTGATGGCGATTGTGATCTTATGTCGTGGGAAATGTAATCTATCAAAGTGCATCACGCTTTACCTGGTGGCAATGGCGACAGCAGATTTAATGGTGATTATCTTCAACGTAATATTAAATCAGATTGCTGCAATTTATTGGAGGGACTCGATGCTGCTGTACACTTCTGTTTGTAAATTTATTCTTTTTCTTTCTCCAACTGCCATAGATATCTCTGTCTGGTTCACGGTTGCTTTTACTTTTGATCGTTTTGTAGCCATTTGTTGTCGGGAACTGAAATCAAAATATTGTACAGTGAAAACTGCTGCGATGATGACCATAGTGTTGACCTTGGTCTTCTGTTTAAAAAACATTCCCTGGGTTTTCTTGTACATTCCTTATGAGCGAGTGAATAGTATACCACGTGGTTGTTTGGTATCACCAGTGATTTATTTTCAATCTGCAGCGATGGCATTTTCTTGGATTGAACAGCTGTTAACACCAATTCTTCCATTCATCTTGATTTTATCTTTGAACATCCTCACTGTCAGGCACATTTTAGTAGCCAGTCAAGCCCGAAAGAACCTCCGAGTCAACAGCAGTAATGATGGAAAAGACAAAGACCCTGAGATGAAGAATCGCAGAAGGTCCATTATCTTACTCTTTGCAATATCTGGCAGCTTTATCTTACTCTGGATAACGACAGTCACATATTTCCTACATTATCGAATTGCAGGTGTCTTTATTCTCTCATCTCTACTTAGCCCTTATGAAATTTATGAAAAAACAGGAGTTATGCTTCAGCTACTCAGCTGCTGCACAAACACAGCCATTTATGCAGTGACCCAAAGTAAGTTCAGACAGGAGCTGCTACGTGCCATCAAATATCCCTTCACTCTCAACTGTAGATGAGCTCAATGAGGAAAACTGCTGCAATAAGGATACAACAAAGTTTCATTGAATACAAACCTGACCCTGCTAACGAAATACCTTGCACTATTCTCAAGTCAGGGCCTTCATTCAGATCATTTAACAATAAATTGGTGACTCCAATCGAAGGGCTGTGCGTTATCACTCGACATACATTTTCACTGTATTGAATCAGTATTGATTCCTGCCAACCATTTCGGTTGGACAAATGCACATTTTGAATTAATTCAAGTACCCTTCAACGATTCTTTGAATTCTCTCTGCATGTTAATGAAACATTGACTCTTGCTCAATAAACTGGGAATGGCTGCTATCAAATATCACGAAGGAATATTTTAGATTTCAGAAAGAAAATCCTGTGCTTTTCTCTTAAAATAATTAACAGCACGGGTTAAAAGCTATGAACATTCTAGTAAATTATGTAAGATACAGGAGTTCAGCAGGAGAGGATAATTGTACATATTTCAGTGCTTGCTTATTTTCTTAAAGGGGTGGAGATAGGTTTTCTTTAACGAGGATGTCACACCAGAGCAGTGGAAAGATGTTATGACACTGTGGTGAACCCTTCTGCTAATTAAACCAAACATCTAGAAAAACTCAACTTGCCTCATATTCTTTTAAAATATGAGTGGCAGAGAACTCCCAAATCCATTATTTAAAGAAAATAATGTCAATCCATTCCTTTACTGGAAAAGTGAATATTAAACATCAACCATTCTCAGCTGTAAGCCCCACTCCCTTCTCGTAATTGGTTATTACCCGCCTCCAACTCTATAACAATATCCTGGTTAAATTTAAAAACTTGTTAAAATTGCATCAACTTGATTTCAAAACAGTGGCTGTCGTCTCTGGTTTCTGACTTCGTTCGGCTAAGATCTCCCTGGGTCATCTTCTTTCTTTTACTGCGAGTATGTCTCTTAAGAAAAAGGTATCTTTCATACCGATTGTTTTTGAATGGTAGTCTTTCTCAATGGGAGTTACTCTCTCGATGGCAGTTGCTCTGTCTGTGTTTCAAAATTCATTTTTTCTTAAATATCCCTAACATCAGATTGTTTCATGGGTTCGGAGTTTGCAAAAGCAATACATTTAAACTCGATTGAGTTTTCATATCCTGGAGCATTATTTGAACTGATTAGTTAAATTCGAATTATTGTCAAAACAGCAACCATCTCAAGTATCTATTTCACCGCTAAATACGACATATTTTCAATTTTCCAGTAGACTCTGAGACTTTCTTAGCTAGTCATCACAGGTGTTTGTCAACTCTCAGTTCAAAGCAGCAGTCATTCTTTATTAAAGGTACAGTAACACCTTCGACTTCATAACAACAGAATAGGATGGAATTAGTTGAGGACGTCGCTACAGTAGGTTCATTGGACTCAATGTTAACTCTGCTTTCTCTTCGAAGATTTTACAAGACCTACTGAGTTTCCCTAATACGTTCAGTTTTTGATTCACATTGTAGCAGAAAGTGGACTTTAGGAATAGTTGAGCAGCCACATAACCTTAGGTCCTAATTGTTCACTCAACTCTGATCTGGGGGTCTGAGCTCCACGTTGAAAACTTTGCCTCATCATCTTTTAAAATGTCGCTTAACAGAAAGTTAGTACACATGGTCTTAGAATTAATCATCGATTGGAAAATAATTGTCTTGGACAGAGAATGTCCAGTGTCTTTTAGACTGTAATGAGCAAATCTTCCCTGATTTCACCCATTTAAAGTTGAGTTCAGAAATCTGAAGCTCAAAGGGACTGAAGAGTCCTTGTTCAGGATTTTCTTGAGGTTAATATGTATGTTCAGTTGGTAGTTTGGAAGACAGTTGCAATGTTAGGATTAGTATCAAGATGGCTAGAATGCAAGAGCAGGGATGTACTTCTGGGGTAGTAGAAGGCTCTAGTCAGAGCATATTTGGAATACTGTGAGCAATTTTCGTCCCTGTAACTAAAGTGAAGTTTTTTTGGTTTGCGAGAGGGCTCAGGGAATTTAACAAAAATGATCACCAAGTTGTCCTGTGAGGAACTAGTAAAGACTCTGTGTCTGTTTTCGATGGAGTTTAGAAGGATGAGGGGGATCTCAGTGAAATTTACATAACATTGAGAAGCCTGGATGGAGTGGGCGTACAGAAGATGTTTCCATTCATTCAATAGATGAGGATTCGAGAGCACAGCTTCAGCATGAAGAAATGACATTACAGAACTGAGTTTTCGGGAATTTCTCGAGCAACAGGATGGCGAATCTATGGAACTCATTACCACATTGTGGAGGTCAAGTCATTGAGTATAGTTAAAGCAGAGATAAGTAGGCTCTTGATTCTGAAGGGAATCAAAGGTTAAAGGGAGAAGACAGGAAAATGGAGTTGAGAAATACATCAGTCATGATCAAATGGCAGAGCAGAATCATCAGACAAATGGTCTTATTTTCCCATTTATCTTCTGGGCTTAAGGACTTTTCCCAACATTGGCTTCCAGATCCAAAGTACTGCGGCTGACCTTTACCAGCTCTGTGAAATGGACACAAATCACTTCAATGGGAATTAGGGAAACACAATTACCATGCCGGTTGGACCTAAATTGCAATGGATTAGCAGAAAAATTAATGAAATATTTAAACTGCTGAGAGTAAAATAATCAGAAAAGACCGGACAGGAACCACTAGTTTTGTTTCGAAATTGATTCAAAAACTCTTTATCTCAGTTGAGGGGAAAAATCTTCAGTGTTCTAGTTAGTGAAATATCCAAACTGTGCAAGATTGTTTGTAAGTTATCATATTGTCAGAACTGAAATAAGAGCATTTATCAGAACTGAAAAGGAGTCAGAAAATTATTTCACCTCTCCCAAAAGGATACTTGAAAGTGAACTGGGAAATTGAAGAGTCAATGTGAAAGAATTTTTTTTCTTGGGTTGAGTATCTTGGAAGCATTTTCGCTGGGAGGAGGATTGAGTGTTTATTGTCTTCTATTCATATTGAGATACTTCTAAACTGCCACACTTCTATACATGGATTTGTTGGTTCTTTCTCACTCTTCTGACATAAACCTGAATTAAGGAACACTGACAGCTTCATGTGAATATGTTCAGTCATACGGCATCATGATAGCCAATTGCACGCATTAAGTTTATGATCAACGAAAGCAGGTTTCATTCTGGCATCTGACCGGTCCAGTATTACGATCAAGAGGAAAGTGATTGGGCGTGGCAATTAAGTTCACATCTGGAGCAGCTTTGAGACAAAGGTACACAAACCCATATGAGAAAAGTAACGTACAGTCAATTTACAAAACACTGTGACATGTATATCTCATATCCTATCCTGATGGCAGAGTGTAGTTCTTTTCTCCTCAATATTATCTTTTTTGTGCGTGTACGTTCCAGCTTCTTTATCCTTATTGCTACTTCTTTGACTTTGATCCTTCATTTTGTTCTGTCACACAAAACCCCAGGAAATGGTTAACATTATACTGATGATTCCGGACTAGCTCCTCAAAGGCTGGTAATTTAGCAAAAGCCATTAAAATTTCGCTAGATGATTATGCTTGTCAGAGATGTCAGAAACTAGGCAAAGGTTCGATCAGAGTGGCGTTGTCCTTTATTTAATTGTACAAGGATTAGGAGACATCATTTTACAATTTAGGGCAAGAGATGACGGATGATTTGAAGCAAAGCATTACCATTCAGTAATGAACTAGTAATCACTGCCTAGTGTGATGGTGCAAGTGGAAACTTCTAGTTCTACCAAGTACGTGTTCATGTGAACCATATCTGCCTGTTCATATCTACAGTGAAAACTCTCTTGATGATTATGCACTCCTGCAGATGCACGATTTCAAAATTAATGCATACGTGCTTAAATATTCTATCATTGATCATGTGTATCAGTGCAACAACATTTTTGTAATAATGCCCTTCAGGGAAGGAATTTTGTCAACCCTTACATAGTCTTGCATACATGCGATTCAAGACCCATGGCATTGCTATTAACTCTTAAATCCTGGAAAATTAGGGATGTGTACTAAATATTGCACCAGCTAGGCTCACACACACACACACACTTTCTAAACGACAAGTAAACATTACCATCCATTCTAGTAACTGCGAACTCTCTACCTTCTCTATGGCCATTATTACTCTTTATCACTCCCCTTGCCTTTTCACGTATGACAGTTATGATCTCGATAATGCCCTGTTTCCAACGTCCCCTGACATTTCCTCCTGTTCCAACTCCCCTCACCTGATCTTTCTCTTCAGTTCTGGAAAAGATTCATATTGGACACGAAACATTGCCTCTACTTCTGTAACCATAGATGATGCCAGACATCCTGTTAACTCTGTGCATTTTAAAAATATATATTTGACAAGAAGTTCCAGTTAAAGTCAAAGCCATATTCTATGTGATAGCACATGTCACTTGGGGTGTCCAGTAGATCTTGCAATTGTAAAAGACTTACTGCTTCAAACCGAGACATTTGGTGAATAAGTATTAATGCCTTAACTGATAAAGGCGAAAATGTTATACATTTTCTTGACCAATGTATTCACTTAGGTTGCCATTTTGAGTAAATTGTTGACTTTCATGCCTAGATGCCTGTTTATGCTAATATTTCTAAGGATTCTGCCATTTACTGTATACTTCCTTCTTGCATTTGACCTTCCAAAATGCATTACCTCGCAACTGTCCACGTTGAAATCCATATGACATTTCTCAGCCGATTTCTCAAAATTCTCAGTACTCTGCTACATCCTCCAGCAATCAAGCTAAGTTTCCAGAACTCCCACAAACTTTGTGTCATCTGCAAAATTGCTAATCAGATCACCTATATTCACCTCTTAAACATTTAGATAAGTTACTAACAATTGGAATCCAATCACTGCTCCAGACAGAACACCGCTGGTCACAAATCTCCAATCAGAAAAACACTCTTCCACTGCTACTTTCTGTCTTGTATTATCAAGCCAGTCCTGTATCCATCTTACTAGCTCACCACAGATCTCATGTGACTTCTCCTTCTTTATTAACAGGCCGACCAAAAGACAGAGTCATTCTCCTCAGGATAACTATCTTCGTACTTTCCTTAAACAGCCTGATCTAAGACTTTATAACACATCTCTGGGGTAGTTCCTCTGGCCTGCAGATTAGATACCAAATGTTATTCAACTTTCAGAAATTTTCGAATGCCCTTCTGGTCAATGATGGATCATTGTCTGTGACTAAGACTACTGGGAGCCAGTGTATTGCAAAAGATGCTCGCAGTTTTTCACATGTGCCCATGTGTGATGAATGACTGCTATGTTCATCTTTAAGTAGGTTTCCACAATGATTAAGAACATTAAGCCCAGGAAAAGGCTGATGTTGTATGTGTGACTGAGTCCTGGGTTTACCTGGCCAATCCCACGATTCAATGGGAGCTGCTAGTCTTAATTTCTGTCCTTTTTGGTACGCTGGGCACTGCTGCCACTAACGTGATTATATCAGAGTGCAGTCGTGGCCATGAGACATAACTTCTCGCCAGCATCTTCATTCTGCAAACCCCTGAATGAGTTTACACATGACAGCCCTTTCATGGGCTCACAGTTCTTGTGGATGCACACTCAAAGTGTTTGCATGGTGGCGTTCAGTCGGACTCTGGCAGTGAAAATTGCTCAGGACGATCACTTTTGCTCCCCATAATAAAATGCCGTCCATTATGGTTATCTGGCCCCACTTAGTTTAGAAAGGTTTCCATTCTGGTTGTGTTGGCCGTTTTGTTTTCCCATCACCAACAGCTGTTGCAATTTTTTTTCCAGAACCGGATCTTTTTGCTTCTATGGTCTGATATCATCAGCAATGCCTGGAAGGGTGTCCAGAAAACTTAAAACCAGAACAGACTCTTTCACTTTCGGCACCACCAATGGTGCATCTGCCAGCAGAAGACGGTTCAAGGCATCTGCATTTCTCATTTGGCCTCCTGGATGATGTTCCAATTTGTAATTGAATACATTTTGATTTAGAGTCCATTACTGAATTTGACCTGAAGCTATGAGCAATACCACCTTATTTCCATTGAGTAGCCTTAGCAGGGTCTTGTGGTCTGTTACTAGCACAAATTTACATCTGTAAAGATATTGTTGGAAGGTTTCGCTCCAGAAATGATTAACAAATTCTCCTTTTTTATCTTCGTGTATTTGCACTCTGACTCTGCCAAACTCTGGGAGACTTGTGCTATTGGGTGCTCCTCTCCATTGGACATCTGTAAGCACCAAATCTCGCTTGAGATGATAGCATGCCAACACCTTCAACAATGTTGGCCACGTCTTCACATCCCTGAACGTTAGGTCTTGGGGTCAGGTTTGAGAGTGTATAAATTATTCACTCAAACCCAAACCATTTGTTGTGATGTTAGATATTCTGCTGTTACTCACTTAACTCAGCCAAGGGGAATATTTGATCAGTAATTTGCTTTCTTTTTTTACCGTTAATTTAATTCAATTTTGACCTTATACTACGGAAATTGTGGTTTTTTTCCACCTGTGCTACTCGCTACCTTGTTGCCATGGCAACAGCAGATCTAATGTTCATTATCATTGAGTTCATACTGTTGTACATCAGGTTGTAACATTTTCCAGAACATCTCTAGGCATTATGCCTGCATGCTGTCTCATCACTTTTCTGCATTATGCATTTAGAGACTGTTTCGTTTGGTTCACCATCACATTCCACTTTGATTATTTTGTGGTCATTTGTCATCGAAGGCTGAAAATAAAATATTGTTCGAAGAAACCGGCAACTGTAGTTCTAGTAACGACGTCTTTTGTTCTGTTTTAAAAACTTTTTTTTTAATTTGTATACAAACCTATAAAAGTAATTGATAATGTTCCTTCGTTATGTAATGCAAAGCTAGGTTATTATCATTGTATTAGTTAGTTGGCATTTGGCTGGTTTGGTTGGCTGCAATTGGTTCATTGACTTCCTGACTCACGCACTGAAATCAGTGAGAATAGGCAACAAAACCTTCTGCATGATAATGCTCAACAGTGATTCCCCGCAAGTCTTGATACTCAACGCCCTGCTATACTCTCAATACACTCATAAATGTATGACCAAATTTCGTCCTAACGCCATCTACAAATCCACTGAAGACATCGCTGTTATAGGCTGGGCCTCAAACAATTTTGTGACAGCATACAGGAAAGATCTATGTTAGAAAAGAAACGCAGTCGAGGAGAATACTGAGTTCAGGCTACAAGACTAGATGGGATTAAGGAGCAGAAGGAGGAGGTGTTAGCAATTCTGGAAAGTCTAAAAATATATAAATCCTGTGGGCTGGACGGGATTTATCCTAGTATTCTGAGGGAAGCGATGGAGGAGATTGCCGAGCTTTTGGTTTTGATCCTTATGTTGTCATTGTCTACAGGAATAGTGCCAGAAGACTGAGGATAGCATATGTTGTCCCCTTGTTCAAGAAGGGCAGTAGAGACAACACTGAAAATTATAGACCCGTGAGCCTTACTTCGGTTGTGGGTAAAGTTTTGGAAAGATTTCTAAGAGATAGGATTTATAATCATCTAAAAAGAAATAAGTTGATTAGGGATAGTCAACACGGTTTTGTGAAGGGTAGGTCGTGCATCATGAAACTTAATGAGTTATTTGAGAGGGTGACCAAACAGGTCGATCCGGTGTATATGGATTTTAGTATGGTATTTGATTAGGTTCCCCACGGTAGGCTAATGCACAAAATACAGATGCATGGGATTAAGGGTGATTTAGCGGTTTGGGTCAGAAATTGCTTGGTTGGTTGATGGGAAATATTCATCCTGGAGTTCAGTTACCAATGGGGTACCGCAAGGATCTGCTTTGGGTCAACTGTTATTTGTTATTTTTACAAATGACCTGATTGAGGGCATAGAGGGATGGCTTAGTAAATTTGTGGATGATCCTAAAGTCGGTAGAGTTGTGAATAGTGATGAAGGATGTTGTAGGTTACAGAGAGGCATAGATAAGATGCAGAGTTGGTCTGAGAAGTGGAAAATAATGATTAATGTGAAAAAATGTGAGGTAATTCACTTTGGAAGGAGTCACAGGAATGCAGAGTACTGGGCAATGGTAAGAGTCTTGATAGTGTGGATGAGCAGAGATCTCGGTGTCCAGACACATAGATCCTTGAATGTTGCCACCAGGTAGCTAAAGTTGTTCAGAAGGCATACGCTCTGTCACCTTTTATTGGTAGAGGGACTGAGCTTCAGAACATGACATCATGCTGCAACTGTACAGAACACTGGTGCAGCCACATTTGGAGTATTGCGTAGAGTTCTTGTCACCAATTTTAGGAAGGATGTGGAAGTTTTGGAAAAACGTCAGAGGAGATTTACCAGGACGCTGCCTGGTATGAAGGGAAGGTCTTACGAGGAAATTCTGAGGGATTTGAGGCGGTTTTTCGAGAGAGAAGAAAGATAACAGGTGACTTAATTGAGACACATCAGAGGGTTAGACAGGTTTTAGATTAGGTTCCCTACACTTTGGAAACAGTCCCTCTGCACAACAAGTCCACACTGACCCTCTGAAGATTGACCCACCTCGTGCCACTTCCCTCTGAATAATGCACCTAACACTATGGGCAAATGAGCATGGCCGATTCTCCTGACCTGCATATCTTTGGACTGTGGGACGAAACCCACACAGACAGTGGGCCAAGGCTGGAGTCGAACCTGGGACCCTGTTGCTGTGAGGCAGCAGTGCTAACCACTGAGCCACCGTTCCACCCACTGCCACTGTGTAGATTGGACAGTGAGAGCCGTTTTCCTCCGCTAGCGATGGCTAGCACAAGGGGACATAACTTTAAATTGAGGAGTGATAGATAAAGGACAGATAACTGAGGTAGTTTCTTTATTAAGAGAGTAGTCCAGGCATGGAAGGCATTGCCTGCAACAGTAGTAGACTCGTCAACTGTAAGGGCATTTGAATAGTCATTTGGATAGGCATGTGGACAAAAATTGAAAAGAGTAGATTAGATGGATTCCAGATTGGTTCTACAGGTCGGCACACATCGAGGGCCAAAAGGCCTACACCGCGCTGTAATATTCTATGTTCTCTGTACCAAGAGTGCTGAGTGGCATAGGGTAAAGGTAAAATTATCTCCCTGAAACTCAACAAAATCGAAGAACTGGTCGTTGACTTCAGAAAGCAAGGTGGAAGGTATGGCTCTATCGATATTAACAGTGCTGATGTGGAGCTGGTGACAGCGTCAAGGACCTTGGAATCATAAGAAACAACAATCTTTCCTGGTCCATCTAGGCTGATGTTCCGGTCACAAAGCAAAACACAACAATATCCCTACTTCATCAGGAAACTAAAGAAATTCAGCATGCCCGAACAGACTCTTACAAAATTTTATATATGCATCATAGCAAACATTCTATCCAGATGCATCATGGCTTGGTATGGTAACTGCTCTGCCCAGGGCCGTAAGGAGTCATGAGAGATATGAATGCAGCCCGGTCCATCATGCCAGCCAGTTTTCCATTCACTGACTCCATCTTTACTTATTGCTGCTTTTGGAAGGCAGCCAATACAATGAAAAACACTCCCAACCCCTCATAATCTCTTCCAACCTATACCGTCAAAGAAAAGTTGCACGAGTTTCAATGCATTGTACTAACAAGTTCAAGGACAGCTTCTTCTGCGCTGTTTACAGACTTATGAATGGACGTCTCAAACATTAAGCTGCAATGTCAATCTCGTTCTTTGTGCATCTTCTCTGAAGCTGTAACATTTTATTCTTTGGTCTGTTACTCTATGCACTTTGCATGGTATCATCTGCCTGTACTTCACCAAAACAAAACGTTTCACTGTACTTCAGCTATTAGTGGAAAACTAGTGGCTAGCACTCGATGCTGTGTCATAGCAATTTATGTCATAACAAGGCCCGATGTGTGGAAGCTGGAGTAAGCAAATATGAAGATGCCTCAAGCTCTTAACTTGTTAAACTCAATATTGAGTCCAGAAGACTGTCGAGATCCAAAGCTATTCATTCTCTAATGCTGATTGTTACGTACTTCATTGTCGGTCCATCCATTCTTCTCTATCTTTGGGCTTAGTGTCCAGATATTGTTTAGTCGTTCCTACTCTCCCCAATCAGTCTTCTGCATAGTTTAAAAAATAGCTTCCATCAGTTCTGAAGAAGGGTCACTGAATCTGAAACGTTAATTCTGATTCACGCCATAGATGTTGCCAGACTCGCTGAGAATTTCCAGCAATTTATGTTTCTGATTTTCAGCATCTGCAGTTCTTTTGGTTTTTACTTAGCAATGCAATCAAACAGCGATATTAGGGACTCACTTCACTACAATAATACTCGGTACTTTCCATTTATTCTCAGTTACATCAATCTCGTCCACTCCAACACAAGCTCAGAGCAATGTAGTCAAAATCAAAACTAAGGGAGTTTATAAGTCATGCGTGCAGAATGCTAATCTGAATGAAAGGTATTCCAAGTTGATTTGATATTATTTGACCTTCCATAATTCAATTCTGGAGCAAGAAATGAAGAAAACATTAAATTGAAAAAATGTGTTGTATGGGGGGACAGGACCCTGTAAAATTGAGGATCTCACTTTTCACAGCACGTTCCAGGCTTTTCCAGGCCAGCACTTCTTTTGGGTAATCTTTTTTAAATCTTTGGTGTCAGCACGAAAGTAGCATGACAGAGCATAAAATCATTAACACCACTCACTCCTGTTTGTTTTTGCCAAGTCTATACCCCTTCCTTCAGAAATGAAAACATCTGTTGAATCTAATCGAATCACTCAATCACTGCATTTGATGATATTGAACAATATTGATATTGATATGTTCGGTCGAATCGAAAGTAATGGTTAAGTACGTCTATTAATACTCCAGATAATGGGCTCATGAATTAACTTGAAAGTTTCCAGTCACTTTTACAGTAATTGAATCATAGAAATCTGCAATAGAAATAGGTCCTTCAGGTTCATCGTATCTGCACCAGTCAAAACAAAACTACTTTATCTATTCTAACCCCGTATTCCATAACCTGGCCCATATCCTCTCGTGCTGAACTATTGCATTGAAGTGAGTGATACCATTGAGCGAGTTATATTTTACCGAGCCCTCTCGTGGAGAAGTTTGATTGTAATCCTATTCACCCAGAGTCAAATGCTGAAGTAAGAATCAATGTGGATTCTCTTGACGAAAGGGTTTTCGTTGAAAATGGATAATTTGACACAAAGAAAAAAAACTTGGATTGCACAGTTACCGCTGCAATGGAGGTTGATATCCAAGGAACATGGAAGCAATGCCAAAATGACAGTGAGGAGAACAGCAAATGCATATTTTAAGAGTTTCTTCGTACTTCACACAAGTATTACTGTGGTCTCGAAACATTAACACTGCTTCTCCTTCCAATGATGCTGCTACAGCTGCTGTGTTTCGCCAGTACTCCCTGTTTTGATTTTAGATTTCCAGCATCCAGACTACTTTGCATTTGTTTGCATTTATCTCAAGTCATTGATGCAGGAACTTGTCCCAAAGTGCTTCAAATGAAGGAAAACCAGATAGTCATCAATTTAATACTTCATAAATCTGAGGGGAACCTGCATGTTACCATTGACAGGTGGTCACTTGACTTGTTACCTCATTCGGTGGATAATAGTCAGGTAATGATGAGTAACCCCTTCCACGGGGAGCACTGGGACAGTAATTTTTTGTTATTATTTACGCATGGCACATGCGTGCCGCTCACTGGACCAGCTAGTTGCCCTTGAGGAGCTGGTATTGAGCTGCCTTCCTGAACTGCTGCAATCGATGTGCTGTTGGTTGACCCTCGAGGCCATTAAGGAGAGAACTTCTAGATCCTAACGCAGCGACACTGAAGGAAGAGCAACATTCCTAGTTAGGGTGGTAGATGGCTTGGAGGGTAACTTGCAGGCAGAGTTCTTTAACACTGCAACAATGGTAGAACGCAGATTGTCGCTGAAAAGCGAATTAAACTTTTGCTCTGGTCGAATTAATCTATGAATACAACAACAAAACCACATAAAATAAGGAAATGGAGGGTCTAGTGGATGCCTGGGGAAGACCAGTGATTTAATCAGTTGCAAGGAGAGCGAGTTGAGCTGATCTGTCCTTTAATGCCATTTGTATTAGATTTTCTGGATGCTGGCCAGAGCAGCATCAAATCACTTTGCCAGCTATTCTCAAACTTGCTGAGAACTTGATTAAAGGGGCATGTTTTCAGGCAAGCTTTGACATTAAGGAGGCAAATCAATTCAGCAAGTCGGAGTGGTTGTGATCCTTCTGATTTCTGTTGATGGCAGTATTGGTAATATGTGCTTTGTTTCCCTTCAGATCAAATTCTAAATGAAATACTGAACATATGCCTTCGTATTTCAGAGAGGTTGTTCGAGCATCTGTGGCAACTTTACTGGACAAGATGGATTTAAACACTGCAGAAAAATGCTGAATGACATTTAGCTACGTTATGTGGAATTGTGGACTGGAGAAGAAAAAAACATTAATGTTGGTTACTTACACCTTTGCACCGCAATTTTAATTGTTGAATTACTACACGTATATGATATGCTGTTTGAAGGAAAGGCAAAGTCTTTCATTTCAGCATAAGTAAAGATAAAATCGACTCTTGCATATGTTTCAAGCTGTCACTGACAAAATGTCTGACTGACAAAGCGGACTGATTCCTTGATTCTTTAGTTATGGTCCTCAGCATTACAATGTGGAAAATACTTGTTATCAATTCTGGACATTGTTCACTGGACTCAAAGTCTGTTTCCCCCTGCCCCCCACAGATGCTGGCAGACCCGTTGAGTTTCTCCAAAATTCTCTGTTCAGCCTGGTGGATAAGAGCCTCACAAAGCACATTGCAGCTAATGAGGTTTTTTTTTTACCAATGATAAACAATTTAGGAGCAGAGCAAACATGCTAACCACTTCGTTCACAACATGTTCTAGAAGCATAAGAGCGGGAGGAGGCCATCCGACCCGACTACTGCCATTTAATGTGTCCATAGTTGAATTTGTGGCTTGATACCATACTCTGCACTCAAATCCATCCGCTAAGCTGATCTACATTGGTGTGAAAAGTCTATGGGAGGGGGACGCATTTCTTTTCATTTAATCATTCATGCGATTCTGACATAGGTGGCGGGGCCAGCATTTGTTGCCCTTCCCTGATTGGTTAAGCAGACTTTTACAGCAGGCAGTTCAGAGACAACCCTCTTATTGCAAGATTAGGGTAACATATTGAACAGACCAGATAAGGACCGGGGGTGGGGGGGGGGGGGGGGGGGTGTTCCTGAATTTGAAGGATATTGTGAATAAAACTATAGAAATGATTTAAGAAGTGAATTCCCAATTCCCAAGCGAGAGTGGTTGACCTTGAACCCGTGATCCCTGGACTTTCAACTGGACTTTTAACTAAACATCAGACAATAATTGAATGGAGCAACATACGATCAGGAGCTGACCATTCCTTCCATCATCCTACATCAACAACACATGCTCCCTTCTTAACCTGGCAATATTTGACCCTTCCTACCGCATTGATAACGACCCTCTACATGACCTATGTGTGTGTGCTCCTGGCATCTTGCGTCATCGCTGACTTCCCAAAGACGATTGACATCACCACCCAGTATTACACCTTAAATAATCTCCCAGGTACCTGTGCTTCATGAAGCACAGTGGTCGTGTCTCTGAGCCAAGCCACCTGGTTTCAATTCCCACGACGTCCAGGAGTGTTCCATGCCATCTCTGAGCAAGGTGATTAGAGCTTATCTTACAGGTACCTGCCGTGCAGGTGGCTTTGAGATCAGTGGCTCAAGGGAAGTATTGAACAAAATAGAGTCAGAAGTAGGAGCTTCGAATTTCTTAAAGAATTAGCAACCACAGTCATTAGGGATCCAGCATTGTGATCTCCAGGTTGATCATTTCTCCGTTTTCCAATGACTCATTCCTTGCAAGCCAAAGAGAGCCATGGATGGGTGTAGGGAAAAGGGATTTACAAGGTGTGACGATGCTGTGCATTTAAGAGAGAAGTGTTCTGTGCAGTTTCTCTTGACGAGCAGTTTTACCACATTGGTATCAGAATGACTTCTTCAGACAGACATTTGGAAAGCCGTTTTTGCATTCTCCCTATGCTGCTTTTAAACCAGACAAAAGAAACATGAGTACACAGTGTCAGGTTCACACAGAGCCAAAGAACATTGGGCTTTGCTTCCAGTTTAATTTTGCATTAGCTGGTTGTTCAAGTAAATGGGCAGAACTCTCTAGCTGCTACTGAGGTCTCAGAAAGAAAGTTTGTTCTCTTAGACATAAAAAATTCTTGTTTTGCAAAACTTGTTTTAGCTGAACTGGAGAAAGACTGCATGTGAGAACAACACTGCTTTTCTAAATTGCCTTACAAAAGGGTATGTTTATGGGATGCGACCAATATTGGAACAGTTGATGATTAGTCCTTATAGATATAACGTATTTCAATAGAGTTAAAGTCATTCAATTTCTTCTAGTCAGTGGATTTTAACGGTGGTGTAAGAATAAAGTATGTTCTGCTTAAA